>NC_066583.1:151374796-151974796 GCF_024323335.1 Lathyrus oleraceus | reverse complement strand
CAACGCACATACGGACTTTTCCGTCCTTCTTAGGAACAGGCACAATATTGGCCACCCATTGAGGATATGTAGAAGTCACCAGAAACCCCGCATCAATTTGCTTTTGAACCTCCTCTTTGATCTTCACTGCCATATCTGGATGAGTTCTTCTGAGCTTCTGCTTCACAAGCACGAACTCAGGCATCAAAGGCAGGAAATGTTGCACAATATCTGTATCTAAACCCGGCATGTCTTCATATGACCAAGGGAAGATATCGGAATATTCTCGTAGCAATTCGATCAAATCCTTCTTGATAGACTCTTCAAGAAGTGCCCCAATCTTCACCATACGAACACGGTCCTCAGACCCCAAGTTGACTGTTTCCAAATCTTCAAGGTGCGGCTGAATGATCTTCTTCTCATGCTCAAGGAGACGGGAAATCTCATCCGGAATTCCTTCAACATCATCTTCCTCTGCCTCGAATACAGGGAATTCAAAATTGGGAGATGGCGTTGGATCATTATGTTCAATGGGTTTTAGGATCAACCTGCATAATGATTTTGGTTAATGAAAAACTTTAGAATTTAAACAAGCAAATCATTATGCAGATGAAAAATGTTGCTTTTATTCTTGTTTTTATGGGTTTTTTGTGATCACTGATTTCATGCAAAAGCAAAAAGTGAAAACAAATGAAAAACAAATGTTTAACAATGCATTAATTGAATGAAAACATCATTGTATATAATGCTGCCAACAATGTCATCACTTCTCCTTTTGGCATGGGAGAAGGGTTTTTAAACAAAGTGAACAATTACTCTGATCTATGGATGACCGTAGGAACATCTACAGCGACCCAATTGTGGCAGACACCACCAGGTATGACGAAATTGTTGAAATCCTCTGCATCCTCTTCCAAGATAGCAGCAGCTTCTTCTTCAGGTTGATCATCATGGATGAATCCTCCACTCGTGAACAGACCTTGCTCATTAAACGCCCCAGAACAGTAGCCAATGCCAGCCCGAGATCTATTGTCTTCAAGCTCGATCACCTTCCCTAAACCAGCTACTGCACCACACTCAATGGCCAGTTTTGCATCACGGTAGGAAGCAAATGATGGAGTCTTCTTCTCAATTGGTTCATCAATAGATAAAGCTTGGAACGACATTCCAACTTCATCCTCAGCGTCAATGTACGAGAAAGAAGACAAGTGGCTAACCAGGAGAGCCTTTTCTCCCCCTACCACAACCAGTTTCTTGTTCTTGACAAATTTAAGCTTCTGGTGTAGGGTGGATGTCACGGCGCCAGCCTCGTGAATCCATGGTCTGCCTAAGAGACAGCTATAAGATGGGTGGATATCCATTACCTGGAAGGTAACTTGGAAATCACTAGGTCCAATCTTGATTGGGAGATCAACTTCTCCAATCACAGTTTTGCGCGACCCATCGAATGCCTTCACAACAACCCCACTCTGCCTCATAGGAGGACCTTGATATGACAACTTGGAGAGTGTGGTCTTTGGCAATACATTCAAGGATGATCCAGTGTCCACCAGCACGTTGGACATGGCATCAGATTTGCAATTCAGGGAGATGTGTAAAGCCATGTTGTGGTCTCTTCCCTCCTCAGGGAGATCAGCGTCACAAAAACTCAAAGTGTTGCAAGCGGTAATGTTTGCAACAATACTGTTGAACTGCTCGATCGTGACGTCGTGATCAACATATGCCAGGTCCAAAACTTTCTGCAGAGCCTCCCTATGGGGTTCTGAATTCAACAGCAGAGATAACACGGAAATCTTGGATGGAGTTTGTAGAAGCTGGTCTACGACGTTGTACTCACTTTTCTTGATGAGCTTCAGCATCTCATCAGATTCTTCATTCATAATGCCACTCGGGCCAACTGAAGAAGCAGGAGTCTTTTGTACAGAGGAGGAGGGTTTGGCAACATCAAGTGCCGGATTCTGAATATTCACAGCCGTCCCAACCGGACGTTCAGCAGTATCAGAAGCAACAGGAGCCTTGGGAGGTGCAGAGAATACTCGACCACTACGGGTCAACCCGCTCACATCAGCGATATTGGTTACAGAAGTTGAAGGCAAAGGCACTTCTACCCCATCTTGCACAGCAACAGGGTTATATCTGAATGGCACAGCTCTGTCAGAAGAATAGGGCACTGGGCCTGCAGGCTTAATCACCAAAGACGGAGAAACCTTCGGCTTGCTGCTATCATAGTGGATAACAACAGGCTCGGGCAACTTGAACACCGGTGAAATAACATTTACCTCCGGTTCATCCTCGTCAACATTGCGATTCTGCAAAATCTCAATGGTACCTTCATCCATCAATTCTTGGAGCTCTCGGCGTACCTGGTTACAACCCAGACGGTTAACCGAACAAATGCGGCACTTGTCATGGTCATGCTCCATGTGGCTGTACTGACACAGCAACCGATGTAATTCGACCAACGACTGTCTAATATGGCTTACATATTTGACCTTGTACTTCCCAGGGCATCCCTGGACCATATTGACAGATTTCCCATGCGCGGGCAATGGGTTCTTGGTGACATTCGGGCCCGAATCCTCAAAGCTCAAAATTCCACATCTCATAAGGTCTTGAACCTTAGTCTTGAGTGGATAGCAATTCTCAATATTATGACCCGGAGCACCGGAATGATAAACGCAGTGCTGGTCTGGTTTATACCACCATTGGGGATTTGCAGGCACGGCAGGAGGATCCCTGGGAGAAACCAACTTCCTTTCCAACAGGGAAGGATAAAGCTCTGCATATGACATAGGAATTGGATCAAAGCTGACCTTCTTCCTATCATAATTCAAATTAGCTTGGTTGGTTGTACTTCCACGAGGCTGATAAGCCTGTTGCTGTGGACGCTGCTGTTGCTGATGGTGATGTTGAGGTTGCTGGTATTGAGCACTGTCTCTGAATACAGGTGCTATATGAGTCACCTGGTGCTGATTGTTGTTGCGCCATGCAGGCTTCCTCTGAACAGAGGGTCTTATGGGCTTGGCATGGGATTGCACAGCATGTGCCTCCCCATCCTTCTTCTTAAACGCCCCATACCGTTTAGAAGAAGAGCTCTCATCTTTTGCCAATCGTCCTTCACGGACACCTTCCTCAAGTCGCATCCCCATGTTCACCATCTCGGTGAAATCAGAGGGAGCGCTTGCTACCATCCACTCGTAATAAAATGAACTAAGAGTCTTCAAAAAGATCTTAGTCATCTCTTTCTCCTCCAGCGGTGGAGTAATCTGAGCAGCCAGCTCTCGCCACCTCTGGGCGTACTCCTTGAAAGTTTCCTTGTCCTTCTGGGACATGGCCCTGAGCTGATCACGGTCAAGAGCCATATCAACGTTGTATTTGTACTGCTTGACGAAGGCTTCGCCAAGATCGTTGAAGGATCGGATATTAGCACTGTCCAAACTCATATACCATCTGAGCGCAACGCCGGACAGACTGTCCTGAAAATAATGGATCAACAGCTGATCATTATCAGTTTGGGTTGACATCTTCCTGGCGTACATGACCATGTGAGCAAGTGGACAGGTGTTCCCTTTGTATTTTTCAAAGTCAGGCATTTTGAACTTAATCGGTATCTTGACACCGGGAACCAAGCACAACTCAGCAGCAGACTTGCCGAACAAGTCTTTACCTCCGAGGGTCTTCAATTCCTTCCTCAGCTCAAGGAATTGGTCATTCATTGCTTCCATCTTCTCATTAACATCCGGGCCCTCAGACGGCTCGGAATGATAGATGGTGTCGTCTACCCTCGGCATGGTATGCACGATAGGAGGAGCAGCAACAGGGACCGGGCTAGATGTCGGCATGTGAGCAAAGGTTGGAGCAGGGATATCCGGCATGAAACCTGAAGGCATACCCCAAGGGAACCCGGCTGGCATTGCGTGAGACGCGAAATGAGCACTGGCGGCAGGCACAGTCGGAACCACAAACTCTGAGACAACTGTCCTCTGAACAGGAGTTGCAGGCGGTTGAGCAGGCTGATTCTGAGCAGCAAGAAGTTGCTCCATCAAAGCGCCAAGTCTGGCGACCTCTTCTTTCAACTCTCGGTTCTCTTGTTCTAGCTGATCCATAACTCTGGCAGAATTTGCTCTAGTATAGTACCGGTGAGTCAGCTTGTCTTCAAAATAAATGAAGAACACAGAGTTAGGGCAAGAAGACCAGAAACAAGGTACCTGCTTATGCAAAATGATGCATGAAATGCTAATGCATATGCTTTGTTTTATTTTCAAGGAACCCTTAGGGTATTATTTGCAAACTTTGAATTTTTAAGCATTTTATTATCATTATGGAAAATATCTCATTCAATATAATCGAGACAAAGAAATACAACATTTTTTTATCATTACAAAGAGAAAAGGAAAATAACATCCTATGGATCCCTAATAGCTCGGGATGCTGGAAGACGAGAAACACACAGCTTCTTGATCTCTCTCTCATAGGCTGCTTCCATATCTGCTTTCTCCTTTGCAAGCTGATCATACTTCCTCTTCCAGAACTTGGAAGACTGAGGAAGCAAGGAAGTCCACGTGTCGTTGGGATCGTCGATTACCCGATGCTCGAGAAATTCAATCAGAGCGTCTTTCTCCTTAAGCTGCTGCAACAATTCCTCTCTTTCACGGATCCAAGCACGTGAAAGGTCTTCTTCTCTCAACTCCTCTACATGTTGGGTAGGGAGGGTTGAAGGCCCAGCCACATCCAACGATGTAGGTCTCGGATGATCATATGGCATCAAGTACACGGCAGCTCTCTGTCTGACCCAGGAAGTATAAGGTTCCAAAGCAATGCAATTCTTCGGACCCAATTCATTCCTACTCTTCTTGCAGATCTTGCGCCAAGCGCGGACAAATCTGGCTTTCAGGCCTTGGGGATCTTTACCCTCCTGAAAGAATACACCTTCTAACAAAATGTTATGAGGTTTATCCATTAGGGGGAACCCAAGCTGACGACGTGCGAGAATAGGGTTGTAGATGATCCCACCACATGTACCAAGAAGAGGCACATTAGGGAATTCACCACAATAGTCAATGATCTGCACAGTATCATACACGCGATCATACCAAGAGATATCATCATTAGTGAGAGACATGAGTCTCTGAGACCACCGTAGACATCCCTTGTTCTCCTTGAAGGCAAGAGTCTGCGGCAAGTGCGAAATAAACCACTTGTACAGCAGAGGTAGACAGCAGACAATAACTCCTCCACCCTTTGCATTCCTCAGATGCAAAGAGACATAGGCATCACCCAACAAAGTCGGAACGGGATTAAGAACTGAGAAGATCCTAATAGCGTTCATGTCAACGAATCTGTCGAAGTTGGGAAACAACACCAATCCATAGATGAGCACCACAAACAAAGCTTCAAAGGCATCCTCACTCATGGCCTTCCCATAGATGGTAGCTTGAGCGACGAGGAACTCGGAAGGAAAACCCTGAATTCCACCTTTGGTAGTCAAATTAGCTTTAATCAAAGCTTCATCTATGTGCAACAAATCTGCAATCTCTCGAGCGGTCGGAATACTCTCTAAGCCACTGAACGGCACCTGATCCAGAATAGGGATCCCAATAAGGTGAGAATACTCCTCCAAAGTAGGCAACAGCTGGAAGTCCGGGAATGAGAAGCAGTGATACAGAGGATCATAAAACTGAGCCAGAGTACTCATCAGTCCCTCATCAACCTGAGTAGTCAACAGAGGCAGAAGCTTCCCATAGCGAGCTTTGAAACCCAAGGGATCTAATACATAAGATGTCAGATTCCTTAACTCTTTCACATCGGGCTGTCTAAAGCTGTTCTTCTTTGTATGCCTTTTTGGTCTTTCCATGTCTGAAATTTTTTGCAAATAAACCCTTTAAGTTCCTTGAAAATTTTCTCTTTTTTTTCGATGACATGAAATGCAGATGAATGCATGAATGCATGAATGCAACAATCACACTCAAGGATCAAGCAAAGCACACCAAACAGAGGTCGTGGGAAAGCTCATTGTATCCCTAATATCAATCATCCATTTTGGTGGATTTAGGTTTTCACCTTATCTACACCCAAGTTCCATTGATATTAACAGTACGTGAACCAGCTCTAACATCCTTAATATCAATCATCCATTTTGGCGGATTATGGTTTGTACCTTATCAACGCCCAAGTTCCATTGATATTAACGATATTTGAACGACTCAACCACGAATCACGGGTTTGCTGAGAGTCACGAGCATGGAGTCTTGGTTAAGAACCACCCAAAGGGAGTGTACTAGGGTTTAAACCTGCCAGACATGTTCTACCAGAGGTTCCCACAATCATCGTCCCATCTCTCGGATATTATCGGAGGAACGAATACTCGTATTCCAAAAATATTCTCAAGAGAGACTCTTATGAGTATAGTATCGCGTAACAATCGCATCAGATCTTACATCTGAACGACCTCCGCACTACGTCCTAAAAATAGGCCAAGATGGGTTTGGTAAACTAAGATCCTTGGCTTCTAAGGCACATGATTGAACGAATAATGCCTAACCACAAATAACTTGTGTGACATTATTAATCCAACATGACCTCCACCAAGTGAATGGACTCGCAAGTCAACTGGCTAAGGAATACTCCACACCAGTCAACAAGACTACGCCATTCTCCTATCCTAGAGTGCACTCGAGTTCGGATATAGAACTCATCTCACAGAGATCACCAAAGCAAACAACAATTGTATATCAAGCAATTCAAACATTACAATCAATACAGTTATCCCAAATTGTACAAAAATATGTCAAATAACACATAAACAGATATCATACAACAAGGGTGAAAAGTAGGCAATACCACCAGGGAAGGTCTAACGTTCTCCCCAGCAGAGTCGCCACTTTTCTGTAGCGGTGTATTCGTCGCTATATGATTTATTGATTAAACCATAAGCGAAGCATACAATGAATCGAGTCGCCACCGCACTTTTATTTATCATAAGGACTGGTTAAAAAGCAAACAAAAACCTAAGAAGTTTTACACGTAGAAAACCAATAAAAGATCAGAGAGTCTGGTAAGGGGTAAATTACGCAATGGGAAGGTGTTAGGCACCCATCACGTCCTAGGTACTCATAGGGAGCCCTTTTCACACTTGTTTTATAAAAATGTTTATTTGTTTTGACATATTGTGCAAACATGAATGGGAAGATGAGAAAAGAATGTACAATTTTATTATTTTTGTGTTTGAACGGATGAACCCGTTGCCTACGTACCTTCCATCAAAGGTAAGGATCAAAACGCCGTAGTTCGGCTAAAAGATTTCCAAAAATTTGTGAGTTCATTTTAAAACACAAGCACTAAGGCTTTTCATTACCAATGGGAGAAAACTCAACCTGAATCAACAATCCACCATGCGAGGACGACTTCAACATACTAGTGAGGGGTTAACCCTATAATAAGTATGGAAGACTTACAATCAACTCACTAAGGATAAGGTAAGATTTACATCAACCACTATGGTAATTAAAACCTAAGGGTAATGTATGAAAACATATTAACAATGGACAAAGTCAAAACAATTGAATGGGTGAAGTTAATTGATTATGATTATTCACAAAATATGGTCAAGATGTGATTAAGATTGATTCAAAGAAGTGTTATGAAAAGTGAAGTTTGAAAAGTCAAGGACTTATGGTCCAAGTTTCTAATTTGAAAAGACATGAAGATGTTTGCACAACAAGTCAAAAGTTTTTGAAAGCAAAGTGTGAAAAGGTTTAGGGCAAAGAGGGTATGGATGATGGAATGTAAAACTTCTTAGAAAGGTTCACCTCTTGAAGTCATATAGAAGATGATTCAAGTGTGTCCTTAGGAATAAGCAACAAAGCAAGCAAATAAAAGCAAGGTGATACCGGATGCCATCAATGGACTTATACCAATCTCACAAACAAAAGCGGATATCGGATACCAATAAATGGGTTTACACCAATCTCCTAAAACAAAACAATGATACCGGATGCCATCAATGGTCTTATACCAATCTCACAAAGCAAAAGCGGATGTCGGATACCAATAAATGGGTTTACACCAATCTCCTAAGGTAAAACAAAACTTAGATGTCGGATGCCAATCTATATGGACTTATACCAACCTCCAAAGGATGATCATAGGAATACAAATGCCAACAACATGGACTTATAATTGCATCCTCACATACAACAAACAAACAAGCACCAGGATAAGAGGATATGAGTGACCAATGAAATGGTCTTACACTCTATCCCTTCCAAATCATAGGAACAATGGCCAAAGAACATGGTCTTACAATTGTCCTCAATGGGTAAACTCGAACAAACCACAAGGGTATGCAATGATGATCATGTAATAATGAACAATCAATGATGATAAATGCACAAAGGCAAGCAAGCAAACATGTACAAATGCAACAAGCAATCAATCAAACAAAGTCATTTAGCACCTACTATAACCTAACAATTAGGCTCAATCAAAGGGTTAGACTTAAAAGTCAACTGGAATAGGGTAAATGGTGCTCTTAACCTTGACATTGAGAGCCAAGGTGAAGCAGATGAAAGGATATGAGGGGTGTGCCTCATCACTCTTATCCCTGGTCAGGGAGAGCATTGAATATCAGAAGGTGTGGGAGTTCAGAAAGATGGAACTCTCTCCACAAATTAGACTCGATAGATCTTGGGTTTTTACTCACTATGCATCAACACATGTGGTGTGAGCAAGGTGAGTGACTCACAGAATAGTAGGAGATAGGCTACATATCTCTTTTGTCTACCAATTGCCTCACATGAGGTCTTTACCTGCTTGGGGACAAAGTTAAACAATCACAAACATCGCCTCTTAAGGAGGACTTCAGACAGGTGCCTGGCTAAATAACAAGCCAGGTCTTCCAGACTACATGGAGACAAGAGAGTCTACCTCAATGCTTAAGCAAAGCAAAGCAAAAGCAAGTTCTCAAAGGAACTAAAGCGACTATGGTACCTGAAATCAATCAAATATAATCAGTATCCAAGTCACAAAGTCAAAACAAACAGCATAAGAACCAACAGACAATACAATCAACCACATGTGCAAAGCACAAACTCAAAGCAAATGAGTTAGCATCCTACAAAACAAACCAAGTTAGTTCATCACAATCAATTAAACCAAACTCAATCAACTTGGATTAAACTCCTTAAAGCAATTGCTTCTTTAACCTGAAAAAACAACTCAAATGTGAGAAGTAAGACCACTAGGACAAGCCTAGGGCCAAAAGGAGGTGAAAAATTCAAAACAGCAATTGAAAATTGATCAAAATCAAGATTTATCAAACAAGAATAGAATCCAATTGGTCTCACATCAAAACTATGCACCAAATCCATTTTATAAGATAAACATGTCAAACTATGCATTTTGGAATCACATTGGAGCAAACAGAATGATCACAATCAAACCAATACCAAAATATTTCAATAAATCCCCAAACAATTCATGACCAAACAACATTCATAACATGTCAATCACACAAAATTTCAGCTCATTTGGACCAAGGGAAGCAGGTCAATGAAAATCATAAAGTCAACACAAGTTCATACAAGCTCATACATGGCATCAAAACATGCATCCACTTCAACCAGTCATAAAACAGAGATAAAACATGATAAATGAATGGGACTAAAACCATGGCAAACCTCAAGATGTCTACAATACACATGCCAAATTTCAAATCCATCCAATTAATAACCAGAATTTCACAAATCAAATACAAACATGTCTCATAAATGGTCAACAATTGGTCAAGCAGGGGAGAAATTATCAAACAAATAGAAAATGCACTCAATAAATCCAGAAAACTTCACATGTATTCTCAACATTCATAAGATCAATCATGAAAAAATCCAGCTCAATTCAAGTTCAAATGGCAAGGCAAATAAAATCATGAAGAGGCACAAGGAATGGTATGGCATAAAATGTAACATCTACAAAGATCATATCATATCTCTCAATCCAGGAACTCAAAAATTACAAACCACATATCAAAATGACCAGGAGTGAGTCTAGAATGCACATATAAATTTTCACACATTTCCAATTAGGCATCAAGATTTCATGATAGAAATGGTAGGACATATGCAAAAAGCATACATGATCAAAGACATTAGACCAAAATAAAACACAGTTGTGCACCACTTATTTTATCATACCTATAAAAAACTAGATGAAAAATGGAGATGGATGCAAAAATCCCCACGCAATTTGGATCATCCAAGAATTATTTATGACTTTTTGAAATTGATGATGAAAAATGAAATAAACATTTAACAAAATAAAATGAAATTGATGCTGCAGTGGCATTTTGGTAATTACGCTGCTCACTTAATGAAACTCTGCGTTTCATTAAGTGAGGTGTCCTCACGCAAATGGCTAGATGGCGCGGGAAACACCGATTTAAACGCGAAGGCCAGGCAGCGTGAATCAAACAGCGTTCTTAAGCGAAAATATTGAACACAACATCGTGTTCTTGATGTTCATACTGATCAACAACAAATCATCACAAAAATTATCATGCCATATACCAATCGAATCATCACATCATGTAGATCACTAATCTAACAAGCAATTAACCTAATTCTAATCATGCTTCACGGATCGAGCAAAACTAATTTCACATTCAAATGTTCAGATCTACATAACTTCCTTAATATCCAATGAAAATACATGATTCAAGTTGCAGCGAGCTCAGCAAGGAACGATCTATCAAAGCCATATCATGATTTTAGCAACTGTAAAATCGAATTCTTACCTCTTGAAGTTGCAGATCTTGAATTTGGTGATTTCGCGGCTTGGAAGTTGAAAACAGAAGTCCAATGATGATTAGGAAGGTGAATGGAGGTGATAATTCAACTCGACACAGCTTGATGATGAAGAAATGTCAAAATGCCATGGATGCTCGAGGTTTCAACAGTTGCGATTTTCAAGTCTTCTCCACGATCTTGCCTCAAACAGTTCTTCAATTACACCTATAGATGAAGATTAGCACAAAAGGAAGCACGAAGAATAATGAAATTTGATGAAGAAATGAAAAAAAGTTTGAAGAGAATTTGAGAGAATTGAGAAATTTTCAGTTTGGATCTGAGATTGTGAATTGTGGATCTGGAATTCAGTTATGATTAAGCTCTTATACCCTCTGTTAATCCACCTACTAAACATGATTAGCACAAACCAAATGGATTAGTAAAAATGACCTTGTTATGTAATTTGGCAAAATTGCCCTTTTGATGATGCAGCCAATGGAACAGTGAAATATCTGTTGAAGCAAGTCACAAATCATGTTTAGAAGCTATTCAAATTGGTTTGGCATGAAAATTCCATGTACTTTTGAAAATCACTATTTTTCCCACCAAAATTTAATTGGTTCACTTGAAAAATGACCTTTTTATGTGATGATTTTTGATGAAATGTGATGAAGCATTATGATAGTTCATGTCAAATGGGATTTGCTCAAAAAAGAATCACTCAAATTGGCCAAATGGTTTGAAAGTTATGCCACTTTGAAATCCCAAAATTCTTGAAAATGATTTGATCATAACTTGCCAACCACAAATGAGAAATGAGTGTTCTTGGGCTTTTTGGAAAGGAAAGAGCAAG
This sequence comes from Lathyrus oleraceus, assembly GCF_024323335.1. Lineage (NCBI taxonomy): Eukaryota > Viridiplantae > Streptophyta > Magnoliopsida > Fabales > Fabaceae > Lathyrus > Lathyrus oleraceus. Next base: position 151,963,183 of record NC_066583.1, on the reverse strand, counting down.
ATCTTCTACTTTCATGTTGGACAAAATTTGATTTGAAGCTTTCTTGGACATGTAATCTTGGGGAGAATGACTTTCCATTTTTGGCAGGTGAAAATTACAGGTCTTTACTATTTTTGGAAACTTATTGTCTGACCTCCAATTCCTCAACTGCGGATGTTTGAAATGTTATATGAGGCTTGTATGGACATGAATGAGACCTTTCCAACCATCTCACACCCTTCAATCCCTGATTAAATGTACAGTTGACCACAGTTGACTTTGCTAGGGTTTTGGTTGACTGAGCCATGCTTTGATGAATTTCAAGCCTCTTTCTCTTGAGATCTTGATACCAAATGATACCACAACTCATATGAGCTCTTGATGAATGATCATGGTGCCCAAATCTTCAAGAATGGCCACCATCCATTGCTCAATGAATGATTTGACTGTTTTGACCTAGTTTGCTTCATCTGCAAGAAACAAGGTTAAATGACAATCTTTTTGTACTTTTGGTTAGTAAACAAATGAAAAGCAATGATATACAAGTGCAATACATGCTTGGTGATCAAGAGCCACACTCACAAGATACCCACCCACCAGGAGGCAAGCAAAGGTGCACAATGATCCTTGAGGCAATGATATGATATGATATGATGCCTTGAGGGATCTTAGGGACAAAATTGGGGTCTTACATACTCTGATGGTGAAAACAATCAAAAGATTGACCAAAGAGCGCATGAGATATATTATCTATAACCGTCAAAACGTAGATAATACACTCGCATGGAAGATTATCCTAACCAGGTTTGTAGGTTGTTAAAGGATAAATCGACCGACAAGAAAGGCATCGGGGTACCAGACTAGGTATGCAAAGATGACCAATCAAAACGGGAAACTAAAAACATTACCGACAAACGGTGAATGAAAGAAGATCCATTGAGGATAAAATGCTTACTCGGAGCAAATATCCGAAAGGTGAAAGGAATATCAATATCGACTGGATAATGATAACCACAAAGAGGGGATTACATCTACCGGTTAGCAGGTAGAAAACCATGGAAAAGTAACCGTCATCACTAGGATGAGCACCAGGGTTAACTCCACCAAGGGAAGGACCGAGGATTCACATCTACCGGTTAGTAGGTAGAAGATCACAAAGATAGGACTTACAACTGCTGGTGTAGGCAGAAGCCAACAAATCTGCTGAGGATAAGATGAATGAGTGCCGGTTAGTGAGCAACTATTCATTTATATCACAAGGAAGCACAGGAGACAGCCAATAGGAAGCCAATTCAGGATCGATCCAAAAAGGCAGACTGAATCAAGACTCATCCTAATGAGGAAAGAACTCAATAGGGAAAACCCATCCCATTATATGTGGGGAGGGAACGGAAACAACCGTCATCCACGAGGATATAACTCAGTGGGGAGCGCAGAAGGAAATGACAGACACTTTCTGCTTAAGGGGTCGACTCTATATGGAGAGATCAGACATACCCACATCTGCTAGGGGAACAAACCAAGCTTGCCAAATTCTAGCAATTCTGGGGAGTAACACTACTGGGGATATCCGCTCACTTGCGGAGTCACTTGTTAGGAAAACACCTTTCTACCCTGCTGGGGAACCCAACTCTGAAATCAATCCAATGGCGCGAGGCTAAACTCTTTCCAACAACCCATTCTTGGTCACCACGGCTTAAGGCTAATGGATATATTTGCAATGCTGATGCATGAGTTTTTTTTTTAGCGCAATGCCCCATGATCATGGAAATACTACGCACTAATGATGCAATATGCTATGCTTATCTAAATGATGAATGCATAAAACACACGTCTCCTCCAGAGACAACACCGGGGAGCTCCAGGAACTCTGCTGAAGATTTCAATACCACGTCCATTTCCACCCTGCTGGGGAAAGACAACCCTTGCTGGGGAACCCCATCAACACAAACCCTCTGTTATGGAGATCCACTAGGGGAAAACACTCCACACCCTTGATGGGGAAATGCATTCACGACCCTGCTGAGGATTTCGGTACTTCATACCTGACTATTGAGGAACAGACTACTCACAGATACCTCCGCTGGGGATGCGACAACCTTTAGATTCAGTGGGGACTAACAGTCTTCAGACAAGTTGGGGATAGATCCACCTGCAGACCTGGCTGAAAAACATCTTCAACCCTACTGGGGAAACATCCTTAACCCTTAGGAGCAATCTACCCACTGATACTCCCACTGGGGGACATGGCAACCTTCAAGCTCTCTGAGGAGACACCGATCTCGAATCGGCTAGAGAAATAACACTCTCACTGGGGAGATACAGCCTATTGGACACGGACCGCCCGTCGAGTTGTCGAACACTGGGGTTCACCATCCCACCATAGTATCAACTTTCCTCTTTTGAGAACTCCCAGACACGTCTTGACTTTTCTGATTCATCACCTTGTATTCCCGACCACTCTGTCCTTTACGGGGATCGAACCTCTGGGGTTCATACAAATCTTTCAGCCCTCAGACTTTGAAGAGTCTTCTTGATTACTCTCTAGGATCTTCGTCCTTCTTTCGTCGTCTTTTCACCGTTCTTCTATCCCTTGCCCCTGATTGGACTCTGCGGGGATCTTTTTGTTAAAAGGCCCTATATCACCACCTGCCAGTGAGTGAGCGTGCCCCAGGCGTGCCAACATTTCAACACCTAGGTCACTCAAACTTCCGGATAAGATTTCACGCTTTCAACCTTATAAGCATGCATCGGAAGGGATCTCCATGTTTCAAAATGCAAATATTCTTTATCAAAATAAACGGATGTTTTCGTAATCAAAGCGGTAATGAAAACAGAAACAAAATTTATTTGACTGAACATGCATTTTATTGACTGAAACAAAAAGTGACTCAAAACCAAGCGACACACAGGAAGCAACCCCTGAAAAGAGGTGACCGCGCATAAAAGTGAAAAAGTCTACCCTAACGGCAATGTGAAACCACGATCTCATCGAGTTTAAACTCGGTTACACCTCATATGTCCTCAAGACTTTCCGCACTTTCTGTCTTCTGAACAAGACGCTTCCGATCGATCTCTGTCGGAGATTAGCCATGATGTGTTAACCAAAATATCAACGACTATGCTAGATGCAGTTGTTCGTTTCAATCCCTCTTTTGCCTGGACCGCCCTTTCGGGTTTTCAGTCCACCGGGATACCCTTTTTTGCCCAAGTCGCCCTTGTGGGGTTTTCGACTTGCCGGGTGTACAAATTCTTTTCATTTCTATCCCTAACTTTTGCCTGAACCTTTTTTTCTTTCCTTTTTTGGTTCGCCGGGATGCCCCTTTTTGCCTGGACTCTTTTATTCTTTTTGTCCAGCGGGTCTCTTTTACGAAGTATCTTTTAACTGCGTCCGCATCTACAGGGGATGGAAAATCATCGCCGCTCATGGTCGTCAGCAACAAAGCTCTGTCGGAGAAAAACCTTCTTGACCATGCTGGGGATTCATGATTGGGTGTCCACTTGCCCCTACGATCGTCGAGGAGGAAGGATCCTTTTCAATACCGGCTCTCCCACGTGGGATGCACGAGGTCGCACTTTTCGGTTAACAACACGCTTCATTCACTAGGTACAACTGCCCCATGACAAATAACCGTCAGCCTCGTTCCTCAGTCAGGCTCAACGTGTCATACCGAGTCCTTATCTACTCAGCCTTCTCTAAGTAGGACCTCAAATGGTAACACCGATTCCTTCTCATACACCTCCGAGGAAGGCGTTGCCCAAGTAGACGTACGCACTGAAAATCAATACCCAGGATACAAGCTTCGTGCTCAGCCATCATTGTTGGTGCATTCACATGTTATCCGGGCAACGAAGAGAGCGTGGGATCCCTTTGGCATAACCAACACAACACTAACTCATCCACCATTAACCTCTTCCCCATCAGACATCAGAATCCGTTCGGATTCAGGGTCAGGGCCCTCCTCCGGGATCGGTTCCTCACAATCTTTCGATTTGAGGACCTCGAGATGTCCTCATCAGGGAACTCAAACTTCCTTGGTTGATAATCCTCAATGGTATACTGTATACCACGAATCAGTTAGAATTACTTTCCATCTTGCAACCCGTCCGGTCAATGCTAGCTTTTTCAAGCACATACTTGATCAGATCCATCTTAGAAATCCACAGAGTGGTATGAATCAACACACTGTCTCAATCGGCGAGCAGCCTATGCCAAAGTACATCAAGCTTTTTCGAGTAGTGAGTTTATTGTTTCACAGTCGACAAACTTTTTGCTTAGGTAAATTGCATGCTCTTTTCGACAAGACTCGTCATGCTGACCCAATACATACCTCGTAGACCCCTCGAGGGCTGTCAATTACAGAATTGATGACTGTCTCTCTACCAGAGTCATCAGAATCAGAGGTTCCTGCAACTTATTTTTTTTATGCCCCTTGGCAACCATTATCCACCTGACCGTTTGATCTCTTTTTTCGGTTCGGTTCAGGCATTTCTTGCATTACTTCTTCTTCTTCTTTTCTTTTCTTCCTTTCTTTCTCTTTTTTTTTTTGCAGGATCGACCTCGATTCCTCTTTCGTTCACAATAAGCTTCGGCAACTTACCGGACAGCACTCCACAAGTGCACTGATTCGGACTCAACCTCAGTCTGAGTTGTCTCAACCCGGTCAAACGACTTGCCCCGGATTCACCAGATGCCCTTCTTCTGCTCGGGACTTTGCTATCATGTCATCAACATAGCTTTTGATTCCACGATGAATCATATCATGAAACAAAGTCACTCTGATACGTGGCACCGGTATTCCTGAGACCGATTGGCATCGCCTTCGCTCTTGACACTTTCCTTCAGGCGGAACCAACTTTCACTTCCTTTCCGACCTCGGCGGTGCCTGGATTATCAATCTTGAATCGCTTCTCGTGCGGTTGAATCACCTTTTCCTCCTGTCTTAACAACCTGGCTAATTCCAGCTGATCACAATCTTCTTCGCCTTATTCTTGGGCATGATAGATCGGATTGTCGAAGTCAGACAGAGGTGTAACCGAATTGTTATCAATGAGATTAGGAGGATAGTCACTCTTGAGGTCGGAACAAGACGAATCAAAAGGAAAGAAAAATGAAAATAAACATTGCCATTTTTATTTTTTAAAACTACAAAAATAATTGAAAAACAGGGAACACCGCTTTTAATCACAAAAACATCCATTTATTACTAATGCAAAATGTTGCATAATGAAACACATGAGATGGCCCTTACAATGGACCATTACGTTTCGGGCAAAACGTATGGCTTTCATGCAAACATAATTGAAAACACAGAAATACTACTCTTCTGGATAAGTGACAGTGGCGATCTTGGAGGCCTTCCAATTCTCTGGTACGCACGACTTTATCCACGCCTCGAGCTCGCGGTCACGGTTTATCTCTTCACTCACTGAACGAGCATGATCAGGATCCAGCATTCCTGCACTGACAAAGGTGTACGGTGGACGACATCCCCTGTTGGATCTAGACAAGTTTTGGTCTGGCTGATAACCGACCCCAAACATGTCTGCTTTTACCACAATATCAATGATCCTTCCCCAGCCTCGGGCCTCTCTGTTCTTCACCACTTCCAGGGCTTGTTTATAAGAGGAAATGGGCAGCCTTTTCTCCTTCTAAGCAGCAAGGGCATTCTCCACCTTGACGGTTTCAATAGCTTGACTTGGTGTTTCAACCTTTTCACTGTCCATTTCTACTCCCTTCATCTCCTGGGTAGTGTCTCCCATCACTACACATCCCTTTGTGGCGGCGGCCGCACAACAAATATCAGCATTAGGGAAAGCTCCATCCTTCATCAGAGGTTTTGGGACCACAGACATTAGAACCTTTAACTGATCCTCCTCATTCACCTCCATTCTTCTTTTGGCCTTTTTCACCATCTTCACTTTTACAGGACCCTGCCTGGGTACGGGGTTGACATCTCCATTCATTATCTGTGCCAAGCTGATAACTTTAGAGTCCACCATGTCCTGGACAACATGCTTGAAAGCTCTACAACCCTCAATGCTGTGCCCGGGTGAACCAGAATGGAAATCGCATTTAGCATTCTCATCATAGTTTGGAGGCCTCCGTTGGCGTTCCACAGGAATCAATATCCTTGGCCGGACTAACCCTAGATCCCTCAATCTTTTGAACAGGAGAGTATAAGTCACAGGTGGCTCCTCAAACTGACGATCAACCTTCTCCTTCTTTACTAGGCTCTTAGCCCTCGGTGCTCTCGGTTGAGGTGGTGGTTGTTGCTGTGGTACAGTTGGGTTACCAACAGGAGTGATTACAGTGGCAGCATAAGGGTGATAACAATCCTTACCGCGTTCTTTCTTTGTCTCCACACCTCCTGATTCAACCTCCTTTTTGAGTGGACCACTGCCAGAGGGTTTCTTTGCTACTGTGTCAGAGGGGTTGTTTGCTTCGGAGGACGGAGCCTTTTCCTGAACTTTCTCCTTGATCATCCAGCCTTCAATTCTTTCCAATCTCTCGGCCATGGCTTTCTGCCCCAGGGCAAGCCCTTGCACCACACTGAACAATTCCTTTATCATCTCTTTCATCTCACGGATGTCGGCGCTGGGTGGATCCATCAGTTTGGATTTGTGGCCCCTAGCAGGATATTTGAACAGACGAGCTATGCGCACCGGTTGACACCTACAAAACAACAAATGGGTTAGTATGACTCACACATGCAATGTCTATTCGTACCAGGAATATTCTGTCCCTTGATTCTAGCGTCACTGAGACAAATAATTTTTCATCAACAACATTCTGACATCTGACTGTCTCTCAACCAGAATCTTGATCAAAGATGGACCCCGAGTACGGGTAGACATGAGTTGAATGCAGGTGAATGCGAAATGATAATGATGCAAATGCATGAATGCAAGTCACTGTGCCACCAAGTCATCTGAAGACCCATTAAGTCTCTGAACCAGTCACAGTCATCTGGGATTAAGTCACCATAAATCCAACTTGGGGAGTTCCGAAATAAACGGAACCGAAGGTTACATGACTATTATCACAGGAACATCCACTGAGCGGACGACAACCAGATCCTCTGAACCAGTACTCTCAAATTCAACCCGGAGATCCGAAATAAACGGAACCTGCTGATAAACCACGGACAGAACTCCGGCGTCCCAGAAATAAATGTCCATAATTCACAGTCACCATCAGTACCCAAAGTCACCAACAAGTCAGCAACAATACCTGTAATAATGATCATTCCCTCCCCACTCACGGGTGTCATCTAGGCTAGGGTAAGGTCGAGAGAAACGCAGGATAAACAACCCTTTCAAGAATATCATCCTGTGCACACCCGATGTATGCACCGATAATACCCCATCAGAGTCTGAACTGCTCGTGATATCAATGTTCCGCTAGGTGGCGCATACCACCCGCTTCCCATGAATCACTCTATTCCTAGGTTTCCTAGATTTCACTCATAGCCTGGGTATTGGGCCTTTTACCTCGAGTAACTTCCACCCCAAACAGAGAAACACAGCACAGCCAGCACAGATGAATATGAATGAATGCAAACATAAATGCAAACAATAAATGCAAACAATAAATAAATGAATGCAACAAAATAAAGCAGCAAACAACAACCAAAACCCTAACCTAGAGAGCGCTAGGAGAGACTCGCTTAGGGAAGATGGACCAGCAAGAGGTCAACTTCTCTGATCCCCAGCAGAGTCGCCAGCTGTCTCATTACGCGAAAAACCGGCGGGAAACAAGAACAACAGAGCCGCCACCGTGCGTTATTTATCCCAAGAGAGGGAAAGGAAACGCTCGAAGTAAACCTGGAAAAGACATGGTCTCGCGACCAAAGAGAATAGGATCAGGAGTCGGTTATGCGAAGGGAAGGTATTAGCACCCCTACGCATTCGTCGTACTCGACGGGATCCACGCACAAAAGGAAGGAATATGGTTGCTAAAACACTGCTCATAAACAAACAAACAAACACTGGCTGAAAGAGACACAAGAAAACAAACGAAACTGACTCGGCAGGATATTGCATCTTGGGCCTACTTAGTCTATCAAGCATAGACATCAGAGTCGAAGTAGTTCGGACTGGGAAAAACACATGCTCGCTAGGATGTCGCACCCTATGCATACGTATCTTCTCGGACGAAGAAGAATCAAAGCACTCGTAGCTCGGCTAACGTACGCCAAACAAAACAACACAGGAAATCGACTGCCAATCGCTGGGCTTACGTCAAACTCCACACAAACAGGCAAACCTGGAATCCGAATGCCAATCACTGGACTTACATCAGACTCAGAACCAAACACACCCACACTGGGAACCAAATGCCAATTGCTGGACTTATATCAGCTTCCAAGCACACAACAAGAGGATACGGAATGCCAATCGCTGGGCTTACATCCATCTCCTGACACACACAAAGACAAAACAAAAGGGCGCCCGGAGAGATCAGCTCATCTCCTGCCTACGTACCTCATCTGGTATGAGGATCAGGGAAACGTAGTTCCCCTACGCAGGGACAAAGGACTAGCCTAACCAGATAACAGAGGGAGACACAACTAGGGAGACTACGACTCGAGCCTAGATGTTATCATGCAAAATCATCCCTAAGTCAAGGTTGCTATCTAACTTGCACAGGGAGAAAGCTATCCTAAAGCACAGGCAATAGCAAGGCAAACAATCACAGATAGCACACACTATACACACACCAAGTGGGGCTCAAACAAAGGTTAGGCTGCAAGAGCAAGCCAACTGTATCAGGGTGATGTTAGCTCTTAACCCTAACATTGAGAGTTAGGGTGAAGCTGATGAAAGGTGAGTGAAGATGAGACTTCATAGCTCTTATCCCTGGCCTGGGAGAGCTTCAGACAATGAAGTGTGGGTCCAGAAAGTGGGAACCCTTCTACACTTATGACACTGACTCAACTGTACAACTGTACACGGATCTTGGGTTAATATCCCAATGCATCAACACAGTGGTGTGAGCAGAGGGATGACTCAACATGAATAGCAGGATATGGATTGCACATCTCTTGTGTTCTGCCAATTGCCTTATCAAAGGTCTTTTCCTGCTTGGGGACAAAAATAAACAAGCACAAACATTGCCTCTTAAGGAGGACTTCAGACAGGTGCCTGGCCAAGTAACAGGCCAGGTCTTCCAGACTACATGGAGAAGAGATCATTATACCTCAATGCTCAAGCTAGCAAGCAAAGCAAAAGCAAGTTCACAAAGGAACTATAGCAACTAAGGTACCTGAAATCAATCCAACATAATCAGTATACCAGACAAACACAAGTCAAACAGAAAATTACAAGTCCACAGCACAAACAGATAACAAGCATCAATGCACAAAGGTGCAAGCCACAAGGCCTAAGCATAAGTCTCAATGCCTACAAAACAAACTCAAAGTTAGTCATAAACAAGCAATAAAACAACTCCAATTGAGTGCACATCATCAAGTATAAGCAATTGTGCTCTTTGACCTGAAACAAAGCTCAAATGTGAGAGCATAAACCACTAGTACAAGACTAGGGTCAAAATGAGAGCAATAAACCAAAACAGAACATGAAACTTATCAAAAATCAAGATTAATCAAAGAAGAATCAAATCCAAGTGGTCTCACATTCATATCATCAACCAATTTCATTTCATGAGGCAAAGAGTACAAAGCATGCAATTTCAAAGCTCATAGAACCAAACAGAATGATTCAATCCAAATCAACTCACAAACATTTCAATAAATTCCCAAACAAATCATGGTTAAACAGCATTCATAACATGACCTACACACCAAATTTCAAGTCATTTGTACCAAGGGAAGCAAGTCAATTAAATTCTAAAAGTCAAAGCATGTTCAAACAAGCTCATACAAGGCACCAAAACATGCATCAACTTCAAGCAATCATAAAACAGAAACCAAACATGATAAATGAATGAAACCAAAGCCATGACAATCTTCAAGATGTCTATAATACACATGCCAAATTTCAAGTCCATCCAGTAAAGAACAAGAATTTCACAAATCATATGAAATCATAACTCACAAAAGGTCCACAATTGGTAAAACAGGGAAGAAAATCTCAATCAAATTGAAAATGCACTCAAAAAAATCCACAAAAATTCATATTCAAACTTAACATCCAGAAGATTCAACATGCAAAAATTCAGATCATTTTGAGTTCATATGGCATGGTAAAGAAAATCAAGAAGACAAGCAAGAAATGGTGTGACACAAATTGTCACACCTCCAATGATCAGGTCATATCTCACAAACCAGGAATGCAAAAATCACAAATTCTATACCAAAATGCTCCTCAAGGTGTCTAGTTTACACATGCAAAATTTCAAGAATTTTGGATTAAGCATCATCATTTCATGATCAAAATAGCAAACAAGGTATAAGTAACCACATGTATGAGCAAACCCTAGCCAAAACAGAAATCCACATGTGCACAATTTTTGCAAAAATCATCAAAAAGTAGTAGACATGGCAAGGATCATCATGGAAAAAATCTCATATTAATTGGACAAATATTGAATGACTTATGATTTTTCTAATGTGGAGAAAAAAAGAAAAAAGTATGAAATGGCATAGTGAACATGGATGAAGGCAATGAAGAAAAATGCAAAAACCAAAATATGAGATGCTGGCGCCTGGATTCGAACTGCGTTTACATTCAAAACTGGCGCGCTCCAAGTGAAATGCGCCGTTTCACTAATACAGGTGGCGTGGTCTTATTGGCTTCATGGCACATAAACAAGGAAAACATGCAAAACACACGGGAACAAGGATCTAGCACGCCTGGGAAACGAAATTGTTAGGGTTCATCGCTCCTTCATCATGTTCATCATCAACATGAACTTTTTTCACAGAAATTGGAAATGAATACATCAATAGCTTCATCTTGTATCACACATCAACAATACAACAATAATTTGACCTAATTCGAACTATTAAACACGGATCGAGCAGAATAAGATTTGAACATCAATCTTAAATTCACAATATCTCACTCAATTCTCAATGAAAATTAAAACTACAAAGTGCAGCATACTCCTAAATCCAAGATCTATCGAATGCATAGCATGATTTCAACAATTAAGAGTATCGAATTCCAACCTCTATGAAGATGCAGATCTGGAATCGTGGTTATTTGGCCTTGTAGTATGCAAACAGAACTTCTTTGATGTTCCAGGAGATGAATGAATGGAGATTCGAAGCTCAATGATGCTTGATCTTGCTCAAATATGCAGCTGCCATGGGAGATGCTTGATGTAACAGTGCTAGATTTGGCTCGAAAATGCTGAATCCTTGCTTGCAAGACCTTCAATCTTGCTTGTGGATGATGGCACAATGAAGAACTAGGCAAGGTTTATGGGAATTTTTGCAGAAAAATGAAATCAAAAATTGAGAGAATTTGCACTTTTGGATCTAGATCTGAGATGAATGAATGTTAATCCAAAATTCTGTTAGCATTATCTATTTATATGATGGATTAATCATTCCCTTAATCTTAATTAGCCAAAACCAAAGTGATTAAATGAAATGCATTTTTTAGGCAAAATGGCCAAAGTGTCCTCATGCATGGAATGAGCTGCTACAGTGCACTAATTTCTTACTAAACACACTCCAAATGTGATTTTAGACCAAATTCAAGTGGTTGGAGGCATGGCAAATGCATAGTTTTGAAAGTGACTTTTTTCCCTCCCTTTTTTCAAATTCAATTCACCTTGAAAATGCCATTTTTATGTGATGACTTTTGATGAAATGTAATGAATGATTATGATAGAGCATGTCAAATGGAGATTGTAGCAAAAAACCCCACTCAATTTGGCCAATTGGTGTGAAAGTTATCCCACTTTGAAATTCAAAATTTCTTGACAATGATTTGATCATAACTTGCCAACCACACATGAGAAATGGATGTTCTTGGACTTTTTGGAAAGGTGAGAGCAAGATATTCAACTTTCATGTTGGACAAAATTCCATATGAAGCTTTTATGATGATTTAAATTTGAGGAGAAGACCTTTCCATTTTTGGCAGTTTGAAATTACAGGTCACTTACTATTTTTGGAAACCTTTCTTCTGACCTCAAATTCTCCAATGTTGATCTTTCAAATGTCAAATGAGACTTTTATGGACATGAATGAGGCCTTTCAAACCATCTCACACCTTCAAATCCATGAATTCAGGCACAGTTGACCACAGTTGACTTTCTAGGGTTTCAGATGAAATTCAGCTTGACTGTTGAGCTCTGATCATCCAATCCTTGGCCAAATCACTCCAAAATGATCCCTATATCACATGATTTTGTTGTATCAACCATAGGGATTTGCTTCAATAGGAAATGCACTTGCTTGCTTGCTCGACTAATCCTCCTAACCAATCTTGACCTAATCTTGTCTGATGACTTGCACTTGGGCAAATGGACAATGCAATGCTATGCAGTGGACAATGTTAATGTTATGACCTAATCATGAAAATGGATATACAAAATGGGAGGTGCAAATTTGAGGTGCTACAGTTGGATACTGATATCGTGATGCATAGATTACCTCTCAAAGAAGATTGTCCTTCAGTCAAACAGAAGCTTCGGAGAACTAGTCCTGATATGGCGGTTAAGATCAAGGAAGAGGTTCAGAAGCAGTTGGATGCGGGTTTCCTGTCAGTAACTACCTATCCCCCATGGGTAGCCAACATCGTTCCCGTGCCGAAGAAGGACGGCAAAGTCAGGATGTGTGTCGACTATCGGGATTTGAATAGAGCGAGTCCGAAAGATGATTTCCCATTACCTCACATCGATGTATTGGTTGATAATACGGCTCAATCCTCGGTTTTCTCTTTCATGGACGGTTTCTCTGGATATAATCAGATTAAGATGGCGCCAGAGGACATGGAAAAGACGACATTCATTACACCTTGGGGTACGTTCTACTATAAGGTGATGCCATTTGGGCTGAAGAATGCCGGTGCTACCTATCAGAGGGCTATGAAGACTCTCTTTCATGACATGATGCACAAAGAGATTGAAGTGTACGTAGATGATATGATTGCGAAGTCGCAGACAGAAGAGGAGCACCTGATAAACTTGCAGAAGTTGTTTGACCATTTGAGAAAGATCAAACTGAGGCTGAATCCAAACAAGTGTACATTTGGGGTGAGATCCGGGAAGCTGTTAGGCTTCATTGTCAGTGAGAAAGGGATTGAGGTTGATCCAGCGAAAGTCAAAGCTATTCAAGAAATGCCTGAACCGAAAACAGAAAAGCAGGTTCGTGGGTTTTTAGGGAGATTGAACTACATTGCACGGTTTGTATCTCACCTAACTGCCACGTGTGAACCGATATTCAAATTGCTAAGAAAGAATCAAGCAATCAGGTGGAATGGTGACTGTCAGAAAGCTTTTGATAAGATAAAAGAGTATTTGCAGAAACCTCCAATCCTTATCCCTCCAGTTCCTGGGAGACCTCTGATAATGTACCTTTCAGTGACTGAGAATTCGATGGGGTGTGTATTGGGACAGCATGACGAGTCTGGTCGAAAAGAGCATGCCATATACTACCTTAGCAAAAAGTTTACCGACTGTGAAATCAAATATTCACAGCTTGAGAAAACTTGTTGTGCTTTGGCCTGGGCTGCTCGCTGACTGAGACAGTATATGCTGAACCATACTACCTTATTGATTTCTAAGATGGATCCAGTGAAATACATCTTTGAGAAGCCGGCTCTCACCGGACGTGTTGCCCGTTGGCAGATGATTTTAACAGAGTATGATATCTAGTACACGTCGCAGAAGGCCATCAAAGGTAGTATTCTGTCAGACTACCTGGCCGAGCAACCTATCGATGACTATCAGCCGATGATGTTTGAATTCCCTGATGAAGACATCATGTATCTTAAGATGAAACATTGTGAAGAGCCTCTTGTCGAGGAAGGACCGGATCCCGATGACAAGTGGACATTGATGTTTGATGGGGCTGTGAATATGAATGGCAACGGTGTTGGGGCAGTACTGATCAATCCTAAAGGTGCTCATATACCTTTTTCTGCCAGATTGACTTTTGATGTGACCAACAATGAAGCTGAGTATGAGGCTTGCATCATGGGGATAGAAGAAGCCATCGATCTGAGGATCAAGACTCTGGACATTTATGGAGATTCCGCTCTAGTGATTAACCAGGTCAATGGAGATTGGAATACCAATCAGCCGCATTTGATTCCTTACAGAGATTACACTAGAAGGATACTGACGTTCTTCAAGAAAGTGAAGTTGTATCATGTCCCTCGGGATGAAAATCAGATGGATGATGCCTTGGCTACTTTGTCGTCCATGATCAAAGTTCATTGGTGGAATCATGTGCCACATGTTGTGGTGAATCGACTCGAGAGGCCTGCGTATGTGTTTGCAGCCGAGTCTGTTATTGATGAGAAACCATGGTACTATGATATCAAGAACTTCCTCAAGAGTCAGGAGTATCCTGAAGGAGCGTCGAATGACAAGAAAACCCTGAGAAGGCTAGCTGGAAGCTTTTATTTGAATGAGGATGATGTGTTGTACAAGAGGAATTTTGACATGGTTCTGCTCAGATGCGTGGATAGACACGAGGCAGACATGTTGATGCAAGAAGTGCATGAAGGATCTTTTGGTACCCATGCTGGTGGTCATGTAATGTCGAAGAAATTGTTGAGAGCCGGTTATTACTGGATGACTATGGAATCAGATTGTTTCAAATATGCTCGGAAGTGCCATAAATGTCAGATCTATGCTGATAAGGTGCATGTACCACCAAGCCCTCTGAATGTCATGAATTCGCCTTGGCCGTTTGCCATGTGGGGCATTGATATGATTGGGAAGATTGAGCCTACTGCTCCCAATGGACATCGCTTCATCCTGGTTGCGATTGATTACTTCACCTAGTGGGTGGAAGCAGCTTCCTATGCTAATGTTACCAAACAAGTGGTTGCCCGGTTTATCAAGAAGGAAATCATCTGTCGTTATGGGGTTCCTGAGAGAATCATCACTGATAATGGTTCGAATCTCAATAACAAGATGATGAGAGAGCTTTGCAGAGATTTCAAGATTGAACATCACAATTCTTCTCCTTACAGACCAAAGATGAATGGTGCTGTAGAGGCGGCAAACAAGAACATCAAGAAGATTGTGCAGAAGATGGTCGTAATGTACAAGGGTTGGCATGAGATGCTGCCTTTCGCTTTGCATGGGTACCGTACCTCAGTACGTACGTCGACCGGGGCAACCCCGTACTCCCTTGTGTATGGTATGGAAGCAGTCCTACCTGTTGAAGTGGAGATTCCTTCTCTGAGAGTCCTGCTGGATGTTAAGCTTGACGAAGCTGAGTGGATTCGAACAAGGTTTAACGAGTTGAGCCTTATCGAAGGGAGGCGGTTAGCAGCTGTGTGCCATGTGTCGCATCGCGCGAAAAACCGGCGGGAAAAGAAAGAACAACAGAGCCGCCACCGTGCGTTATTTATCCCAAAAGAGGGAAAGGAAACGCTCAGAGTAAACCTGGGAAAGAACATGGTCTCGCGACCAAAGAGAATGGGTTCGGGAGTCGGTTATGCGAAGGGAAGGTATTAGCACCCCTACGCATCCGTAGTACTCTACGGGATCCACGCACACTAGAAAGGAAATTGGTTGCTAAACACTGCTCAAATACTCACACCCACTGGCTGAAAGAAACGAAAGAGACTGACTGAAACTGAACTCGGCAGGATGTCGCATCCTGGGCCTACTTAGTCTATCAGGCATAGACATCAGAGTCCAAGTAGTTCGGACTGGGGAAACGACACATGCTCGCTAGGATATCGCATCCTATGCATACGTATCTTCTCGGACGAGAGAAGAATCAGAGCATTCGTAGCTCGGCTGACACGCACACAAACAAACACAGGCAAAGGCAAACATGGAGCCCGACTGCCAATCACTGGACTTATGTCAGCATCCGAACCTAAACACACGCACACTGGAACCCAAATGCCAATCGATGGACTTACATCGGCTTCCAAGCACACAACAACACAACAGGTTGATAGGGAGTCGGGGACTCAGCCTATAACTGTCAAGCACACAAACAATCACAAACAACAAATTGCTAAGGAGTCAGGCACTCGAGCCTAGCAAATGTCAGACAACACACACAAAAAGAAAAAGGGCGCCCGGAGAGATCAGCTCAATCTCCTGCCTACATACTTCATCTGGTATGAAGATCAGGGCGATGTAGTTCCCCTACAGAGGGATAAAGGACTAGCCTAACCAGATAACAGAGGGAGACACAACTAGGGAGACTACGACTCGAGCCTAGATGTTATCATGCAAATCATCCCTAAGTTAAGGTTTCTAGCTGAATGGCACAAGGGCCAACCTATCCTAAGCATGGCTCACACAGGAAGCAAGCCACACGCACTTAACTTGCACAGGAAGCAAGCCAAGCAAAACCTAACTTGCACAGGAAGCAAGTCTAAACTAATCCTAACTTGCACAGGAAGCAAGTCAAACAATCCTATCTTGCACAGGAAGCAAGTCAAACAATCCTATCTTGCACAGGAAGCAAGTCAAACAATCCTATCTTGCACAGGAAGCAAGTCAAACAATCCTACAAGCACAGATAGCACACGCTATACACAAACAAGTGGCTCAAACAAGGGTTAGGTTTTAGTCAAGGGGTCATATCAACCTCAACAAACAAACCTCTGGAACAGGGTGAATGTGCTCTTAACCTTGCCATTGAGGGGCTAAGGTGAAGCAGATGAAAGGTGAGTGAAGATAAGACTTCACAGCTCTTATCCCTGGCCTGGGAGAGCTCAAGACAAGAATGTGTGGGTTCAGAAAGTGGGAACCCTTCTACACATTTAAACTGACTCAACTGTACAGTTGTACAAGATCTTGGGTTCGTATCTGCAATGCATCAACACAGTGGTGTGAGCAAAGCAGATGACACACTGAATAGTGGGGGATAGATTGCATATCCCTACCTTCCACCAATTGCCTCTTCACTTAGGAGGACTTTGACTCTATGCAAGGACAAAAGTAAACAATCACAAACATTGCCTCTTAAGGAGGACTTCAGACAGTTGCCTGGCCAAGTAACAGGCCAGGTCTTCCAGACTACATGAAGTAAAAGAGACATACCTCAATGCAAATTGCTTATACAAGCAAAGCAAAGCAAAAAGTTCACAAGGAACTAAGCAACTAAAGCACCTGAAACAGTCAAGCAGATGTTAGTGTGCAACTTCAAACAAAGCAAAAGGAAACAGAGGCCAACAGTCAATTAGAGGCACATGGATGTGCAAGGCACAAGGCTTAAGGCATGTGAGCCAAGCCACCTACAAAACAAAGAGATTAGACAATGATATTTAAGCAAGCCCAATCAAAAGAATTGGTCTCAATGGCCATCTGATGGTCAACCTGAAAACACAAGCTCAAAGGTGAGTAGCAGGACCACTAGGACGAGCCTAGGGTCAAAAGTGAATGAGAAAGTCCAAACAGCAAGGGGTAAGTATCCAAAATCATGTTCAAACAATTAGGAAACAAAACCAATTGGGCTCACATTCATATCAATCACTATCATCATTTCATGAACAGTTTAGGTCAAAACATAGCATTTAGAAGCTCATAGAAGTCAACAGCAAGACTTGAATCAAAAGCAATCCTAAACATTCCCAAAAATCACCAAATAAATCATGATCAATTACAATCCACAGCATGGTAAGCATGTCAAATTTCATCTCATTTGGACAAGTGGAAGGCAGTCAATGAAAATCAGAAAGTCAAAGCAATTTTGAACATGCTCAATGAAGTCAACCAAACATGTGTCAACTTAGAAAAATCATAAGTCAAAGATGGTGTATGATAAATGAATGGGATCAAAGCCATGTCAAAGATGAGGATGTCTAGTTATCTCATGTAAAATTTCATGTCCATCCAATAAAGTATGAGAATTTCACAAATGAAGTGGGAACATGTGTCACACAAAGTCAACATTTGACTAGGCAGGGGAGAAAATCTCAAACAATTAGGAAATGCCACAAATAATTCCAAGAAAATTCACATGTAAACTAGACATACAAGAGTAGGTTCATGCAAAATATGGGGTCATTTGGATGTAAGGAAGCATGGTAATGAAAATCATGAAGTTGGACATCAATGGTGTGACACAAATTGTCACACCCTAATTCAAAAAATCATAACTCACAAACCACAAATGATAAATGCACAAACTCTACACCAAAATCACCATGAATGTGTCTAGTTTAAGCACAAAAAATTTGGGAGTCATTGGATACATTCTCATCATTTCACAATTGATTTGGCAAAGTGTACAAAATGTGCATACATGTCACAAACCCTAGCACCATTTAAAAACCACTCATCCAAAAATTCTGGAAAAATAATGATAAAAAAGTAGAGATCATGATGAACACAACACAAAAAATCCCATTGAATTTGGATCAAAAATGAGCAGATTATGATTTTTGGAAGATTGGTCATAAAATGTGAAATAAAAATGGAATAAGTGATGCAAGAGTGGCATTTTTGTAATATCTTGGGTCACTTAATGAAGTGCTGTCGTTTTGGCCATTGCGAGGAAATGTTTTCATTGGTTAATGCTGAAAGGGGCCATGCACACGAAAATGGGGAAAATCTGGGCAAATTGGGATTAGGGTTTTACTGTTCATCCCTCTCAAAAATCATGATTTCACAAACTTGCCCAAAAATCAAAATTGAATATATGGAAATAATCAGCATGGCAAGGTCAACAAGAATCCATCATCATTTTTCATTAAAACAACAGACAAGTCAAGAATCGAGCAAAAACAAAACTTGACATCAAACTTCAAGACAATATATCTTCATGAATAAGCAACCATTTCAAAAAGTGAAAGCATCATGTCAATCAGCATGGATAGACCTACACTAAGCATGTATCAATTTGACAAAAGAGGGAGGTCGAAAATTTACCAAACTGAACAGGGCAATGTTGAATGTGATGCTGGAGATGCTTTTAATGCTTGACAGGTATCCAAATAGCTTCAAAGGGTCCAAGGCAAGCTGTTTGACACCTTACTTGAACTTGAACCAAGCTGGAAATGCAGATGGCCACTGAACTGATTTTGCTTGTAGGTGAAGATGGAGATTCTATTTTAAGCACTTTTAATGGTGCTAAATGATCCCTTTAGCACCTTTGATGCTCCAGGAATGTAATGCCATTGAGAGTTTGCCTTAAAACCTCCTCAACTGTTCTGGCCAACTCAAGTTGCAAGCGTGAAAATGTGAGATTTGGATATGATGATTTTGTGATTACAAATGCGATTTTCTGTCTACAGTAGCTTCTATATGTTATATGGAAGGTGTTTGAATGGATAGTTTACAAGGAACTTGGGGGAAATGATGATTTTGAAGATTTGGATTTTGAAGTAGAAAGTGAGTTTTTCTGCAATGGTGAGTTTGGGGAATTCTTGTGTGTTTTTTTGGTGTTATGTTGGCTAGTTGGTTGGCAATGATGAAAAGTTGAGATGAACCAAACTGCTATGGTTGGCAAGGCAGGGTTTGGAGTTTTTGGACTGAAAATGAAAAAGAGTCAAAATGTGATTTTTGAGTGAATGAGTGCACAATGGTTTTTGGTATGGTGTGGCTAGGTTGGCCCTTAGTTCCTCATGACAGGAAAGTTAGGTTTAGGCATTTCTGTTAGAAGTTGCTTTTTGGACAGCCTTTGCAAGTGTGCCAAAAGCAAGGTCTTTAGCATGAGTCAAAAAATGGTTGGTCATGTGTTTGTTGGTTGCAAGGCAAAGTTGGTCTACTGCTGTTGGATGGCAGATTTTTCTTGGCAAAATGCAAGTGAGGTGAGTTTGAATGAATGAGGTTTGTTGGTTAGGTTATGTCATGTTGGTTGGTAGCAGGTTATCCACATGATGAACAATTGGTGAACAAGGTTGCTGTTGATTGGCCAAGCAGGGTTTTTGTTATTTTGAAGCTTTGGACAAGAAAGAGTGAGATGCAAAATAGCAGGGTTAGTGAGCAGAATCAATTTCCATACGCCAATCTATTTTTTTGATGGATGCTGTTGTCTACAAGTGGTAGGAAATGATGCAGGATATGTTGTCAAGCCAGGCTTAGTTTGTTATGTTTTGACAGAAAAATAGCAAGGTGAGGGCAAGGTGAATCAATGATTTTCTGCTGCAGTGTTATGTTGGTTGCAGATAATCATGCTAAGTGGCAGAACCAATGTGATGAAAAGGACTTGCTCCTGGTCTTGTGCCATGCCTTCTTGACAGTATTTGCAATTTGGAGGAAAGCATGTCCAATGAGAGAGAGTGAGCCAAGGGTTGTCTACTGTGTGCTAAATGGTTTGTGTGCCTGCCATTGGTTTGTAGCATGACAGCAAAATGACAAGACTGCTATGTGCAGTACCAAGCATGGCTAGTTTTGTTCTTTTGAAAATTCTCTTGACAGCCAATTAGGAAAGTGCAACAGCAAAGTCATGCTTAGAATGTGAGCATGAATGAATTTCTTTGTCCTCACTCCATTTGATGCTGCTGCTGATTCATTTCCATGACAGGAAATGGTGAGGGAAATGGTATTTGGTATTGCAATGCCTTGCCTCTTGACAGTTTGACAGAAAAATGGAAATTGCCAAAAAGCCAAGTGAATGTTACTTGAGAAAATCCATCATGTCTGCAGTCAATAATGTTTGTTCATGACAGAAAATGAGGGAAAAATTCTGCTATGTGGGAGTGGTACAAGTATGGTTCATGAGATGCATTTGGTGAGAACATGTACTTCCTTCCCTCAATCCAAGCAACTTGGCATGGCCTCCTTGTACTGTTGGTTATGGCTGTAAAATGTGTTCATAGTGACAGAAAAAATGCTGCATAATACTGCTGTTCTTTTGAGGTACAAGGCAAGGCATGGTGGATGGTATGGACAAGTATGGTGAGATTGTACTTTTCTTACAATTCAAGCAATCAAGCAATGGCCTCATGTACTGCACAATATGAGCTTGCAAACACATTCTAAATGATATTTCTGAGCTATTCCAATTGGCCAAATGTTAGAAAAATGTTTATATCAAAAAGTCAACTCTTGGTCAAACTTGCATTTAAATGAGAAAAGTCAAAATATGCCATTTTGATTGGTGAAGTTTGGGCTCATGAAATTTATATTTTTGGAAAGAGGGGATCAAATGTGACTTGTAGGAAAAAACCCCACCAAAATTGGCCAAACGGTTTGGGAGATATGGCCCTTTGAAGTTCAAGATTTTCTGAAATCGATTCGATCATAACTTGCCAACCACACATGGGAATTGAGAGTTCTTGGACTTTTTGGAAGTGGGAGAACAAGATCTTCAACTTTCATGTTGGGCAAAAATTCATTTGAGGCTTGTATCATGATGTAAGTTTGAGGATCAAGACTTTCCATTTATGGCAGGTTTCAGTTACAGGCCCAGTTTCCATTTTTGGAAATTTTTGATCTGGCTTCAAATTCTTCCATGATGGTGTTTGGCATGATATATGATGACTATTTGGACATGAATGAACTCTCACAAACCAATTCCAATCATCCAATCACTGATTAAATGGACAGTTGACCAACAGTTGACTTTTAGGGTTTCTGCCTGATTGTGCATTGACTGATGACTTCCAAACCCTAATTCCTTGAGAACTTGACTTCAAATGATGTCCCAAGTTGTATGAACTCTTGATTATTGATCATGGTGCCCAAATTCCACAAGAATGACCACCATCCACTGCCTTGACTGACAGTTGACCTTTTAGGGTTTTTGACTGTCTGTGTGTCAACTGATGACCTCTGAACCTTCAACCCTTGCCTTGAACACTTCAAATGGACCTCCAAGTCATGTGAACTTGTTGCACAAAACCTAGGGCATTGGTTCCTTGAGAAACACCTTTGCTTGATTGACTGACTGATCTCCTGATCAGTTTGACCTAATTCTTGATTGCTTGCTCTTGAGGCAACTGAGGGACAATGCAAGTGCTATGCAATGGATCATGATATGCTATGACCTAATATGAAAATGTATGCATAATGATAGGTGCAAATTTGAGGTGCTACACCATGGACAGTTGTATCAGAGAAGGATGAAGAGAGCCTTTGATCAGAAAGTGCGTCCTCGAAGCTATCAGACTGGTGATCTAGTTTTGAAGAGGATCCTTCCTCCCGGTACAGATAACAGGGGCAAGTGGACTCCTAATTACGAAGGTCCATATGTTGTTAAGAGGGTTTTCTTCGGTGGAGCCTTGATGCTTACAACTATGGATGGTGAAGATTTTCCATCCCCTGTTAACTCAGATGTAGTCAAAAAATACTTCGCATAAATTGACCCGCTGGACAAAAAGAATAAAAGAGTCCAGGCAAAAAAGGGCATCCCGGCGAAACAAAAAAAAAAGAGAAAAGGTTCGGGAAAAAGTTAGGGATAAAAAAATGAAAAGAATTTGTACACCCGGTAAGTCGAAAACCCGCAAGGGCGGCTTAGGCAAAAATGGGTATCCCGGTGGATTGAAAACCCGAAAGGGTGATCCAGCCAAAAGAGGGATTAAAGCGAAGACTACAGTCTGAGTTATCTGTACTTCATCGCGCTTCAGTGTCTACCATCTCGAAGGATATGATCGGTCCAGTCATTCCTCTCAGAAAGCAAGGAGTTTGGGGAGAAATTTGATGATCTGTGAGTTATAACAGAATTGGGAAATAGTGGATGCCGTGTTCACATTGCCATTAGGATAGATTTTTCCTTTTGTGCGCAATTACCTCTTTCTAGGAATTGTTTCCCGATGTATTCGCCTTTTCAGGCCCATTTTCAATCAATAAAAGTCGTTATTCAAATAAATTGCTCTCTTGTTTTTATTTTTACTGTTTTGTTTGCAAAAAGGTCCGAATTTTTGATAAACATTGCATATAAAAACATGAAGCTTAGACAATAACGTGCAGGAAGATAAAACATTTGAAAATCATTTTGAATGTTGAGTACACTTGGGTGTATCTTGTCCATGCAATCCCCTGGGGGCATGTTTGTCTTGCTGTTTTGCAGGTTATTATCTTTGGTTCCTGGCTGAAGCAGATAAGCCACGGTTCGTTCATAGATGTTGTCAGCACTATCCAGTAGTGTGAGAGGGGCTTTCCCCAGCAATTGAAGCAAGTGCAGGGCTTGTCTCCCCAGCATATTCAAGATCCGAAATTCCTCAGCGGAACGGAGGATATTTCCCCAGCACGCTTGGAAGTGGTTGTTTCCCCAAGTAAGTCTGAAAGCTATTAGAACCATTTTCCCTGCAGAGGCGTATGTGGATAGTGTGCCCCTCAGTAGCAAGATCAAAGGTTATTCTATCCCCAGCAGGCCTGGAAGTGGGTGTATCCCCAGCTAGTTTGAAGATCGTTAATCCCCACCGAGTTGGAAGGATGTTGTATCCCCAGCGGAGGTGTCAATGGAGTATTTTGTTCCCCAACAGTCTAGTTTGAAGTACTGCTTTCCCCAACATGGTCGTGAACGTTTTTCCCCAGCAGGGTTGCGGATGTCTATCCCCAGTGGTCTGGTCTATTATTTCCCCAACAGAGTTATGCCTTTCCCCCAACAGGGTTGTGGATGTGTTTCCCCATCAAGGTGTGGAATGTTTTCCCTTAGCAGATCTCCCCAGCAGAGGGTTGTGTTGATGGTTTTCTCCAGCAAGTTCCCCGAGTGGATCAGGTTCGGTGGAAATTATCCCCAGTAGAGTCTATCCTACCTGTGGATTGGCAGACATCCTCAGCGGAGGCGAGCATTAGTTGTTTCCCTAGCAAAGTCCCCGGGTGGATTGGATTTGGTGAAAGTTGTCCCCGGTGGGATCCTTTCTCCAGCAGCGGTGCTATTCCCCAGCATGAGTGAGAAGTTGGCGCTATTCCTCAGACAGAGTCTCTCCACAGAGTTGGAGAATCTATCAGTTTGTGTGCTCAGCGGAGCAGTCCGTTGGCTCCCCAGCAAGAGTTTTCATCATTTTGCATCTTGCATGTAATAGACATTGCATCCTCAAATAGCGTAGCATTTCCATTCAATATGGAGCATTACGCCATAGAAAAATTCAAACATATGCATTCATGTGTTAACCTAATTAGACCATATCCCCGGCAGAGGCGGATCGTTGTTCAACATCTGTACGACACATTTGCTACAGTTGCTCCTAACAACATTCAGGATTGATAATTCCCCAGAGAGGTTTACTTCCTCACTTGCCCGTAGCAGGAAGGTTTGATTCTCCCCAGTAAGATCCCCAACAAGTGTTTAGCCTTGCCCTGACATATTGAAGATGTCATTCTTGTGATACCGGTGAGTATCCTGTCTACACCCGTGTGTGTCCTTTCTTGGTGTCGGTAAACATCATCTTTCGGTGTCGGTACACATCGAGTCTCACCCCAGTCATCGGTAAATGTCTGGTTACCCTTTGTTTTGGTGTCGGTAAACATCATCTTTCGATGTCGGTAAACGTCGAGTTGTTCTTCCAATCATCGGTAAATGTCTGGTCTTGCTTCACTTTTGTACGCATCATCTTTCGATGTCGGTAAACATCGAGTCGCTTTTCCAGATCATCCGTTGATGTCTGGTCACCTCTCCGTTGGTGTCGATAAACGTCGAATTCCTCCCATTCGTTCGTTGACGTCCGGTCGAGCTTTCCCAGGTCATCCGTTGATGTCTGGTCACCTCTCCGTTGGTGTCGATAAACGTTGAGTTTTTCCTATTCGTCCGTTGACGTATAGTTGTATCCCTTCCGAGTTCATCCGTTGATGTCTGGTCACCTCTCCGTTGGTGTCGATAAACGTCGAGCTTCTCCCGTTCGTCCGTTGACGTCCGGTCGAGCTTTCCCAGGTCATCCGTTGATGTCTGGTAACCTCTCCGTTGGGTTCGATAAACGTTGAGTTTTTCCCATTCGTCCGTTGACGTATAGTTGTATCCCTTCCCAGTTCATCCGTTGATGTCTGGTCACCTCTCCGTTGGTGTCGATTTACGTCGAGCTTCTCCCGTTCGTCCGTTGACGTCTGGTTGTCGAGCTTTCCCAGGTCATCCGTTGATGTCTGGAACCTCTCCGTTGGGTTCGATAAACGTCGAGCTTCTCCCGTTCGTCCGTTGACGTCTGGTTGTCGAGTCCGTTCCCATTCATCCGTTAATGTCTGGTCACCTCTCCGTTGGTGTCGATAAACATCGAGCTTCTCCCGTTCGTCCGTTGACGTCTGGTCGAGTCCTTTCCCAGTGCCTCCGTTGATGTCTGGTCACCTCTCCGTTGGTGTCGATAAACGTCGAGTTTTTCCTAGTCGTCCGTTGACGTCTGGTTGAAAAAAAAATCAAAATCCCCAGTAGAGTCGTCGGTAAACGTCTTGTCTGGTTACTGTTGCAAATATCCTGTTCATTCCCCACAGAGTGCAAATTTCTACGGTTCTTTGGTATTCAATCCCTGTTTACCTTGAAGGTCTGACAGTCGTTGCTCTCATCCGTTCAGGTTCCCAGTTGATTGAATAGGGGAAGCTGTAGCACCTCAAATTTGCACCTCCCATTTGTATATACATTTCATTTTTTAAGTCATTAACATTGCATTCACATTGCATAGTCCATTGCATCTCATCAGGCAAGACTGGTCAGGAGATTCAACTGTGCAAGGCAACAAGAGTATTCTCCATGAGATCAGAGCCCTAGGGTGATTCCCATGAGTTCACATGATTCAAGGATCATTTTGAAGTAGCTAGGTCAAGTGTTGAAGGCTCAGAACTCATCAGTCCCTGTGCAAATCATCTGAAACCTACAAAAGTCAACCGAAGTCAACTGCACAGTCAACTGTGGATTTGGAGGTGGGAAGTGGTTAGAGATGTCTCATTCATGTTCAAACAAGTCTCATTTGACATTTCAAACATCAACATTGAAGGATTTGAGGTCAGGTCAAGACTTTGCAAAAATAGCAAGTGACCTATAATTTGAACTTTCCAAAAATGGAAAGATTTTGGACCAACTTCATCTCAAGATTACAGCATCAAGAAAGCTTCAAATGAAATTTTGTCCAACATTAAAGTTGAAGATATTTCTCTCCCATTTCCAAAAAGTCCAAGATCATGAATTTCTCATGTGTGGTTGAGGATTTATGGTCCAATCATGGCAAAGTGTGTTCAAAAATTCAAATGAGCATAACTTTCAAACCAAAACTCCAAAATGAGTGGTTCTTTTTGCATTTTGATCCTTATTACATTTATTTTCCAAGCATACCATTATTTGACATGAATTTCATTTGCATGGCCTTTGGTTTATTCATGAAGTTTTTGAAAGAAAATTGCATAAAGTCATTTTGAATGATCATGGGCATGCAAAACCAATCCTAAAGTGTGCATGGGCTTGTTTTAAATGGTTTTGGGCCAGAGCAGAGCACTGTTCACGTGCATGGGGGTGCATGAAGTGAAAATCTCATTTTTGCACAAACACCTTCCAACTTACTAATCACAATTGCATTAGGCTTAAGTTGGTTTTAAACATGATTAGCATGAAGTATATATACTTAATCATAACTGTTTTCCATCATTAGCAACATTTCAGATCTAGATTCAAAATTATTCAAAACTTTTCTCTCAAACTTTTTCCAAATTTCTTCATACATGAACACTTTCTATTGATCAATTCATCATCCTGAAGTATTGTTGAGAAGGTTTGGACGTGGAATCAAGAGAAATCGTGGCATATTGAGCTAGGTTCAAAGTGTGAAGCATCCATGGCAGTTGAAGATTAAGCTGAATTCGTGTGCATTTGAACTCCTAATTCATCACCAATCATCTCACTAAGCATCATAGAAGAACATTGGAGCTATCACAGACCTTGAAACGAGCCAAATCCGAATCTGCACTTCAAGAGGTTATGAATCGATCTCTCTAATTCTCAAATTTATTGTGATGTTTGTGAAGATCTAAGTGTGCTGATGATTTTGAGCTTTGAATCGTGTGAAATGATGCATTGTACATGAAGTTCTGCTTGTTTAAAGTTTTGATGATGAATCTTATTTTCTTCGATCCGTGCATGTTTGGATGTTTTTGCATGAAATAATTGTGGATCTTTGATGTATGTTGAATGCACTACATGATGCTGTGCTTATTTTGTATTTCTAGAACATTTTGTATTTTCTGGAAATTTCCAGATGAAGATCTTCATGATCTTCATCGTCCATGCATGAGTTTCTGCATTTCCAGTTATTGCTAGGGTTTGGCTTGAGTTTAGCTACGAAAATCCTGTTTAGCTACGAAATTCAAATAGCGTGCCAGGCTAGGGCTTTGTGTGTCAAAACGTCAGCGTTTTGATTGGCGCGCTAGGGAATTCAAATTGTCCCTTGGTTCGAATCCGGGCGAGAGAACTTTTCCAATTGCCTTGCATTTTTCTACCTTTCCTTCACATTTTCATGCCATGCGTCATGTTTCATTTTCAAATTTTCCATGAACTTCCAAAAATCATATACTATTGAAAATTAATCCAAATGATCTCCAATTTTTTGCATTATGATCCTCATTCTGTCTACTTTTTTGTGATTATTAAAATGCAAATTGTGCTTGGCTGGAAAAATAATTTGTCCTAGAGTGATTGCACATGTATACATGTTTGACCTTGCCTTGTTCCATGCATCATAAAATGCTCAAGATTGATCCATTGCTTCTGAAATTTTGCATTCTATTTCTAGACAGGTTGAGTGATGTTTTGGCTTTGGTTTGAGATTTTTACCATGATTCATCTCTGTTTTATGCTTATGCTAACTTGGTGTGACAATTTGTGTCACACATGTGATTGATTGACTTATGCTATTTGATTTCCATGCCTAATGATGTCCAATGCCTCTAATTTTTTGTGGGATGATCATGTTTTATGTCCTGTTTACTCATGAATTTTTCCAAGATTATTTGAGTCATTTTTTATTTGATGTGCATTTGTTTCTTCTGATGTCTCAATGTGATCACCATTTGCATGCCTTGCCACATTTTGTTCATGAAATGAATTTGGTTAATGATTTTGGTATGGGACTTTTTGAGATGTGTTCTTGATTGAATGAACATGATTCATGTTAAATTTAAAGTTCTGTTTTGAATGTTTGACCCTCTTTTGACCCTAGGATTTGACCTAGTGGTTTGGACTCACTGTTTGGATTATGGATTTCAGGTTCAGATGCACATTGCCATGATTGGAGTGGCTCATTCATTTGAGTTTGATTAATTGGTTGATGATTGGCTAACATTGTGTTGTTTTGTAGGTTGATACCAATTTATTTGTGTTGTGCCTTATGGCTTGCACATTGGTGCCTGATGCATTGCCTGTCTATTTATTATTGCCTGATACCTGTTGATTGTTTGTCTGTACAGTTGAACTGACTGGTTTAGATTTTTCACAGGTACCTAAGTTGCTTAGAGTTCATTTGAACTTGCTTTGCTTTGCTTGGTTGCTTAACCACTGAGGTATAATTCTTCTGACTTCATGTAGTCTGGAAGACCTGACCTGTTATGTGGGCAGGCACCTGTCTGAAGCCCTCCTTAAGAGGCAATGCT
This sequence comes from Lathyrus oleraceus, assembly GCF_024323335.1. NCBI lineage: Eukaryota > Viridiplantae > Streptophyta > Magnoliopsida > Fabales > Fabaceae > Lathyrus > Lathyrus oleraceus. The sequence goes on along the minus strand of NC_066583.1, from coordinate 151,934,634 downwards.
TGTGAATGTTTTTTTTTTTGTGCCAAGCAGGTAAAGACCTCTTAGGAGGCAATTGGCAGATAAAAGAGATGTGTAGTCCATCTCCTGCTACTCAGTGTGTCATTCACTTTGCTCACACACCTTGTGTTGATGCATTGTGGATAATAACCCAAGATCATGTTGTGTCAGTCACTTGTGGAGAAGAGTTCCTACATTCTGAACTCCCACACTTTCTATTTTGAGTCAAGCTCTCCCAGGCCAGGGATAAGAGCTGTGAGGTCTTACCCTCACTTCCCATTTCATCTGCTTCACCCTAACTCTCAATGTTAGGGTTAAGAGCTAACCACACCCCATTCCAGTTGGCTTTCTTATGCTGCTTAGCCTTGTATGAGCCCAAACTGTTTGCATATAGTGTGTGTGATTGTTTATTGTGCTTGTATGTGTTTGACTGTTCTGTTTAGGATAGCTTGCTCCCTGTGCAAGTTAGATAGAAACCTCAACCTAGGGCCATTGTGGATTACATGATAACTATTAGGCTCGAGTCAGACTCCCTTCTAGTTTGTCATTTCCCAGTCTCTGGATAGGTTAGAAGTTCTTTCCCTGCGTAGGGGAACTACGTCGCCCTGATCCTCATACCAGATGAGGTACGTAGGCAGGAGATGAGCTGATCTCTCCGGGCGCCCTTTTTCTTTTTCAACCCCTTTGTGTGTGTTTGGAGTCTGATGTAAGTCCAGCGATTGGCAGTCGGTTTCCTGTGTCTTGTTTGCTTGTTGGAGTCTGACATAAGTCCAGCGATTGGCAGTTGGTTTCCTATGTGTGTGTTTGTTGGTTCGGAGTCTGATGTAAGTCCAGCGATTGGCCTTCGGTTTCCATGTTTACCTGTTTGTGTGGAGTCTGACGTAAGTCCAGCGATTGGCAGTCGGTTTCCTGTGTGGTTTTGTTTGGCGTGCGTTAGCCGAGCTACGGGTGCTCTGATTCTTCTCTGGTCAGAGAAGATACGTATGCATAGGATGCGACATCCTAGCGAGCACGTTTCCCCTAGCCCGAACTACGTCGACTCTGATGTCTGTGTCTGACAGGCTACGTAGGCCCAGGATGCGATATCCTGCCGAGTCCCGTTTCTTCCGTTTTCTATGTTTCCTTCCAGCCTTGTGTGCAGTTTGTGAGCAGTTTCTAGCAACCTTATCCTTTCTTTCGTGCGTGGATCCCGTCGAGTACGACGGATGCGTAGGGGTGCTAATACCTTCCCTTCGCATAACCGACTCCCGATCCCATCTTTCTCTGGTCGCGAGACCATGTCTTTTCCAGGTTTACTTCGAGCGTTTCCTTTCCCTCTTTTGGGATAAATAACGCACGGTGGTGGCTCTGTTGTTTCTTTTTCCCGTCGGTTTTTCGCGTAATGCGACACGTGGGAACACTTGTAAGTTGGTTTGAGATCACCAAGCATGCTTGAATTCTATATTATTGCTGCTCTTATTTTTGTTTACTAACCAAAAGCAAAAAAATATGTCACTAACATCTTTTGTTTGTAGCTTGAGCAATCACAAGATTCAAGGCTCATAGAAGTCCTATGCTCATTGATATGTCTAGGTGAAGTCCTATGCTCATTGACACCCTAATTTTGGGTCAACTTCCCAAGGACATAACTCATTTATTTTTCATGATTTTAAGGTGGGATCAAATGAATTGGAAATTTTAAGATGTCTAATTCAATTGTTATGTTGAACAAATTTTCAAAATCCTAAAATAAAGACATGTGATAATGCAAAACATTATAGGTCACTTTGGACCAAAGGCATTGAAATGTGAAAAAGTCCAACTTCAAGTGCCCATAACTTCTTCATAAAAAAATCCAAATGATGCAAAACTTAATTCCAAATTGATTGTCTTGAAAAGATCTAAAACTTTGATGTTAAAGGTTTTGTCATTTGGAGCTTGCACCATTGAAACAGAAGGGCTTGAAGTTTGGCCCTTTTTGAAATTTTCACATGTACATGTTTTGCACCCTACACTTCATGATCAATTTTCACCAATTTCCAAGTTTCAAATGAAGTTTTGGTCAACATAACAAATGATCCTCATTCCAAAAGCTTTCCAACCATTACCCATAAGGCTATGTTTCATTTTGGAAATGCCATTTTCGAAGAGATGAACATATTAGTGCATTTTTGGAAATCAATTGAAATTGCATTGCATGAGCTCAGTACACATAATCTGCACGTCCATTTTGATTCTATTTGGCATCATCTTGCAAATCCAAGTGGAATTGGGCCCTCCATGCGCCTGTACAGGCCCATGCATGGAGGCCCTTTCCATCCATGCACATGCTTTTGATCATGCATTCAGCTATCTCTTGCTATAAATAAGTGCTCATTGCTTCTCATTTTCACAACCTAAGGGCACCTGTTATGCTGCACGAATCATTCCATAACCATACTCAAAGGAACTCACCCTTTCTTTCAAAATTTTCAGATCTAAATTTCAATTTCCTTGATTGATTTTTAGATCTACAGTTCCTAAGCCTTGCTCACCTTGATCCAAAGAACACACTGCAAGCATAAGCATCAAGAGATCGTGCCCTCAAGCTCCTCATTTCAGAGGTTTACATTTAAACTTGTTTCCTTCGAATCTACTTATATATTGCTTATTTCTTGTTGTTGTTGGGTTGTCTGAAGTCCTCTCCATAGAGGCAATCATTTTGTGCTTTGAATTTTCAAATTACATCAAGTTTCAGTTGAACACCATAAAATTCAAGCTCTGATTTCTTTCTCCATGGAAGTCTAGAGTGAATTTGGTTGGTACAGGGGTGATGTACATCACCCCAGCTTTCATTTGATACCTGGATCGGGTCATTTGGTGGAGTTTTAATTTCCTCAATTTTTGGTCGGCGCCGGAAGTTGGCCGGAGAAGACAGTGGTGTCCACCACCGTCTAGTTCCCAGATTGAATCATGGCCGTGCATTGTTGTTTCAAGATATGGATCGTTCCATGTTAGGCTATGTGTGATGCATTGACTGAAGCGCGTGGTGGATGCGCGCATGTGGTCTAAAGGATTTTCTAGCTCAATTAATGAGCTTCATCCAACGCTCCACCATTTTTCCACATTTTTATTTTCTGATTTCATTTTCTTTTTATTTCTTTAATTCCATTTATTTCCAAAAATCATATCTCCTTCATTATTGGTCCAAAAAATGTGAGACCAATTGCATTTTTCTTCTTTTAATTTCTAGTTTCTAAAAATGATTTTTAATATTTTTATTTTATCATTTTTTTTTAATGAATTTTCTCTTTTCTGGTTGATTTTAATTCATTTAAAATAGTTTTTAATATTCAAAAAATACAAAAATATTTTTCCAACCCTTTTGAATGATGATAGATCTATGAAAAATATTTTGATCAATTTATTAATTGATTTGAGATTTATTTGAGATTTTAATTCAATTAGGTTATTTTTATGCATTTTAATTGATTAAAAATATTTTCTGACTTCTAAAAATGCTGAATTTTTTTGTCAAACTTTGTTTGACCTTGTTGATCTTAGGATAATTCACTTGGACTTTTCAAAGATGATTTGAAGTGAATTTGAAGTTTGACCTTTCTTTATTATTTTAATTCCAGTATTATTTTGATTTTGAAAAATACCAAAAATATTTTATTTGTTTCTTGACTTCTAATCTTCATCTTGCTTCTGTTTACTATTATTTAACCTTGATCTCATCTATCTTTGGTCAATGCTTGTTGATTACCTCATTTCATTTCCGTTAATGCACTTTATTATTCATCATCTTCTTCTTCTTGTTCTTTTTCTTTTTTGATCAATAAGTTAAAGGTTGGTGGTTAGCCTTGATACATGGGAGGTTTAACCTTCCTTGATTCAAATCAAATTCAACTTGATCATGGATCAAGTGAATGGCTTTGCATTAAGGATAAGTTACTTCCTAATCAAGCAAAGAACCTAAATCAATACAACATCATTTCTCTTCTTCTTTTGGCATTGCAAGTTGTAGGAGCTTGATTCAGTAATCAAGATCTCTAACTTGTGTTTGTTGCCTATATTTTATTGACCGACCTCAAATAGTCGTGACTTCTACATAAGTCCAATTACGATTGCTTAACATAGCGCTAAATTGCCTTATGGCACACTAATACTAACCATTAACCATTAACATTTAATTCTTCCAATTTACATTTATGCAATTTACTATTCTTGTACATATTATTCATTTGCTTTTGCCCTTTCCTCATTTGAGCACATGTTTATGTTAATGCAATTTTCCATTTGCTCACTTGAGCACATAATTGTGTAGATATTATTGTGCTTGTGCTTTTGTTTTGATTGTTGTGGACCAAATGCAAAAATGGACAAAAAGGACTTAGACTTTAGGACATTTGTTATGCAAAAATGGAGTCAAAGAGCAACTAGGCCTTAGGCCTTTAGAGTGCTATAAAAGTCAAAGAGCAACTAGGCCTCCTGCCTTTAGAATGCTTAATGTTGAAGACTTTAAAAGGACCTATTCTCTAAACCTCTTCTTGTTTATTCCTTGTTTGTTTTTATAGAACTTTTTGGTGTGTGTGTTCTTGTGCTAGGGATTCCAACATTGAGCCTAAGTGAAGAACCATTGTCATGAGCTTCTAAAGAGAGAGATCTAAGAGGCATTGGAAGATTCCTAAGAGCTTTGCTTGATTGATTGATTGCTTGAGTATACACTTATTTGCTTGCTTATTCCAAAGGATGGGAGCTACTTGGATCATCAATATGATCTCAAGAAGGGGACTCCATTTGTGGTCTTATTTCTTTCCCTTCATCTCTTGTATGATTAGGACTTTAGCCATTCTTCTTCTTCCCTCCACTCTAACCCAAGCCAAAACTTTTGTGCAAACATTAACACTTCTTTTCAAACATTAGAAACCTAAGCATTATGCTTTTGATTTTCAAACTTTCTTTTCATAACACTTATTTTGAATTGAATCTTTAAGTCAATTTTGACCATATTTTGTAAATACTTTTCATTGGTAAATATAACCCATTCAAATGCTTTTATGGTTTCAATGGCCACCTCTTATCAAAAACTTTTCATAACCTTTAGCTATTAGGTTTTAGTTATCCTTGAAGTAGATATAATACTCACCCATATCCTTAGTGATGGACAATGAGTCTTCCATGCTTATTATAGGGTTAGCCCCTCACTAGCATGTTGAAGCTATCCTCACATGGTGGATTTGTGGTTTCAGATTGAGTTTTCTCCCTCAGATAACAAAAGACCTTAGGGCTTTTGGACCAATCAATTCACCAACTTGTTTTGAGATTTTTTACCCCGAACTACGAGGTTTTGATCCTAATCTTTTTTAAGATGGTACGTAGGCAATGGGTTTATCCATTCAAACAAAAAAATTGTAAATGACTTGTATATTCTCTTCTCATCTCCCCAATCATGTTTGCACAAACAAATTTTCACAAAAATACCAACCTTACAACAAGTGTGAAAAGGGCTCCCTAGGAGTACCTAGGATGTTTTGGGCGCTTAAAACCTTCCCATTGCATAACCAACCCCCTTACCCCGATCTCTGACATTTTTATTAGTTTTTGATTCGATAAAACTTCTCGGTTTTTGTTCGCTTTCTAACCTTTCCTTTGGATAAATAGAAGTGCGGTGGCGACTCGACTTGTATGGTTTACTTTTGATTTAGTAGATAAATCTAAAGGTAACGAATACCCCGCTACAGAAAAGTGACGACTCTGCTGGGGACATGATTTGCCTAGTGGGTTTTGCCTACTTTTCATACTTGTTGTATTGTATTGTATATCATTTTTGTGACGTATTTTTGTGAAATTTGGGAATTTTGTATTGTATGTAATGATTGAATTTCTTGATATATTAATTCCTTGCATGCTTGGTGGTCTTTGTGAGATGAGTTCTATACCCGAACTCGAGTGCACTTAGGATAGGAGATGGCATAGTCTTGTTGACTTGTGTGGAGTTATTCCTTAGCAAGTTGACTTGCAAGCCCATTCACTTGGTGGAGGCCATGTTGGGATCAATAATGTCACACGAGTAGTCGTGGTTAGGCATTACTCTTTCCAATATAGACCTTAGAAGCCAAGGACCTTAGTTTACCAAGCCCATCTTGGCCTATTTCTAGGACGTAGTGCGAAGGTCGTTCAAGTGTAAGATTTGATACGATTGTTACGCGATACTACACTCACAAGAGTCTCTCTTGAGAATATTTTTGGAATATGAGTAGTCGTTTATCCGATAATATCCGAAAGATGGGATGATGACTATGGGAACCTCTTGTAGAACATGTTTGGCAGGTTTAAACCCTAGTACACTCCCTTTGGGTGGTTCTTAACCGAGACTCCATGCTCGTGACTTGCAACAAACCCTTGATTCATGGTTGATTCGTTCTTGTGTATCCTTAATATCAATGGAACTTGGGTGTTGACAAGGTGTAAACCACAATCCACCAAAATGGATGATTGATATTAAGGATGACTTGATCCATCCCATGACCTTTGTGTGGTGAGCTTTGCTTGATCCTTGAGTGTGATTGTTGCATCCATGCATTCATGCATCCATTTGCATCTATGTCATCAATAATGAGAAAATTTTCAAGGAACTTAAGAGGTCTATTTGCAAATTTTCAGACATGGATAGACAAAGAAGGAATACGAAGAAGTACAGTTTTAGACAACCTGACTTGAAAGAGCTAAGGAATTTGACATCCTATGTATTAGATCCCTTGGGTTTCAAGGCTCGTCATGGGAAGCTTCTCTCTATTCTGGCTACTCAAGTGGACGAAGGTTCTATGATCCCTTGTATCGTTGCTTCACATTTCCGGATTTCCAGCTTTTGCCCACGCTTGAGGAGTATGCATATCTTGTGGGTATACCTATCCTGGATCAGTTGCCGTTCAGTGGCTTAGAGAGGGTTCCTACTTCTTAAGAGATTGCTGATCTGTTGCATATAGATGAATCTCTGGTTGGTGCTCATATGACTACCAAAGGTGGAATTCAAGGTCTCCCTTCTGAGTTCCTCATTGCTCAAGCTACTTTGTATGGGAAGGCCATGAGTGAGGACGCCTTTGAAGCCATATTTGTACTTCTCATCTATGGGATAGTGTTATTCCCCAACATCGACAAATTTGTGGATGTGAACGCCATTAGGATTTTCTCTAATCTTAATCCCGTTCCGACTCTGTTGGGTGACACTTATTTCTCTTTGCATATGAGGAATACAAAGGATGGTGGTACCATTGTGTGCTGTTTTCCTCTTCTGTACAAGTGGTTTATTTCGCACTTGCCGCAGACGGTTGCCTTCAAGGAGAACAAAGGATGTCTACGGTGGTCCACGAGACTCATGTCTCTCACTAATGATGATATATTTTGGTACAACCGTGTATATGATGGTGTGCAGATTATCGACTCTTGTGGTGAATTCTCCAATGTGCCTCTTCTTGGTACATGTGGTGGGATTAACTATAACCCTATTTTGGCACGTCGTCAGCTTGGGTTCCCCCTAAAGAATAAACATAATAAAATTCTGTTAAAAGGTGTGTTCTTTCAGGAGGGTAAAGATCCCCAAGGCTTGAAGGGCAGGATGGTTCGCGCTTGGCGTAAGATCCATAGGAAGGGAAGGAAAGAGCTTGGTCTGAAGAACTGTATTGCTTTGGAACCCTATACCTCGTGGGTTAGAAGGAGAGCTTCCGAGTACCTTATGCCTTATGAGTATCCAAGATCTACACCTTTGGTTGTGGATGGGCCTTCAACCCTCCCTGACCAAGGAGTAGAGGAGTTGAGAGACGAAGACCGTTCACGTGTCTGGATTTGTGAACGAGAGGAGTTGCTTCAGCAACTTAGAGAGAAGGATGCTTTGATAGAGTTTCTTGAGCACCAGGTTATTGATGAGCCTGATGATGTGGTGACTTCTCTTCTTCCTTAGTCTTCCAAGTTCTGGAAGAGGAAGTATGATCGACTCGCCAAAGAAAAGGCGGATATGGAGGCAGCCTATGAGAGAGAGGTAAAGAGGCTTTAGATGACTGTTTCTAGGGTTCCATAGGATGTTCATTTTCCTTCTCTCTTGTATTGTATTTGGTTACCAAGACTGTACTTCTTTGGTGTAAAAATATTTTCCATATATGATTGATATGATATTTCCATATATGTCTAAATGATTAATATTTTCAAATATTTGCAAATAGAACTCTAAAGTTCCTCTGATAAATAAAATAAATCATATGCACAAGGATTGCATGCATCATGTGCATAAGCAGGTTTTGCTCTAGGCTTCTTGTTCAATGGTCTAACTCTGTGTTCTTCATTTATTTTGAAGACAAGCTGACTCACCGGTACTACACTCGAGCCAACACTTCAAGACTGATGGATCACCTAGAGCAAGAGAATCGTGAACTCAAGGAGGAAGTGTCCAGATTGACTGCCCTGATGGAGTCTTTCATGGCCGCCCAAAGCCAGTCGTCTCCGACACCTTCAACTCCACCCCAGAGAACAGTCATCTCTGAGATTGCCTCTTCAACAGTTCATGCGGCTAGCGCCCATTTTGCACCAACTGCTATGCAAGCCGGGTTTCCCTGGGAGATGCTCGCAAACTTTGTTCTTGAGGGTCTTGCCCCCACGTTTGCTTCTCTACCGGCATCTAGCCCGGTCCTCGCCATTCCTCCTCCTGTCGTGCATGCTATGCCAAGAGTAGGCGACACCATCTCCCACTCTGAGCCGTCTGAGGGCCTAGAAGTTTATGAAAAAATGGATAAAATGAATGATCAGTTTCTTGAGCTCCGCAAGGAACTTAAAACTCTCAGAGGAAAGGACCTCTTTGGCAAGTCTGTTGCTGAACTCTGCCTAGTTCAGAACGTCAAAATCCCTGTAAAGTTCAAAGTACCTGACGTTGAAAAGTACAAGGGAAATACTTACCCTCTCAGCCACCTGGTTATGTATGCAAGGAAGATGTCGACTCAGACCGACAATCATCAGCTCCTTATTCATTATTTCCAGGACAGTCTGTCCGGTGCTTCCCTGAGATAGTATAATGTGGATATGGCTCCCGATAGGGATCAATTGAGAGCCATGTCCCAGAAGGACAAGGAAACTTAAAGAGTACGCCCAGAGGTGGCGAGAGCTAGCGGCACAGATTGTGCCTCCGCTGGAAGAGAAAGAAATGACCAAGATCTTCCTGAAGACCTTGAGCTCATTTTATTATGAGCGGATGATTGTCAGCGCTCCTTCTGATTTCACCAAGATGGTGAACATGGGGATGCGTTTGGAGGAAAGAGTCAGGGAAGAGCGCCTGACTAGAGAAGAAGGCTCTTCTGAAACGATATGGGGCGTTTGGAAAGAAGAAAGATGGTGAGGCACATGCTGTGACCTCCCATGCTAAATAATACCAACAACAACACCACCGTCCTCAACATCAGACCTACCAGCCTCGAAACAACAATCAGACTAGTACCAGCTATGAGAGGAAGAGGGTCACCTTTGATCCTATTCCTATGACCTATGCAGAGTTATATCCCTCTTTGATAGAGAGGAAGATGATTACTCCACGCGACCCACCGGCTGTACCTACCAACCCTCAGTGGTGGTATAAGCCCGAGCTACATTGTGTTTATCATTCCAGTGCCCCCGAACATGACGTGGAAAACTGTTACCCGCTGAAGACCAAGGTTCAAGACCTTGTGAAAAGTGGTATCTTGTGTTTCCAGGATGTAGGTCCCAATGTTAAGAAGAACCCATTGCCCGACCATGGGAAATCTGGTGTCAATATGGTCCAGGGCTGCCCTGGTAAATATAAGGTCAAATATGTCAGCCATATTCGACAATCTTTGGTCAAGATGCACAGACTGTTGTGTGAATATAGTCACTATGAGCACGACCATGACAAATGCCGAGTTTGCACTGTCAATCAGAGAGGATGTCCCCAAGTCCGTAAAGACATCCAAGAAATGCTGGATGAAGGTGTAATTGAAATACTTCAGAATCACGAGGTAGATGATGAAGTCAATGTGATATCTCCAGTATTTTGGATCCCAAAGCCTGTTGTCATCCGGTATGATGGCAGCAAGTAGAAGGCTTCTCCCTCTTTAATAATTAAACCAGCTGGCCCTGTGCCATATTCTTCTGATAAGGCTGCCCCCTATCGCTACAATGTCGTGGCATTGGAGGATGGGAAGGAGGTGCCCCTTCCCTCTACCTCTGTTGTTAATATTGCCGATGTCAGCGGCCTGACCCGCAGTGGTCGTGTTTTCTCGGCTCTGCCAAAACCCCAGGCTGATGTCCGAAGGGCTGATGTTGCTGATTGTGATGTGCGCCCGGTTAGAAATGATGTTATTGCTCCGAATCCGGCACTTGTTGCTAATAAACCTGCCACTGTTGTAAGAACTCCTGTCTCTGCTGGCCAGAGTGGCACAATGAAAGATGACTGTGATGAGATGCTGAGGCTCATCAAAAGGAGTGAATACAACGTTGTAGATCAACTTCTACAAACACCATCGAAGATCTCTGTGCTATCTTTGCTTATGAACTCAGAACCACACCATGAAGCTCTGTAGAAGGTGTTGGATGTGGCGTATGTAGATCATGATGTCATGATAGAATAATTCGATATCATTGTTGCAAACATTACTGCTTGTAACAATTTGAGTTTTTATGATGCTGATCTCCCCGAGGAGGGAAGAGACCACAATTTGGCACTTCACATATCTATGAGTTGCAAGGATGATGCCATGTCTAATGTGCTGGTAGACACTAGATCATCACTGAATGTGTTGCCAAAATCCACTCTGGCTAGATTGTCATACCAGGGGCCTCCCATGAGGCAGAGTGGAGTGGTCGTTAAAGCTTTTGATGGATCTCGCAAGTCGGTGATTGGTGAGGTTGAACTCCCAATCAAGATTGGACCAAGTGATTTCCAGATCACTTTTCAGGTCATGGATATCCACCCATCATATAGCTGTCTGTTGGGAAGACCATGGATTCACGAGGCAGGCTCCGTGACATCCACCCTACACCAGAAATTGAAATTTGTCAAGAACAAAATGCTGGTGGTGGTAGGGGGAGAGAAGGTTCTCCTAGTTAGCCATCTGTCTTCCTTTTCTTATATAGACGTTGAGGATGAAGTTGGGACGCCGTTCCAAGCTTTATCTATTGCTGAGCCTTCTAAGAAAGGAACTTCTTCATTTGCGTCCTACAATGATGCGAAGTTGGCCATTGAGCATGGCACAACTACTGGTTTAGGACAAATGATCAAGCTAGAAGACAACAAATCCCGGCCTGGCATAGGGTATTCTTCTGGCACTTTCAACAAGCACGATCTATTTCAGAGTGGTGGGTTCATCCACGCCGTCTAAGATGAGGAAGCTGCTGCTATTGTGGAAGAGGATGCAGAGGAAGATTCTGGCAACTTTGTCATCCCTGGAGGGGTCTGCAATAACTGGGTCTCTGTTGATGTTCCAATAGTTGTCTATAAGTCAACGTAATGTTCATTTTGTTTAAAAAAACCTTCTCCCATGCCAAAAGGAGGAGTGATGACATTGTTGGCTCATAAATACAATGATATTTCATTCAATGAATTCATGTTAAATGTTTGTTTTTTCCAAATTATTTTCATTTTTTTTCTTTTTTGCATGAAATTGGTGATCACATAAAACCTAAACAAAAAATAGAATAAAATCAATCTTTGCATCTGCATAATGATTTGCCTTATTTGAATTCTAAAATCTCTTTATATCCAAAATCATTATGTAGGTTGATCAAACCCATTGAACATAATGATCCAACACCATCTCCCAACTTTGAATTCCCTGTATTTGAGGCCAAAGAAGATGATGTTGAAGAGATTCCTAACGACAGAGAAGATCATTCAACCGCATCTTGAGAATCTGGAAACAATCAACTTGGGGTCTGAGGATTGTGTGCGAGAAGTGAAGATTAGGGCACTCCTGGAAGAGTCTGTTAAGAAGGGATTGATTGAGTTGCTACGAGAATATGTCGATGTCTTTGCCTGGTCATATGAAGACATGCCTGATCTGGATACTGATATCGTGCAACATTTCCTGCCTTTGAAGCCTGAGTGTGTGCCTGTGAAGCAGAAGCTCAGAAGAACTCATCCCGATATGGTAGTGAAGATTAAAGAGGAAGTTCATAAGCAAATTGATGTGGGGTTTCTGGTGACTTCTACATATCCTCAATGGGTGGCCAATATTGTGTCAGTGCCTAAGAAAGATGGAAAAGTCCGAATGTGTGTGGACTATACAGACTTGAATAAAGCTAGTCCGAAATATTATTTTCCTCTACCACATATTGATATGTTGGTAGATAATACAACTAAATTCAATATCTTCTCATTGATGGACGGATTTTCCGGATATAACCAGATCAAAATGGCACCCGAGGATATGGAGAAGACAACATTCATCACACCTTGGGGAACATTCTGTTATCGAGTGATGCCCTTCGGTTTGAAGAACGCTGGAGCCACGTATCAACGAGCTATGACTACCTTGTTTCATGATATGATACACAAGGAGATCGAGGTATATGTTGATGATATGATTGCAAAGTCGAGAACGGAAGTTGAACATGTAGAACACCTGTTGAAGTTTTTTCAGCATTTGAGGAAGTACAATCTTCGTCTGAATCCTAACAAGTGTACATTTGGAGTCCGTTCCGGCAAGTTATTGGGCTTTATTGTCAGCGAGAGAGGTATTGAGGTTGATCCTTCCAAGGTCAAAGCAATACAAGAGATACCTGCGCCCAAAACTGAGAAGCAAGTCCGAGGTTTTCTTGGCCGCTTGAATTACATTTCTAGATTTATATCCCACATGACTGCCACATGTGCGCCAATATTCAAGCTCCTCTAGAAAGATCAGCGTCATGATTGGACCGAGGATTGCCAAAAAGCCTTTGACAGTATTAAATAGTATTTGTCCGAGCCTCCGATTCTATCTCCGCCTGTGGAAGGGAGACCATTGATTATGTATCTGACAGTTCTTGAAGACTCTATGGGTTGTGTCCTTGGTCAGCAAGATGAATCAGGGAAGAAATAATATGACATCTACTATCTGAGTAAGAAGTTCACTGATTGTGAGTCTCGATACTCAATGCTTGAGAAAACATGATGTGCTTTGGCTTGGGATGCTAAGCGCTTACGCCAGTATATGTTGAATCATACAACTTGGTTGATATCCAAAATGGATCCAATCAAGTATATCTTTGTGAAGCCTGCTTTAATTGGGAGGATTTCCCATTGGCAGATGCTGTTGTCTGAGTATGATATTGAGCATCGAGCTCAGAAAGCTATTAAAGGTAGTATCTTGGCTGACCACTTGGCACATCAACGAATTGAGGATTATCAGTCAGTTCAGTATGACTTCCCGGACGAGGAGATTCTGTATTTGAAAATGAAAGACTGCGATGAGCCTACGCTCGATGAAGGGCCAGAGCCTGGTTCCCGATAGAGCATGGTGTTTGATGGCGCTGTAAATCAATATGGAAATGGTATTGTGGCAGTGATTATTACTCCTCAGGGCACATATTTTCCCTTTACAACAAGGCTAACTTTCAAATGCACGAATAATATGGCTGAGTATGAGGCATGTATTATGGGATTGGAAGAGTGTATTGATTTTAGGATCAAGCATCTTGACGTTTATGGTGATTCGCCCCTTGTTGTTAATCAGATTAAGGGTGAATGGGAGACGAATCAGCCTGGCCTCATCCCATATAGAGATTATGCGAGGAGGATTTCAACGTTCTTTACAGAGGTTGACTTCCATCATATTCCTCAAGATGAGAATCGGATGGCAGATGCACTTGCTACACTTGCTTCGATGATTGTGGTAAGACTCTGGAATGAAGTTCCCAACATCACTGTGATGCGCTTGGACAGACCAGCTCATGTATTTGCAGTAGAGGAAGTAAAAGATGATAAGCCATGGTATTAAGATATCAAGTGTTTTCTTCAGAGTTAGATTTACCCGCCTGGGGCATCGATGAAAGATAGAAAGACTTTGAGGAGATTATCAGGCAGGTTCTATCTCAATGGAGATGTGATTTATAAGAGAAATTTTGACATGGTTTTGCTCAGATGCGTGGATAGACACGAAGCAGACATGTTAATGATTGAAGTCCATGAGGGTTCATTTGGTACTCATTCCAATGGGCATGCCATGGCAAAGAAGATGTTGAGAGCAGGCTACTATTGGCTGACAATGGAGTCTGACTGCTGCAAATATGTGAAGAAATGCCACAAGTGTCAGGTTTATGTGGACAAGATTCATATTCCCCCGACACTTCTGAATGTGATTTCATCATCATGGCCTTTCTCTATGTGGGGAATTGACATGATTGGCATGATAGAGCCAAAAGCGTCCAACGGTCACAGGTTTATTCTCGTAGCAATCGATTACTTCACCAAGTGGGTTGAAGCGGCATCGTATGCAAACGTGACCAGGCAGGTGGTTGTGAAGTTTATCAAGAATCAACTCATATGGCGGTATGGTGTGCCAGACAAGATCATTACGGATAATGGATCTAACTTGAACAACAAAATGATGAAAGAGCTGTGTAGCGAGTTCAAGATTGCACATCATAATTCTTCTCCTTATAGACCCAAGATGAATGGAGCTGTTGAAGCTGCTAATAAGAACATCAAGAAGATTATCCAGAAGATGGTTGTTACGTACAAAGATTGGCACGAGATGCTGCCATTTACCTTGCATGGTTATCGTACATCCGTTCGCACTTCCACAGGGGCAACCCCTTTCTCTCTTGTATATGGCATGGAGGTTGTGCTCCCCGTGGAGGTTGAGATCCCATCAATGAGAGTCTTGATGGAAGCCAAGTTGACTGAGGCTGATTGGGTTCAAAGTCGTTATGACCAGTTGAATTTAATTGAAGAGAAGAGATTAACTGGCATGTGCCATGGTCAGTTGTATCAACAAAGGATGAAGAAAGCCTTTAATAAGAAGGTTAAGCCTCACGTGTTCCGAGAAGGTGACCTCGTGCTCAAGAAAGTCCTGTCTTTCGCGCCCGATTCCAGGGGAAAGTGGACTCCAAACTATGAAGGTCCATATGTTTTTAAGAGAGCCTTTTCAGGCGGTGCTTTGTTGCTCACAACTATGGATGGGGAGGATTTCACTCGTCCTGTGAATTCAGATGCAGTCAAGAAATACTTCGCCTAAAATAAAAACAGAATAACTCGCTAAGTTAAAAATCCAAAAGGGCGACTTAGGCAAAAATGAGCGTCTCGGTGGATTTAAAACCCGAAAGGGCTATCCAGGCAAAAGTTAGACGCATAAAAGAAAAATATATATCCCGCTAGATTGAATACCTCACCCTGGGGCAATCTAGGCAAAAATTAGGGATTTGGCAAGTAATTGCATCCTGACATGACTTTGCTTTTCAGCCGTCATCCGACAGAGTCTCGCTCAGTCATCATCAACTGAATCCTCAAATACATCGGATTCAGAGTTGGTGGAGAAATGGTCATTATGTTCAATGTAGCCCTTTTCCAATATATATCACCAATTTTAAATTTGTAAAGATCCATGGAGTCTTGCCATTTGCAGACTACCATTCCATCAAATAAATTTGAGCCTTTATCCAATTCTTTGCACTCTTATTTATTTCTATTCAACAAATATTTTGCATGTTTAATTGATAAATATCATTGTTTTAAATAAATAAAATTTTCATAAATTGTTTTTAAACAAAGTGAACATTCAGAATGACAAAAAGGATAATTGGGACATCTTCAGGGCTCTCCCAAGGATAGTATAATCTCCAAAATGGTAAGACATCTGTTCATATTCCCAGCATACTTGTATCCTCTTCATTTATCTTTTAGGTTGTCTCCTCCGCGAGCACAGACGAAAGTTCAAATCCCCAGAGAGTTTGGAGTTTTGGATGTGGTCTCAATCTTTTAATTCCCCCCTGAGAGTCTGAGACGAGCATTTGTGTTATCAATTATATGGTTGTCATCCCTGGGTTTGAATATACCTAAAATCCCCTATAAATTGATAAATTGATATGCTATGAGCAGGGAATCCCTGGCATGAGAGGAATTCTCAACATTTGATTTGTAGCTTCTCCCCCGTGGACTTGTCTACATTAATCTCCAGCTGATTTGTTCCTCGACCATCCTCAGTAGGGTTGATCCCACTTTTAATCCCCAGTAGATCGCCTATAGGTAGTACCCGACTCAGTTATCAGCAGTGCTTCCCAAGTGGAATTGTCTGATCAGAGCCCGTTTGTTATTTCCTCCTGAGCATAGTGGATGTTGAAATATTTATCTTTCCATCCCCAGCAGAGTGATTGGTTCTACTCTCCCTACAGAGATCATTGTTTCCTGGTATTTGTTGCCCCATCAGAGTGGATGTCCCCCAGTGGGCCTAGCTTCCTCTTTCGAGGTGTAGTACCGGATGTCTGTCCAGTGATTCTTGGACCTGTTGGTGTTAGATATGTCTGTTTGTCAGCATTAATCAGACACAAACCATGCATATACATGCATATATATAACATTCAGATATTCATGTTGCATTCTTTGCCATATATCTTTGTTTGTTATCCCCTGCTATTTGGTGAGACATATTTTCCCCAAGCAGATGTTTGTGTCTGATATCTCCACTTAGAGTCAGCCCAATAGGCAGAAAGTATCTATCCTTTCTTCCGTATTCCCCACTGAGTTGTGTCCTCGTGGATGATTGTTATTTCAGTTTCCTCCCAAAACATGTATTGGAATGGAATTACTCCCCTTAGTTATATCCTCATTGGGTTGAGTCCTTGTTTCGTTGTGTCTCTCTAGTTTGTTCCTAGATTGACTACCCTTGTTATTTCCCATGCAATTCCCCGCAGTTTAGATGAATGATTACTCAGTAACCAGTAATTGTCCATCTTTTCCCCGACGGAGTTGTTTGGCCTTCTACCCAGTAACCGGTAGTTATAAGTCCTATCTTTGTGGTTTTCTACCCTCATACTGGTAGTTGTAAACCCCATATTTATCCCCTTGCAGAGTTAACCCTTGATTTTGTTCATCCTGACCGATGACGGTTACTCTCTTCTGCGGTTTTCTACTCAATAATTGGTAGATGTAATCCCCTCTTTGTTGGTTATCTTTATCCAATATTCGGTATTGATATTCCTTCCTTTTTTTTTGAGTATATCTCCCAATAACCGGTGATATATCTCCCGGATCATTGCTTTCGTCAATGCATCCCCAGCGAGTCATCTCTCATTTACCCGTTGTTGGTGATGATTGTTTCTCCCCTTGATTGGTCATCATTTTATACCCAGTAGCCGGTATCCCGATGTCCTTTTCTTTTCGATCAATTTATCCTTTGTTAACCCAGTAACCGGTTGTGGATAATCTTCCATGCGAGTATGTTATCTACGTTGTGACGGTAGTAGATAATATATCTCATGCACTCTTCAGTCGAAGTCTTTTTCTTCCACAGTCGAGTAAGGTTAGTATTTCCTTGTGGAATTGAATGTCCATCCTGTAATTCGAGTTTGCTTTTTTTTCAGCCCTCCTTTTGGATGATGAGTGTTTTGGGAATATTCCCCAATTCACGCTTGGTTGGTCACCTATTATATGCCCAGTAACTGGTATCCCTGGTGTTTCCTTCCTTTCTGCTCCTTATTATGACTTTTCGTCCCCTGTGGAGTCAAATTTTCCTGAGTTGAAATTTACCTTCTTAGGTTTTCCTCATATGTTTTGGATGATTGATATCTCTCACCCTTATACCGGTCTTAGATATTCATTCTCCCCGAGCATGTTGTTCTCCCACCCTTATACCGGTGTTTTGATCATATGTCTCCTTGAGCTTATTACCCAGTAACTGGTAGTACCTCATTTGCTGTTTCCACAGCTGAGTCCTTTGTGGACATTCCCATCTTGAGTCCCTTTGGTGGATTTTTCCCCATTTGAGTCCGGATTTTTATCCGAGGTATCCTTTATGGATAGTTTTGTTGTATTGGCATATTCCCTAATACATGCATTGTTGAGTCAACTCGAGTCTTTCCATTGATTTATTTTCATGGAAATCCCTTCGTGCCCTAGCAAGTTTTAAGTCGTGACCTGCTCACGTATTTTTATTCTCTTTTACTCCCCAGTGAGTTCCCAAAGTCTCTGTCCCATTTATGAGTGTATTACTCATGTGGATTTTCAGTTTCTCCTGATTTCTTTTTCCTTTGTGGACACATATCCCCACAAAGTGTTACCTTTTGCATACATACATTTGCATCATAAGGTCTATTAGGGACCAAAATTCGTCTCTTTGTTATTATTTAAGCCCATTCTACCTCGTCGAGATGAAGATTTTAACCTTCACTTCTCCGGCTAGAATGACCTTAAATAGGGGAATCTGTAAGACCCTAATATTGACCCTAAGATCCCTCATGGCATCATAACATTGCATTTGCATCTTGCCTTAAGGATCATAGCATCTTGGCTCCTTACATTTGGGTGGGAACACTTGTAAGTTGGTTTGAGATCACCAAGCATGCTTGAATTGTATATTATTGCTTTTCTTATTTTGTTTACTAACCAAAAGCACAAAAATATGTCACTAACTTTGCTTGTTTTGTAGCTTGAGCAATCATGAGACCCAAGGCTCCTAGGTAACCCCTATGCTCATTGATATGGTCAGATGAAGTTGAAAGCAAACCAAGGGGCTTGAGGCTTGTTTCCCAAAGCTCTCATTCATCATATATGCATCCCAAGTATCTCAATTTATCAATTTGATCAAAGCAAACCAAGGGGCTTGAGGCTTGTTTCCCAAGGAAACCCTAATTCATCTGTTCATCAACTGTGCCTTGCCCATGAAGCAACCTCAACCCATGATCAAATACAGACAAGGGAAGTTCTTCCATTCATCATTCCGTACATATTTGAACTTATTTGAGTGTCCTCAATCATCAATTCATCAATATTTAAGGCATGGATTTGAGAAGTTGATTAGTCAATTCATCTGACTATTTTGAAATACACTGAGAACTAACTTTTAATGTGTTTGTCAAATGGAGATGACACCAAGATCACAAATGTTCTTAAGAACCATATGAACAACTTTCATGTTCATGAAAAATTTATTTGAAGCTTGGAAGGTCATCATCCATTTCAAAACATTATAGGTCATTTTGACTGAAACACTAATTTTGGGTCAACTTCCCAAGGACATAACACATTCATTTTTCATTATTTTTAGGTGGGATCAAATGCATTGTAAAGTTTAATATGTCTACTTCAATTGTTATGTTGAACAAATTTTCAAAATCCTAAAATAAATACATGTGATAATGCAAAACATTATAGGTCACTTTGGAGCAAAGGCATTGAAATGTGAAAAAGTCCAACTTCAAGTGCCCATAACTTCATCATCAAGAATCCAAATGATGCAACATATAAGTCCAAATTGATTGTTTTTAAAGTATCAACAACTTTTATGTTGAAGGTTTTGTCATTTGGAGCTTGCATCATTGAAACAGAAGGGCTTGAAGTTTGACCATTTTTGAAATTTTCACATGTAGATGTTTTGCACCCTACACTTCATGATCAATTTTCACCAATTTCCAAGTTTCAAATGAAGTTTTGGTCAACATAACAAATGATCCTCATGCCAAAAGTATTCTAACCATTATCGATAAGGCTATGTTTCAGTTTTGGAAATGCCATTTTTGAAGAGATGAACATATTAGTGCATTTTTGGAAATCAATTGAAATTGCATTGCATGAGCTCAGTACACATAATCTGCACGTCCATTTTGATTCTATTTGGCATCAGCTTGCAAATCCAAGTGGAATTGCTCCCTCCCTGCGCCTATACAGGCCCATGCATGGAGGCCCTTTCCATCCATGCACATGCTTTTGATCATGCATTTAACCATCTCTTGCTATAAATAAGTGCTCATTGCTTCTCATTTTCACAACCTAAGGGCACCTGTTATGCTGCACGAATCATTCCATAACCATACTCAAAGGAACTCACCCTTTCTTTCAAAAATTTCAGATCTAAATTTCAATTTCCTTGATTGATATTTAGATCTACAGTTCCTAAGCCTTGCTCACCTTGATCAATAGAACACACTGCAAGCATAAGCATCAAGAGATCGTGCCCTCATGCTCCTCATTTCAGAGGTTTACATCCAAACTTGTTTCCTTCGAATCTACTTGTATATTGCTTATTTCTTGTTGTTGCTGGGTTGTTTGAAGTCCTCTCCATAGAGGCAATCATTTTGTGCTATGAATTTTCAAATTACATCAAGTTTCAGTTGAACACCACAAAATTCAAGCTCTGATTTCTTTCTCCATGGAAGTCTAGAGTGAATTTGGTTGGTACAGAGGTGATGTACATCACCCCAACTTTCATTTGATACCTGGATCGTGTCATTTGGTGGAGTTTTAATCTCTGCAATTTTTGGTCGGCGCCAGAAGTTGGCCGGAGAAGATGGTGGTGTACACCATCGTCTGGTTCCCAGATTGAATCATGGTCGTGCATTGTTGTTTCCAGATCAAATTTGGATCGTTCCATGTTATGACTTTTTAATAGGCTATGTGTGATGCATTGACTGAAGCGCATGGTGGATGCGCGCATGTGGTCCAAGGGATTTGCCAGCTCAATTAATGAGCTCCATCCAACGCTCCACGTTTTTTCCACATTTGTATTTTCTAATTTCATTTTCTTTTTAATTCTTTAATTCCATTTATTTCCAAAAATCATATCTCCTTTATTATTGGTCCAAAAAATGTGAGACCAATTGCATTTTTCTTCTTTTAATTTCTAGTTTCTAAAAATGATGATTAATATTTTTTATTTTATCATTTGATATTTTTTATGAATTTTCTCTTTTCTGGTTGATTTTAATTCATTTAAAATAGTTTTTGATATTCAAAAAATACAAAAATATTTTTCCAACCTCTTTGAATGATGATAGATCTATGAAAAGTATTCTCATCAATTTATTAATTTATTTGAGATTTATTTGAGATTTTAATTCAATTAGGTTATTTTTATGCACTTTAATTGATTAAAAATAGTTTCTGACTTCTAAAGATGCTGAAATTTTTTGTCAAACTTTGTTTTACCTTGTTGAACTTAGGATAATTCACTTGGACTTTTCAAAGTTGATTTGAAGTGAATTTGAAGTTTGACCTTTCTTTATTATTTTAATTCAAGTATTATTTTTGATTTTGAAAAATACCAAAAATATTTTATTTGTTTCTTGACTTCTAATCTTCATCTTGCTTCTATTTACTATTGTTTGACCTTGATCTCATCTATCTTTGGTCAATGCTTGTGGATAACCTCATTTCATTTCCATTAATGCACTTTATTATTCATCTTCTTCTTCTTCTTCTTCTTCTTTTTCTTTTTTGATCAATGAGTTAAAGATTGGTGGTTAGCCTTGATACATGGGAGGTTTAACCTTCCTTGATTCAAATCTAATTCAACTTGATCATGGATCAAGTGAATGGCTTTGCATTAAGGATAGGTTGCTTCCTAATCAAGCAAAGAACCTAAATCAATATAAGATCATTTCTCTTCTTCTTTTGGCATGGCAAGTTGTAGGAGCTTGATTCACTAATCAAGATCTCTAACTTGTGTTTGTTGCCTATATTTTATTGACCGGTCTCAAATAGTTGTGACTTCTACATAAGTCCAATTACGATTGCTTAACATAGCACTAAATTGCCTTATGGCACACTAATACTAACCATTAACCATTAACATTTAATTCTTGCAATTTACATTTATGCAATTTACTATTCTTGTACATATTATTCATTTGCTTTTTCCCTTTGCTCATTTGAGCACATGTTTATGTAAATTCAATTTGCCTTTTGCTCACTTGAGCACATAATTGTGTAGATAATATTGTGCTTGTGCTTTTGTTTTGATTATTGTGGACCAAATGCAAAAATGGACAAAAAGGACTTAGACTTTAGGACATTTCCTATGCAAAAATGGAGTCAAAGAAAAACTAGGCCTTAGGCCTATAGAGTTCTATAATAGTCAAAGAGAAACTAGGCCTCCTGCCTTTAGAATGCTTAATGTTGAAGACTTTAAAAGGACCTATTCTATAAACCCCTTCTCGTCTATTCCTTGTTTGTTTTTATAGAACTTTTTGATGTGTGAGTTCTTGTGCTAGGGATTCCAACATTGAGCCTAAGTGAAGAACCATTGTCATGAGCTTCTAAAGAGGGAGATCTAAGAGCCATTGGAAGATTCCTAAGAGCTTTGCTTGCTTGATTGATTGCTTGAGTATACACTTATTTGCTTGCTTGTTCCAAAGGATGGGAGCTACTTGGATCATCAATATGATCTCAAGAAGGGAACTCCATTTATGGTCTTATTTCTTTCCCTTCATCTCTTGTATGATTAGGACTTTAGCCATTCTTCTTCTTCCCTCCACTCTAACCCAAGCCAAAAGTTTTGTGCAAACATTAACACTTCTTTTCAAACATTAGAAACCTAAGCATTATGCTTTTGATTTTCAAACTTTCTTTTCATAACACTTATTTTGAATTGAATCTTTAAGTCAATTTTGACCATATTTTGTAAATACTTTTCATTGGTAAATATAACCCATTCAAATGCTTTTATGGTTTCAATGGCCACCTCTTATCAAAAACTTTTCATAACCTTTAGCTATTAGGTTTTAGTTATCCTTGAAGTAGATATAATACTCACCCATATCCTTAGTGATGGACAATGAGTCTTCCATGCTTATTATAGGGTTAACCCCTCACTAGCATGTTGAAGCTATCCTGACATGGTGGATTTGTGGTTTTAGGTTGAGTTTTCTCCCTTGGATAACAAAAGACCTTAGAGCTTTTGGACCAATCAATTCACCAACTTGCTTTGAGATATTTTACCCCGAACTACGAGGTTTTGATCCTAATCTTTTTTAAGATGGTACGTAGGCAATGGGTTTATCCATTAAAACAAAAAAATTGTAAATAACTTGTATAGTCTTTCTCATCTCCCCAATCATGTTTGCACAAACAAATTTTCACAAAAATACCAACCTTACAACAAGTGTGAAAAGAGCTCCCTAGGAGTACCTAGGATGTTTTGGGTGCTTAAAACCTTCCCATTGCATAACCAACCCCCTTACCCCGATCTCTGACATTTTTATTAGTTCTTGATTCGATAAAACTTCTCGGTTTTTATTCGCTTTCTAACCTTTCTTTTGGATAAATAGAAGTGCGGTGGCGACTCGACTTGTATGGTTTACTTTTGATTTAGTCGATAAATCTAAAGGTAACGAATACCCCGCTACACATACTTGTTGAATTATCCAAGTTGGAGCCCTTCTCATGGAAGATGTCTTTGTTTAAGGATCCATACTTGTGAATGAATGGTTGAGTGTTCTCCAAAGAATAACTTAATCAATTAAAACTCAACACTAACACTTGACTAACCATTGACTAACTCTTACTCATTATGATTTTACTTTCAAGTCAATTATCTTATGCAATTTAAATTTCAGTCATTTATCATTCATTGTCATTTTACATTTCATGCAACTTGTTTATGTTTAAGTCCTTTTTTCACTTTGCTCACTTGAGCCATATCTTGCGATTGTATATATTGTTTGTTTGCTTTTTATTTTGTTTGTGGTCTTAGGACCTTAAAACTTTTAATGACAACAAAAACCCTAAAAAAAATTGGTGGACTGTTGAACTTGATCTGAACTTCTGGACTTAGAATTAGGCAACATTCCCTCTGCTAAAAGGACTTGGCCAATGCCAACATTTTGAGACTAGGCTATCTTGAATTAAGCCTTCATCTGATGTAAGACCTTGAGGATATATTTGATGCATTTGCTACTCTGTCTTTGTGCTTAATTGTTATTGTGTTATTATTGTCTATGTCTGATGTTTTGTTCTGAGTTGATCAAGGAATATTTAATCTGATACATTAGAAGACACTGAAACCTGCTAGCTATTGGAATGCATGCTTGGATGTGACTATCTTTATTTGATGCCTTGATCTTCATGATGTTTGGATATTGCTCATTGCTTATTTATTATTGCTTAATTAAAGTCCAAAGTAAAATGGGTTTCTATATGACATTCTTGTTTGTTGGATTGCATCCCATTGGTCTTATCTTTTTAAATCTTAACTTTTAATTTGTGCTTAGGATGCCCTCTTTATCTCCTTCCACTTCTTAAATTTCAAAACTTCTCCTTCTTTTAAAAAACCTTCTTTGCTTGTGATTTCAAACTTATACATGTTTTAATGGTTAGAAACTTTAGCCTTATGCCATTGAATTTTCAAACTCTTTCTTAAATAAAACTTATAAATAAACTTAACCATATTGACTTAAATTTCAAAAGACAAAAAGAACTAACAACTTCATTCAAAGTTTTGGCCTTTTGTGCCTTTTTCTTATTAAAATTTTGTTAAAAGCGATTCATCAATTTGTTTGAAATTTTTACCATGAACTATAGGGTTTTGATCCCTCATTTTTATGTTGGTACGTAGACACAAGACCGAAGGTCCTTTCAAACAAAAAATATAATCAATGAATTCTTTTCTCATATCTACATTCTATTTTATCAAACATCATTTATACCAAAAACACATGCACACATAAAAAAGGACTCCCTAGGAGTACCTAGGACACTTTGGGTGCTAACACCTTTCCTTTGTGTAACCAACCCCCTTACCTGTAATCTATGGCATTTTATTAGTTTTTATTTGGAAACTTCTTATCTTTAGGCTTTGTTCGTACTTTTCCCTTTTCCTTTGGAAACAATAAAAGTGCAGCGGCGACTCTGGTTCCTATGTCATTATATATTAAAGAGCTTGCGATTGTTTGGCTATCGGTTTCTAATTGGGCCACAAGTCGATCGTAGGGGAAATCATCATTGACGGACACTTGTTCGGGTTTTAGATCCTCAATGCTAAATAGATGATCTGCTACTACGTTCTTGGTGCCTTTCTTATCTTTTATCTCTAGATCGAATTCTTGTAAGAGTAGGATCCATCTTAAAAGTCCTTGTTTAGCATCCTTCTTACTTAAAAGGTACCTAATTGTGGTGTGGTCGGTATAGAAAATTATTTTTTCTCCCACTAAGTAGGAAAGAAATTTATCTAAAGCGAACACAATGGCTAGGAGTTCTTTTTCTGTGGTGGCGTAGTTCATCTGCGCGTCGTCTAAGGTTCTACTTTCATAATAAATAGAATGGATATTTTTACCTTCTCTTTGTCCTAAGACTGCGCCAAGAACGTAATCACTATTGTCAGACATTATCTCGAATGACTTACTCCAATCAGGTGGTTTCATAATGGGTGCAGTAATAAGAGCACTTTTTAGATGTTCGAACGCTTTTAAGCACTTTTCGTCGAATATGAATCAGTGTCTTTCATTAGTAAGCCCGTCAGTGGTTTTGTTATCTTAGAGAAATCCTTAATGAATCGTCGGTAGAAACCGGCGTGTCCTAAGAAACTGTGAATTTCTCTAACGGTTTTCGGAGGTCGAAGATGTTCTATAATTTCTATTTTCGCTTTATCCACCTCAATCCCTCGATTGGATATGACATGTCCAAGTACAATTCCTTATCGGACAATGAAATGGCATTTTTCCCAATTTAATACAAGATTGACCTTAATGCATCTCTCAAGTACCATTTTTAGGTTCGAAAGACATCCTTCAAAGCTTTTCCTACAAACACAGAAGTCCTCCATAAACACTTCCATCATGTCGTCTATAAAATCAGCAAAGATCGATATCATGCATCTCTGAAATGTTGCATGGGCATTACACATTCCAAATGGCATTCGTCGATAGGCAAATATACAATAAGGGCATGTGAAAGTAATCTTTTCTTGGTCATCAGGATGGATAGGAATTTGAAAAAATCATGAGTATCCGTCTAAAAAACATAAATGAGAGTGTTTAGCCAGTCGTTCAAGCATTTGATCAATGAAAGGTAATGGAAATTGATCTTTACGAGTGGCTTTATTTAGTTTTCTATAGTCTATGCACATTCTTCATCTAGTTTGAGTTCTTTTTGCAACAGATTCTCCCTTCTCATTACTAACAACGGTAACACCTCCCTTCTTGGGAACGACATGTATCGGGATGACCCAGTTACTGTCAGATATCGGGTATATGATTCCTGATTCTAATAGCCTTTGCACCTCCTTTTTTACTATATCACTCAATATGGGATTTACTCTTCTCTAATGCTCTCTAGAGGTTTTACAGTCCTCCTCTAGCATAATGTGATGCATACATATAGAGGGGTTTATTCCCTTTAGGTGGGAGATGTTATAGCCTAGAGTTGTTGGACATTTTCTTAAGACATGGAGTACTTTTTTGGTTTCTATCTGTCCTAATTCAGTGTTGACTATAACTGGTACTTCAAGCTCGGTATCTAGGAATCCATACCTTATATCTTTGGGTAGTGTTTTAAGTTCTAATGAAGGTTTCTCGAGGCATGGTATTGGATTTGAGTTTAGTGCTAGACTTTCTCTCAGACTGTCATCGACGTATGGCTCATGCCAATTATCATCTTCGAATATAGGAGGTGTTGGAATCTTCAGTACTTCAGTATACTTAAATGGTTCCTTCTCCATTTATTTCACACATTCGTCTATGACGCCTAAGAGACAACATGAGTCATCTATAGCTGGTGCTTGTTGGAATTTAGCTAAGAGAAATTCAACTTTTTCTTCTTCGACTTCGAATGTCAGCCTTTCCTTCTTCACATCTATGATGGCTTCGACTGTGGCTAAAAAGGGTTTTCCTAAAATAATAGAAATATGGGAATCCTCTTTTATATCCATTATCATAAATACGGTAGGAATATAGAATTGTCCAATACAAACGGGAACGTTCTCTAGCATACCTACGAGAAACTTAACAAAACGGTTAGCTAGTTGTAGAGACATCTTTGTTGGTCTTAATTCTCCCAAATTGAGTTTTTCGCATGTGGACAAGGGCATTAAACTAACAATGGCTCCTAAATAGCATAGAGCTTTGTCTATGATAAAATTTCTGATTACACATGGTATGGAAAACTACCAGGGTCTTTCAGTTTATGAGGCATGTTATTTTGAATGATAGTGATGCATTCTGCAGTAAGCATAACGGTTTCATCATCCTCAAAGCTTTTTCTTGTTGGATAGAATCTATTTAAGGAATTTAGCATACGAAGGAATTTGAGTAATGACTTCTGTGAATGGTATGGTTATTTTAAGTTGGTTCAGAAGTTTTACGAATTTCTTGAATTTTCCTTCATTTTTGGATTTAACAAGTCTTCGGGGATAAGGTGTAGGTGGTTTGTATGGTGGCGGAGGCACATAAGGTGGTTCTTTATCTTTTTCCTCTATGCTTTCATCTTTCTTTCCATCCTTGGTTGGTTCGCTTACCTTTTCGGATCCCTTACTAGAATTTTGATACATGGCCAGATTTTGAGTTCTTGGGTTAGTTGGTTCATCTAGTTTTGTCCCACTCCAAAGTGTGATAGCGCTAGCATGGCATTTTGGGTTGGTTAAGGTTGACCAAGAAATGCTCCAGTTGGGGCTGCTATTGCGGCTTGTTGTTGGGCTACTTGAGAGATATGGGTTTCTAACATCTTGCTATGGGTAGCCATAACATCAAACTAATTTGACAATTGTTTCATCAGTTCACTCGTATGAGCATTTTGATTTGCAAATTCTTTATTTTTTTGAGCTTGGGTATTAATGAAGTTTTCCATCATGATCTCCAGATGTGGATTTCTAGTTGCTTGTGGAGCAACAGGGGCTCCTTTCTGATAGCCAGGTAGAATAACAGGTGTTGGGTTTGGTGGAAATAAAGCATTGTTACTTTTATAGGAAAAATTAGGATGGTTCCTCCAACCAGGATTGTAAGTATTTGAATATGGGTTTCCTTGGGCACAATTTACTTGGTTGATGGGAACACCAGCCTATAACTGAAAATCAGCATTAGTGTGCCCAGGAGTTCCACATAATTCATAGTTTGGTGTTATGGAAACTACGGTAGCTGGTGGTGTTATGGCCAAGCTTTAAATCTTTTGAGTAATCCCATCCATTTTAGCATTGACGCGGTCTATGCCATTGACTTCATACATTTCGCTTTTTTGAGTTGGTTTTTCTACAGTAGCAAGTTCTCCTCCCCATTGGAAATGATTTTGAGCCATGTTCTCTATGAGTTCATAAGCTTCGTCATAAGGTTTGCCCATTAGAGCACCGTCAGCGCTTAAATTCATTTTAGCATTATACAACAAACCATTATAGAAGGTATGGATAATCAGCCATTCTTCAAGTCCATGGTGTGGAAAAAGTCGCATCATGTCCTTGTATCTTTCTCAAGCATCGAAAAGAGATTCATTGTCTTTTTGCTTAAATCGTTGATTTAAGCTCTTAGCATAGCTGTTTTACTTGGTGGAAAATATCGGGCTAAGAATACTTTCTTCAACTCGTCCCATGTGGTTACAGAGTTTGAAGGTGGATATTGGAGCCAAGCTCTAGCTCTATCTCTTGAAGAAAAAGGGAAAATACGTAGTTTAATCACTTCTTGACTGACATCATTTGCTTTCACTGTGTTTGCGTATTACACAAACACTGATAAATGTAAGTTAGGGTCATCTATAGGACTACCTCAAAATTGGTTTTGTTGAACTGCTGATAATAGAAAAGGTTTCAACTCGAAATCGTTTCGATTGATGGCAAGGGCAACAATGTTGTTATGTGGTTCTGCTTGCGATGGAACAACATAATACTTCAACGGACGGTTTTGTGGTCTTTCGGCCATAATTGGTTTTGGTTCAGAAATTGGGGTGTTAGGATCTTGAAGGTCGTATATAATACAAAAATTGTTGATTCGGCGTTTTAGCTTAAGATAACGTTCGATATCGTCAATTGGTTGTTCTAACTCCTTGCTCTGAGAGCGAGTGTCTTGCATACAATCAACAAAGAAAAAGAAAGAAAATTATGTTGCCATAGTCTATACTGCACAACAAAGGAATCACAATATTGACTAAATTAGTCCCCGGCAACGGCGCCAAAAACTTGATCGCGACGGACATGTCTGTCAGATATTGACTGTAAGTGCACAACTTATCGTGTAGTTTTAAAAAATTATTGAACCCACAGAGACTAATGGTCAAGCTAATGTTACTTGTTATTGTAGTGAAAAGCTAAGGCTAAAAGGTATAAGGTTACGAACGGAAACGAAAAATACTAATTTCTAACGGTTTAAAAGTTATAATAGCAAATGAGTCCGGAATATGGATTCCACGTACCTAATGGATTAGGTACAATTGGGCACTAAATATGATTCTATTGTGTTATGTAGAAAATACCGACTTAAAGGTTCCGTCTCACACTCTTGTGCTATTGACAAAGATCAAACCTCCTAACCACAGGATTTTGCTCTCACTCGCTCGTTCTAATTAGAAAACGTATTTTGGAAGTAAATGATATCCTAACCGATACCTAAAACGCTCTCGCTGTTTTTAGGATCGATGCCCAATTTCCACTATCTGGTTCATTCCTTACACTCTCGCGCTATCGGATTGAACCTTAACTTGTCTCACACTCCCTTGCCAAAACAATAAAACATACAATTGGAAACTAAAGCCATAACATAGTTAAATCATAAATTCGCACCTATTATTTCTACCGAGTCTCGTCAGTAACGATAATCCTTATACGCCAGACTCAGAATAAATTATCAAGACATGATATTATTTGGGAACAACATAATTAAAACATTCAAAATTAAGAGCAATATGGAATACAAGTAATTAAAGTAGTAAAATATGCAAATATCAAAAGCAGTAAAAAGAACCTGAAATTGCTTAAAATAAAACTGGAATTAACTTGAACTTGAACTTGAATTAACTTGAAAATAAAATAATCGCAAGCTTGTTCTTTGATCCAAGAGTAAAATTAAGATGAAAACAAAATGAAAATAGAACAGGTGTGACAATCCCTCAATGTGAGTTAATGTCACTTTTATAGGTAATTTATGCTTAATTCTAAAAAATCGATTCGACAGAGCTTTCACATAACTTGAATACCTTCAAAAGTATCCCACAATCCTATTTATAGAAATTTTGAGACCTGATAACTCCCTTGGATCGTGCATGGAGAGTGGAGGGAAATAGAGGATAAAAAACGGTCCAGAACTACCCACTTGCGCAGTTCTGTTACTGCGTCATAATGGCGAAGGCCATTAGGGGAATGGCGAACGCCATTCCTTCCATATTTTAAATGATGTGGCAGAAAAGTGAATGGTGAACGCCATCTTCTAGATGACGATTGTCGTCTGGACAAAATGCATAAAATTGGCTCTTTTGCTCCTTTTTAACTCCTAATTCTCTCCTTTTCCGCGAGGCTTCCAACACTTCAATAATATCGTATAACAACTGAAAAGAAATAAAACGGAAGTAAAAGACGATAAAATGCATAAAAGCATAAACAAATATCATGTTAAATGAGCCTAAAAACACGATACGATTTCTCGTTATCAACAGACAGGATCGGGCTAGATGCCAGCATAGAAGCAAATGTTGGAGTGTACCCTTTGGGCACAAAGTTTGGTGGCATTCCCCACCAACTGAATAGTAACCACAAGTACAGATGCTGAAGTAATCTCTAAAATAACAGTTCTCTGAGGAGGTGGAGTTGCAGGAGGCGGAGATGATTGATTCTGAGCAG
This sequence comes from Lathyrus oleraceus, assembly GCF_024323335.1. NCBI lineage: Eukaryota > Viridiplantae > Streptophyta > Magnoliopsida > Fabales > Fabaceae > Lathyrus > Lathyrus oleraceus. Next base: position 151,903,966 of record NC_066583.1, on the reverse strand, counting down.
CAATCACAGACTCCATCAAGGCAGTGAGTCGGGCAATATCGTCCTTAAGCTCTCTGTTTTCTTGTTCAAGATGCTCCATTCTTTTATGGTGATTAGCTTGAGTGTTATAGTGATGAGTCAGCTTGGTTGATACACAGAAGAAGAACCATAAAACATCTGGCTGAAGAAACCTGCTATGCAAATGATGCATGAAATGCAATGTTTTTTTTATTGTTTTTAATTTCAAGGAACATACAAATTACTATTTGCAAATATTTTCAATTAACAATAATAATTTTAGTTGAGCATAAAATCTATTTTTATCCATAAAATTTGGAAGGATTACACTGAGTATAATTTCAGAAACCAAAATATAAATACAAGAGAGAAGGAAAATGTCATCTTAAGGATCCCTAACAACTGCATCAGATGAACTGGCTAAGGGAGTGTACTTCCTTCGGAGGTGTTGAATCTCTGACTCAAAAGCTACCTGCATCTTAGCCTTCTCGAGGATGAGTCAATCAACAATCTTCTTCTAAGCACCGGAAGGCTGAGGCATACTAGAGGCAACTAAATCCTCTGGCTCTCTCTGTCTCTTCACTGCATGCTCTTCCAGAACCTCAATAAGTGCATCCTTGTCCCTTAACTCATGCTGCAACTCTAAATAATTTTAGTTCAAAGCATGGAACCAGTCTTCCCACAAGTCTCTCTCTTGCTTCATCTGGGCAAGTGCACCTTCCAACTCCTCTACATCTTGGTTAGGGAGAGTTGAAGGCTCAGCCACAACCACAAACATAGGTCTCTTACAAGCGTACGACATCTTGAGCTCCAAAGCTCTCTTCTTCACCTAAATAATGTAAGCTTACAAAGCTACATAGTTGCATGGACCAAGCTCGGATCTTCCTTTCTTATGCAAATTGTGTCAAGCATGCACCATTCTACTCTTCAAATGTTGGGGATCTTTACCCTCCTGATAGAATAGACCCTCTAGCTGAACGTTATTAGGCTTATCTCTCAAGGGAGCCCAAGATGACGACGGGCCAATGTTGGGTTATAGTTAATTCCTCCTTGTGTACCAATGAGAGGCACGTTAGAGAACTCACCACGACTGTCAATAATATCCAAGCTACCCAATGCAGAATCATACCAAACAATATCATTATTAGTGAGAGACATAAGTCTCTGAGACCACCGTAGACATTGTAGGTTCTTCAAGAAAGCAGGCGTATGAGGCAAGTGCAAAATAAACCACTTGTATAGAAGAGGAACACAGCACACGATGGTTCCACCACCCTTAGAATTCTTCAAATGCAAACAAAAAATACATGTCACCCAACAAAGTCGGAATAGGATTCCCAATCAAGAATATTCTAATGGCGTTAACATCAACGAAATTGTCAATGTTAGGGAACAAAGCTAAACCATAGATGAGCAAGACAAAGATGGATTCAAAAGCGTCCATGCTACTGGCTTTAGCAAAAGCAGTAGCTCTACCAATGAGAAACTCAGAAGTCAATCATAAAATACATCCTTTCTTCACCATGTTGGCATCAATCTCATATTTCTTCAAATAAAGAGCCTCGACTATGACTTGAGATCTCGGGATCTCCTTCAATCCACTGAAAGGTACCTTGTTAGATACGGGCATACCTAAGAGATGGGCATACACCTCTAACGTGGGCATAGGCTGATAATCAGGAAAAGTGAAGCACCGATAAAGAGGATTATAGAACTTCACCAAGACACTCAAAAGTCCTTCAACCACATCAGTAAACAACACAGATAAAAGCTTCCCATGATGTTGCTTGAAATCTTAGGGATCTAATACAAAGGATGGAAATTTCCTTAACTCTTTCATGTCTGGACATCTGAAACTGTACTTCTTAGTGTTCCTTCGTCTACAATCCATGATCTAAAAATATTTGCAAATAAGACCTCAAGGGATGAATGTTATGATGTGCCTGCATGCATGAATGTAACAATCACACACAAGGGATCACACACAAGGCAAACAAAAACAAAGGTCAAGGGATGGATCAAGTCGTCATCAAGATCAATCATCGATTTTGGTGGATTAAGGTTTTCACCTTATCAACACCCAAGTTCCATTTATATTGACGAGACTGATCGGATCAACCGAGAATCAAAGGGTTTGTTGTGAGTCACGAGCATGGAGTCGGGTTAAGAACCATCCCAAAGGAGTGTACTAAGGATAAAAACCTGTAGATCATGTTCTAAACAAGTTCCCAGAGTCGTCATCCCATATATTTGATACTATAGGTTAGGATGATTGACTCATCACCCATATTATTCTCAAGAGAAACTCGTTTGAGTGTAGTATCGCGTAAAAATTGTTATCAAGTCTACACTTGAATAGTCTCGACACTACGTCCTAAAATAGGCCAAGTTGGGTTAAATGTACTACGGTCCTCATCTTCCCAGACCGGCAAATTAGAGAAAGTAATGCCTATACACGACTTACTCATGTGACATCAATAACTAAAAAGAAGTCTCCACTAAGTGGGGGATCTCATGTCAACTCTTTCAGGACTACTCATTCAAAGCCAACATGACTATACCACCCTCCTATCTTAAATTTCACTAAAGTTTGGGTTAGAACTTATCTCACCACACAGAGATCACCAAACACAACAGACAGAGTATCACACAAACAGTATATACAAACAAACATCAAATATATAAATATATACACACACACAAGTAGGTTAAACCCACTGAGGAATACTCCCTAACAGAGTCTCCATTTAATTTCTGTAGCAGTAAATTCATGACCATCGAGCTATGGAGAAACTCGACGTCAATAAAACCAGAGTCGCTACCGCGCTTTTATTGTTTCCAAAGGAAAGAGGCAAAAGTATGAAAAAAACCCAAAGATAATAATTTTTTAAATCAAAATTAATAAAATGTTAGAGATTATAGGTAAGGGGGTTAGTTACACAGAGGGAAGGTATTAGCACCCAAAGTGTCTTAGGTACTCCTAGGGAGCCCTTTTTTGTGTGCATATGTTTTGGTCAAAATGATGTTTGATGAAAAATATAAAGTGAGGGGATGAGAAAATAATTCATTAATTATATTTTTTTTACAAGACCTTCGTTCTTATGCCTACGTACCAACATAAAAATGAGGGATCAAAACCCCGTAGTTCATGGTAAAAATTTCAAAGAAGTTGGTGAATTGGTTTTAGCAAAAGCTTAACAGGAAAAGGCACAAAAGGCCAAAGACTTGAATGGGGTTGCTATTTTTTGTTGTCTTTTGAAATTAAAGTCAACATGGTTAAGTTTATTCACATTTCTGATTAAGAAAACTTTTAAAAATTCATTGGCATAAGGCCAAGGTTTCTACTCATTAAAACATGTCTATGTTTGAAACCACAAGCAAATAGGGTTTTGAAAAGAGGGAGATATTTGAAATTAAAGAAGTGGGAGGAGATGAAGAGACTACCCTATACAAAAATTAAAAGTTAAAAGTTGAAAAGATCTAACCAATGGGATGCAATCCACAAGACAAGACTGTCAGATAAAAACTCATTTCTTTTGTACTTTTGAGCAAGCAATAAGCATAAGCAAGCAACCAAGAAAATCATATGAAGACCAAGGCATCAAATAAATATATCCATAATATCCAAGCAAGCACTCCAATAGCTAGCAATCTTCAATGTCTTCCAATGTATCAGATGAAAATATTCTTTGGCAAAATCTCAGAAAACAATCATCAAACATAAACAATAAAAATAGTAAAACAATCAAGCACAAAGACAAAGTGACAGATGAACCAAAAGCACTTAAGGTTTGCATCAAATGAAAGACACAATCAAGGATAGCCCAATCTTAGATAGTGGCATTGGTCAAGTGTAACAACCTTCTAAAATACCCCAATAATAATTAAAACAACAAATATAAATCAGAGTAGATATGCAATTTAAGGGTGTCACACTTGACACTTCACACCATTCACCATAATAACTTGTCATGCTCATTTAACAATCAAAATAAAACATTGCATAATCCGCAGCGGATAGAGGTCAAATCAATCATGCAAACCATGTAACACATTACATGTAAAGTTGTTCAACAACCAAATGAAAACAAGTAAAACATCCCGTCCCGATGTTACATCTACCAGAGCATGACTCACTAATGAACTACGCTAGACTCCAATCACTAGCTTCTACTCAATCACTTCTCGTTACCTGAAAACATAGTTGTAAGGGTGAGTTCCTCAATCGATATAATAAGCATTATAAAATATCATGTAATGCTAAGTAAATTAACACATTTCATCACCCTAATCAGATCACACATTCAGTAACGGCAACACCAACTCATAATCACAATCATATTCAACACAAACACAAAACACACGTATAATATTGGAATACATCCATTCATATTATACGCCATACATACATTATGCAATGAGACTCCATGCATGCGGTACCGACTATTCGTGAACATATAGTTCAACCTCACCGATCAAATCCAGATACGGCTACCAAGCTCACTAGTCCAACTCATTTGAGACCTAGTGACTCACATCACTAATTCCTCACCATGGGAATTAGCTACCACCTCAAGGGCTATGCTATGCACGCTAAATCACCTAGCATGCAAACATCAACAACAATCCACAATAACTCATTACTAATTCCTCACCATGGGAATTAGCTACCACCATAAAGGCCATACTATGCACGCTAAATCACCTAGCATGCAACATCAACAATCCACAATGGACATATGCTCACACTCTAAGCCATAAACAGTCCATTCACAATAGCATACATAATAGATATATTCACAACATTATGCACACCATCATACATTATCAATACAATTATCACAGAATCATATTATGTCATGCCACATAATCAATCACAGTATTAACACACTCTACTAATACCTACACTGCTCAAAACAACGGGAAATTGATCCCTCCTATATCATACTCCAATATAGGCCAATCATCAATTGTTCACAATATTTAAAATATCAGTTTTTCTACTTTTCAAACAGTGTTAACCGGTTAACGCCCTGGGTTAACCGGTTAACGCAAACAGAACACGCTTCCTGGCATATTTTAGCAGTGTGTACCGGTTAACACCCTGGGTTAACCGGTTAACGCAAGACAGACAGCAATATTTCACAATTCATAACAGTGTTAACTGGTTAACACCCTGGGTTAACCGGTTAACGCAAGACAGAAAGCTGTTCCTGCACTAACACGAAGCAGAATGCAGAATTCTCCGCATTTTCCGCCGTTGGAGGACTTCCGGACCTCCGATTCCAATTCCGTAAAAAGCTACACGTTCGGAAAATCACAACTCACCCAAATATAGATTCAATTACAACTTTAACATAACTTATTCATCACAATTTTTCAGCACTCATCATCCCAATTAGGGTAAATTCAACGGCTTATAACTACCCATTACATGTTAATCCATAATACCCATTAAACGACGATAAACCCCCCTTACCTGAGTTAATCCGGCAATTGATTCTTTGACCTTCGACAATCGAGAATTCTCCTCCTGAGCCCTAGCCTCTTCTTCTCCCTTTTTCAGTTTCTTCTCTTTCTCTCAATGTTACGTGTTCTTTGCTTTCACGTGAAAACCCTTTTTACCAAATGGGACCTTTATATATATTCCAACTTATTATTCCAATAATAATAATAATTCCAAATAATATTCCAATTATTTAATTAAATTAATAAATATACTATTAACTTAAATTAAATAATTATCATATTTTTATCGGGGTGTTACAACTCTCCCCCACTAAAAGAGTTTTCGTCCTCGAAAACATACCTCAAGCGAATAACTCCGGATAAGATTCCTTCATCTGACTCTCAAGTTCCCAAGTTACATTGCCACCTGCTGGTCCTCCCCAAGCTACCTTTACCAAAGCAATCTCTTTACCCCGCAACTGCTTCAACTCTCGATCCTCGATCCTCATAGGTGATGTTTCAACAGTCAGGTTATCTCTCACCTGTACATCATCTACTTGGACTAGATGCGACGGATCAGGAATGTACCTCCTCAATTGAGACACATGAAAAACCTCATGCAAATTCGCAAGTGACGGCGGTAAAGCGATACGATAGGCTACTTCCCCTATCCTCTCCAAAATCTGATAAGGACCAATAAATCGAGGTGTCAACTTCTTCGACTTCAAAGCTCGACCAACCCCAGTTATCGGAGTAACACGAAGAAACACATGATCTCCCTCTTGAAACTCAAGTGACTTCCTTCTCTTGTCGTGATAACTCTTCTGACGACTCTGAGCAATCCTCATCTTCTCCTGAATCATCTTAATCTTTTCCGTAGTTTTTTGCACAATCTCCGGTCCAACCACAACACTCTCACCGGACTCATACCAACATAAAGGTGTCCGACATCTCCTACCATACAAAGCTTCAAACGGTGCCATACCAATGCTCGAATGAAAACTATTGTTGTAGGTAAACTCAATCAAAGGTAAATAACAATCCCAAGCACCTCCCTTTTCCAAAACACAAGCCCTCAAAAGATCCTCCAGTGACTGAATCGTCCTCTCAGTCTGACCATCAGTCTGCGGATGACATGCGGAACTCAACCTCAGCTTAGTTCCCAAAGCCCTCTGCAAACCTTCCCAGAACTTCGATGTAAATCTAGGATCTCTGTCCGAAACAATACTCGACGGAATACCATGCAAACTTACAATTTTCTCAATATACAACTCAGCTAATCTCTCTAACGGATAATCCATTCTGATCGGAATGAAATGAGCCAATTTTGTCAATTTGTCAACAATCACCCAAATAGCTTCAAAATTCTTAATTGTCCTCGGTAAACCAGAAACAAAATCCATACTGATACTATCCCACTTCCACTCTGGAATAGCCAACGGTTGCATTAGCCCAGACGGCTTCTGATGCTCAATCTTTGACTTCTGACAAGTCAAACAAGAATAAACAAAACTCGCAATTTCTCTTTTCATTCCCGGCCACCAAAATAATTTTTTCAAATCATGATACATTTTCGTAGCCCCAGGATGAATACTCAGGCCACTACGATGTCCTTCCTCGAGAATACTCTTCTTAAGTTTGGTAACATCCGGAATACACACCCGATTACCAAATTTCAAAACACCATTCTCATCAACTCTGAATTCACCACCTTGACCTTGATTCACTAGAGTCAACTTATCAACCAAAAGCATATCGGATTTCTGACCCTCTCTAATCTCATCCAGAATACCACTCGTTAACTTCAACATTCCCAATTTAACACTATTGTGAGTACTCTCACACACCAAACTCAAGTCTCTAAACTGCTCAATTAAATCCAATTCCTTAACCATTAACATAGACATATGCAATGATTTCCGACTCAATGCATCAACCACTACGTTTGCTTTACCCGGATGGTAATTCAAACCAAAGTCATAATCCTTCAGAAACTCTAACCATCTTCTCTGTCTCATATTCAGCTCTTTCTGATCAAACAAATACTTTAAACTTTTATGGTCACTGAAAACCTCAAATCTTGACCCGTACAAGTAATGCCTCTATAACTTCAGAACAAATACCACAGCTGTCAACTCTAAATCGTGTGTCGGATAGTTCCTCTCATGAACCTTCAGTTGTCTCGAAGCATAAGCTACAACCTGCTTATTCTGTATCAAAACACCACCCAAACCCAACAATGAAGCATCACAGTAAACCTCAAATGGTTCCGATGGACTTGGTAATATCAGAATAGGAGCAGTAGTTAACCTTCTCTTTAACTCTTGGAAACCTTCTTCACATTTTGAGTCCCAAACAAACGCTTGCCCCTTTCTAGTCAACATCGTCAACGGTAACGCCAACTTAGAAAATCCCTCAATGAATTTCCTATAATAACCTGCAAGTCCAAGAAAACTCCTTATCTCAGAAACTGACTTCGGAGCTTCCCACTCAGATACCGCTTCTATCTTAGAAGGATCGACAACAACCCCACCTCTTGAAACCACATGACCAAGAAAACTAACCTCTTCTAACAAAAATTCACACTTGGACAGTTTAGCAAATAACTTCTTTTCTCGTAGAACTCCTAAAACCACTCTCAAATGTTCAGCATGCTCTTCCTCAGATTTCGAATACACCAAAATATCGTCAATAAACACCACCACAAACTTGTCTAGGTACGGATGGAAAATCCTATTCATATACTCCATAAATACCCCAGGCGCATTAGTCACTCCAAAAGGCATTACAGAATACTCATAATGTCCATACCTTGTTCTGAAAGCAGCCTTCTGAATATCCTCAGTTTTCACACGTATCTGATGATACCCTGATCTCAAATCTATTTTGCTGAACACACTCGCACCAACCAACTGATCCATCAAATCATCAATCCTCGGCAAAGGATACCCATTCTTGATTGTCACTTTATTCAGTTGCCTGTAGTCCACACACAACCTCATAGTACCTTCTTTCTTCTTAACCAATAACACTGGTGCACCCCACGGTGACACACTCGGACGAATAAATTTCTTATCCAACAGATCTTCCAGCTGACTCTTCAATTTAGTTAACTCAACAGCAGACATACGGTACGGAGCCATCGATATCGGCCTAGTACCAGGTACCAAATCAATCGAGAACTCAACTTCACGCTCTGGCGGTAATTCATTCACTTCTTCAGGAAACACATCAGGAAAATCACACACCACGGCTAGATCGCAAATCACCAGTTTATCTTTAGCCTCCAAAGTCGCTAACAGCATAAACAACTCTGCCCCATCTGCTACTGCCTCATTCACCTGCCTTGCTGATAGAAGCAAACTCTTTCCTTCCTCAATCTCAGGAAAGATCACAGTCTTATCAAAATAGTTGATATAAACTCGGTTAGACACCAACCAGTTCATACCCAGGATAACATCAATCTGCACTAGTGGAAGACACACGAGGTCCATCCCAAAGTCTCTACCAAAAATACTCAAAGGGCAATTTAAACAAACTGAAGTAGTAGTCACTGAACCCTTCGCAGGAGTATCAATCACCATACTACCATGCATCTCAGATATCTCTAATCTAAGTTTCACAGCACAATCCAAAGATATAAAGGAATGAGTCGCACCTGTGTCAATAATAGCTACAAGAGGAAAGCCATTAATATAACACGTACCTCGGATCAAACGATCATCTGCAGAAGTCTCAGAACCCGATAAAGCAAAGACCTTGCCTCCCGACTGGTTCTCTTTCTTCGGCTTAGGACACTGTGGGCTAATATGACCCACCTCTCCACAGTTGAAACAAGTCATAGTCTTCAACCGGCACTCTGCAGCCAAGTGACCACCTTTGCCACACTTGAAACACTTCTTCTCATTACTGGTACACTCATGGAAACGATGTCCCGCCTGACCACATTTGTAACACTTAGCAGGGGCACTGGAGTCTCCCCCACTAGGTCTCTTCATCCCACTCTGTCTCTGGAAACCTTTACCAGCTGCATACGGCTTCCCACGATCATTCTGATTCTTTCCTTTCCTATCAACCCTCTGCTGATAGCTCTCCGCTCTGGCCTTGGTGTCTTGTTCAAAAATCCTGCAACAGTCGACCAAGTCAGAAAACACTCTAATCCACTGATACCCAATAGCCTGCTTGATCTCGGGACGTAACCCGTTCTCAAACTTCACACATTTTGAAAATTCTCCAGTAGCCTCATCATAGGGAGTGTAATACTTCGACAGCTCTGTGAACTTAGCAGCATACTCAGTAACAGACCGGTTGCCCTGCTTCAATTCTAAGAACTCTATCTCTTTCTTTCCTCTGACATCCTCTGGAAAGTACTTCCTCAGGAATCTCTCTCTGAACACCGCCCAAGTGATCTCAGCACTCCCAGCAGCTTCCAACTCAGTGCGGGCAGCAACCCACCAATCATCTGCTTCCTCAGACAGCATATGCGTACCGAACCTGACCTTCTGGTTATCGGCACACTCAGTCACTCGGAAGATCCTCTCGATCTCCTTCAACCACTTCTGAGCACCATCTGGATCGTATGCTCCCTTGAACATTGGAGGATTGTTCTTCTGGAACTCACTCAGTTGACGAGCAGCTCCCATTCCCACAACATTCGGATTCCCTCCAAGTACTCCAGCTAGCATACCCAGAGCCTCAGCAATCGCAGCATCGTCTCTACCTCTTCCAGCCATCTCTATTCCGAAAACCCAACAAGCTAAAACAATAAGTACTGATAGGGTTACACAACACCTATCACGTACAGGGAAACAGAATAATTACGACTCGACTCGACCGACCATGCTCTGATAACACTAATGTAACACCCTTCTAAAATACCCCAATAATAATTAAAACAACAAATATAAATCAGAGTAGATATGCAATTTAAGGGTGTCACACTTGACACTTCACACCATTCACCATAATAACTTGTCATGCTCATTTAACAATCAAAATAAAACATTGCATAATCCGCAGCGGATAGAGGTCAAATCAATCATGCAAACCATGTAACACATTACATGTAAAGTTGTTCAACAACCAAATGAAAACAAGTAAAACATCCCGTCCCGATGTTACATCTACCAGAGCATGACTCACTAATGAACTACGCTAGACTCCAATCACTAGCTTCTACTCAATCACTGCTCGTTACCTGAAAACATAGTTGTAAGGGTGAGTTCCTCAATCGATATAATAAGCATTATAAAATATCATGTAATGCTAAGTAAATTAACACATTTCATCACCCTAATCAGATCACACATTCAGTAACGGCAACACCAACTCATAATCACAATCATATTCAACACAAACACAAAACACACGTATAATATTGGAATACATCCATTCATATTATACGCCATACATACATTATGCAATGAGACTCCATGCATGCCGTACCGACTATTCGTGAACATATAGTTCAACCTCACCGATCAAATCCAGATACGGCTACCAAGCTCACTAGTCCCACTCATTTGAGACCTAGTGACTCACATCACTAATTCCTCACCATGGGAATTAGCTACCACCCCAAGGGCTATGCTATGCACGCTAAATCACCTAGCATGCAAACATCAATAACAATCCACAATAACTCATCACTAATTCCTCACCATGGGAATTAGCTACCACCATAAAGGTCATACTATGCACGCTAAATCACCTAGCATACAACATCAACAATCCACAATGGACATATGCTCACACTCTAAGCCATAAACAGTCCATTCACAATAGCATACATAATAGATATATTCACAACATTATGCACACCATCATACATTATCAATACAATTATCACAGAATCATATTATGTCATGCCACATAATCAATCACAGTATTAGCACACTCTACTAATACCTACACTGCTCAAAACAACGGGAAATTGATCCCTCCTATATCATACTCCAATATAGGCCAATCATCAATTGTTCACAATATTTAAAATATCAGTTTTTCTACTTTTCAAACAGTGTTAACCGGTTAACGCCCTGGGTTAACCGGTTAACGCAAACAGAACACGCTTCCTGGCATATTTTAGCAGTGTTAACCGGTTAACACCCTGGGTTAACCGGTTAACGCAAGACAGACAGCAATATTTCACAATTCATAACAGTGTTAACCGGTTAACACCCTGGGTTAACCGGTTAACGCAAGACAGAAAGCTGTTCCTGCGCTAACACGAAGCAGAATGCAGAATTCTCCGCATTTTCCGCCGTTGGAGGACTTCCGGACCTCCGATTCCAATTCCGTAAAAAGCTACACATTCGGAAAATCACAACTCACCCAAATATAGATTCAATTACAACTTTAACATAACTTATTCATCACAATTTTTCAGCACTCATCATCCCAATTAGGGTAAATTCAACGGCTTATTACTACCCATTACATGTTAATCCATAATACCCATTAAACGACGATAAACCCCCCTTACCTGAGTTAATCCGACAATTGATTCTTTGACCGTCGACAATCGAGAATTCTCCTCCTGAGCCCTAGCCTCTTCTTCTCCCTTTTTCAGTTTCTTCTCTTTCTCTCAATGTTACGTGTTCTCTGCTTTCACGTGAAAACCCTTTTTACCAAATGGGACCTTTATATACATTCCAACTTATTATTCCAATAATAATAATAATTCCAAATAATATTCCAATTATTTAATTAAATTAATAAATATACTATTAACTTAAATTAAATGATTATCATATTTTTATCGGGGTGTTACATCAAGTCCTCAAAGCATAGGGAATTCTAAGTCCAAAAGTTCAAATCAAGTCTAACAGTCCACAAAGATATTTTTTAGGGTTTTTGTTGTTATTAGGTATTTTAAGGTCCTAAGACCAAAAATAGAACAAAATCACAAGCATGTAATATATATATATATATATATATATATATATATATATATATATATATATATATATATATATATATATATATATATATATATATATATAATCACAAGATATGGCTCAAGTGAGCAAAGTGAAAATGACTGTAACATAAACAAGTTGCATGAAATGTAAATGGAAATGAATGATAAAGGTACATAAATTTAAATTGAATTCAGTAAATGACTTAAAAATAAATCAATATTAATAATAAGTTAGTCAATGTTAGTGAAGAATTTAATTTGTTTAAGTTATCCTTTGGAGAACACTTAACCATTCATTCACAAGTATGAATACATGAACCAAGACATCATTCATGAGAAGGGCTCCAACTTGGATAAATCAACAAGTATGCCACTAGCTCTCATGAATGGAAAAAAATGTCAAGTCTTCATACAATTCCATGAAGAATGGGAGACTTACAATCTCACTTACAAGAATGCTATGCCTTTTAGGACAGATTTAACTCTATGTTAAGCAATCGTAATTGGACTTACGTAGAAGTCATAACTATCTGAGGTCAAGCAATAAAGATATTGGTGTTAATGCATGTTAGAGACTTGGTATAAAGAACCTAGCTCCTAAAACATACCACACACAAAAATAAAATGGGAGGAACCTATCTCAGTCAGGCTCATGTTAATTCATTTGACATAAGGTCATTGATGAATAGGAATGAAGATGAAGAGGGAAGGGGAAATAGAAACCCAAATTGATCATAGGAGGAATTTCACTTGATCAATATTATCCATTCATTTATGGGGATGAAATGTACATTTCATCAACCCCCTAAATCCAATAGTATTAATCAAATGAAAGTTCAAATCAACCATGATCAAAGCCAAACAGAAAGTCAAACATCACAAAGTCCAACAAATGGATCAACAATATTTTTAAACAATTAATCAATTAAAAATGAATTAAAATGCATTTTTCAAAAGTAAAAACCTCAAATCCCTTCAAATCACCAAATAAATAGCCAAGGGATTTATCCTACGTCAAACAAGGTCAAAGGATATTAGACAAAAAAAATCATAATTTTTGGAAAGTCAGAAGTATTTTAAAATATTTAAAAACAAGTCAAAAATCAATTATTTCACAAAAAATATCAAAATTAATCCAAAAAATGATTTTAATTCAAAATATGTAAGACGAAAATATTTAAAGATTTTTGGTGAAAGTCCCATTTTTTTTATTAAAAATGAATTTAATATGAATTAATCAAAATAAATAGATTAAACATAAAATCAAAAATAAAATAAAAATAAAATAAAAATAAGAAAAAATAAGGGCCATCAGATTTCCCTCATTAATTGAGGTGGCAGATCTGATGGTCACGCGTGTGTAGTCCATGGTGGACTCTGGTCAACGCGCTACAAAGTGAGTCATTCAAACCAAGGTTCAGGATTATAACATTGAAGTGTGGTCTAAGGGATGGGAGGGTGCCAACACACCACCGGAGCTAAGGCTCTGGTCATCTTCTCCGATGGACCTCACTGCACTGGTCTACCATCAACATTCACCAAAATGAAAAGTGAATACACTATTTTGAAGAGAAAATTGTCAGGAATCCAAATCTGCCCTAAAAACTCTCCAATTCTAAGTATATTGAAAGAAACATGGAATTGAAAATTGATGAGTATGAACTGAGTTACTTTGATTTGACCTCAAAGCAACTCAATCCCGTTTCCTACATTGATAGGTCTTCAGGAAACCAAAGAACAAGCAAAATAATGGAGAATTAAGGGAGAATCGAAGAAGAGAAAAATCAGAAAATTCACCTTCTGTTTGCTTTAATTGAGCTTGATCTTGCTTCCAAATTGTCTTGGCTCGACTCTAACAACTTGCAGAAAGTGAAATGGATGATTGAAAGGCTTGGATTCTTGGAGTTTCAATTCCAAAACAAAATGAGAATTGAAACTCGATTTCAAGAAAAATCCTCAAGTTTATCCTTTAATGGAGGTTAGGGAAGAAGCAGAACAAATCTTGGGCAAGAGGGATCAAATTTTGAGCTCAAGGGACATGTATATCTAGCCTACACATTGCTTTTCACACCATTTGAAATTATGCCAAATATAGCAATGCAATGTTGCATTCTTGCATAGGCGTGTGCTAGGCCCAAAGAATGATTAAAGTGAGTCCAAAATTGCGCGCAAGTGATGTTGAAACCATAACATGTGGCCATGCAATGTGGAATGAAAATTGGTCATGAAAATCTTCCAAATGGGGTCATGCATTGCTCCCATGTGCAAATCACTCAAAAATGCTCCAATTCCATGATCTTAGACTCTTTGGAAAGATGACATGAAGGGGAGAAACTTTCATGTTGAAACATTTTCCATTTAGAGCTTAGATCATGATGAATTTTCAGGTGGAAGTTGGAGAAACCAAACATAGTTGAAAACTTTTTTAAGTTAAAAGTCAAATGATCACTTTTTCCACCTTTAATAGCTTTTGCTATGAGCTTAAAATGAAAATGGTTCTTCTTAAAAGTTATAGATCTTTCATTCCTATTCAATTTGGTCACAAATTTGACACCATTTGAATCTTTCATGAGGGAGTTATGGATTTTAGAAGTTGAGGAAAATTGCTTGTTCAATGATGATGACCCAAAATGACCTATAACGTTTCCTCTTGGCACATGCCCTTTCCAGTATAATTTGACATTTATCAAAGAAGAAAAGTTGGAAAATACATCTTGAAATTGATCATGAAACTTGGATGGACTTCATATCATAAAAGATGAGCAATTTATGATTCTTGGAAGTTGACCTTCCATCTAGGGCACATACAAAATGACCTATAATCTTTCACCATAAAAAATGACTTTCCAAGCAAAATTAGCTCTTGATGCCAATATGAAAGTTGTTTGGAATGTCATAAATAGTAACTTTTCTCTTTGAATCATTTTCATATGACAAAAATTATATGAAATGGGGTCTAGGGGACCCTAGATTTGACGAGTTGACTTTTCTGGTCAACCTCCTTGAACCAACTTGCAAACTTGAAGTTCCTTTGATATTTGGGGCTAATAGAGAATCATATATGCTTGAGATTATTTATAATGGAGTATACCTTGATATCATTTACCAATTGATGAAGAAACTTGTTGAGGAAATCACACAAGATACCCAGGTGAATTAGGGCTTCCAAGGCAAACAAGCTTCAAACTCTTGATGAATTCTTGATCAAAATGAAAATTAAAGAGAATGGGGATCCATATATGATACTTAGAACCATTATGAACCTTTTCTTGATTGATATCTTGCATTGAGGGTCTCAAACCCTACATATGAGCTTGATGAGGCATAAATGGACACACACACCTACACAAGAAACAAAGATACACATAGACATATATTTTTAGTATTTTGGTTAGTAAACAAAAAAAAAGTATGATACAATCAAAAGTGCTCGGTGATCTCTCCCAATGCAAACCCAGTGAATGTGGGGTGAGGAGGATACCAAGGTGTGATCCCAAAGCCAATGCAAATGATGGGATAACATGAGGGATCTTAGGGTCAAAATTAGGGTCTTACAAGATGTAATCAAGGGATCCATGTGTTCTTTTTTTGCCTTCATTGAACTTCACTCTGCAAGATTTTCCAAGTACACAGGGTTCATAAAACTTCAGCTTTTTGACTGTGTCCACCAAGTAGATTTTGTTTCCCCAATTCAACCAGACCCCTTTCACTGACATGGCCCAGTCTCATGTGCCAAATTTCTATCTTCAACAAAGTTTTCGTGGATGTAACATCTGCAGAACCACTAACAACTTCAACCTCAAGGGTATACAAGCCTTGTTTCTTCACGCCTCTTAAGACTTCCTTGGAGCCCTTCATGACTTTTAAAATACTTTTCTCTCCTTGGAAAACATATCCTTTCTTGTTGAATTCACCAAGAGAAATCAAATTTATCTTCAAATCAGATACATACCTGACTTTAGTCAACAACCTTATTGACTCACCATGGAGCTTGAATCTCACAAATCCAAAACCTGCAATCTTGCAAGCTTTTTTATTTCCAAGCAATACAAATCCATCATCTTGATCACATAATTCCTCAAACATGTCTTTGTTTGGAGTCATGTGCCAAGTGCAACCTAAATCCATAATCCACTATTTACTTGAGTCGTCGCTTGAAACCACAAGAACATCAGATGAGTCGAAAACATATTGAACAATGATTGTGTTACCATTATCCTTACCTCCATGATCTTTCAGGCGTTCACGACACACTTTTCTTGTATGACCCTTCTTCTTACAGTGATAACATCGAATACCAGATGCATCACCACTTTAAGACTTTTGCTGACTTTTACCCTTCTTCTTTTCGAACTTTCCATATTTCGTTGTGAATTTTGCCTTAACCGACAGACCTTCACCAGTCGAATATGGCTTGTGCTCCTTCCATTAGTTGAAATCCTTATACTACAAGGACGATTGAAATTCTTCAAAGGTCAGAGACTCTCTTCCATACAAGAGAGTTTCTTTGAAGTGAGCATGTGTTCTGGTTAAAACACAAAACAGTAACAGCGCTTGATCTTCATCCTCGATATTTACATTGATATTTTCAAGATCAAGAATCAGCTTGTTGAACATATCCAACTGCTCAGCCAGAACTTTGTCTTTACTCATCTTGAATGAATACAGCGCTTGCTTTAGGTAGAGACGATTGACCAACGATTTGGTCTTGTACAAACTTTCGAGTTTCTCCCATAGACCCGACGTTGTCGTCTTCTTCGACACCTATCGAAGAACCTCATCACCAAGACTCAATAAGATGGCATTGTGGGCTTTCTCTACCATATGCATTTTTTATTTATCCTTTAACGTAATGTCCATGGTTGTGACTCCCTTCAATGCTTCTAAACAACCCTGCTGAACCAATAGGACTTTCATCTTCAAGCGCCACATACTGAAACCTTTCACTCCGGTGAACTTTTCGATCTCATACTTTGTTGATGACATCTTCTCCATGCTCACTGCACCAATTTGTTGTGAAAATGATGTCGGGATTACAAAGTATAATTCGTTTCTTGATCGGTAAGAAATCCAAAAGGGTAGAAAATAAGAAAACAATAAGAACACAATGAAATTGGTTATAAACTATTATTCTTTACTCTCTCATTAAAACAAGATTACAAGTGTTATAGAATAGAAAATAAACTCCATAACCCTAATTAGGATTTGCATTATGCAATGATGAGAGACTAGTATACTATTTATAAGAAAACTAACATAATAACCTAATGGGCTTTTATGAAGGAAAATTGTGATCCAAAATGCATCGGAAATTAAAAATTCTACTTTAGTGATCCTTACGAATGGGCATGATCAGTAATAGAAATCATTACCTCTTATGGCGATTGAAACATTTGACGCAGATCTAAGGAGTGATCATGAGTGTTGAATGGTGACAACGCCTCTACTCAGTCCATACAAACGAATTCCTTCAGTCTCTGTACTAGCTTCTATGAATGAAGGCTTTGAGTGAGTGAGAGAGAGAGAGAGAGAGAAATGAAATTTGCAACTAATGAAATGCTTCTGCACAAGGGTTTTATTTGTAGAACCACTTGTGTGGGCTGCAAGCTAAAAAGCCCACTTAAGTGTATGTAGCCCATATCTTATGATATACCAAAAATCACTTAAGCATGTGGTGCCTTATCACATTTCGTATTCTACATAAGCGCACCGTACCTTACGATGTTCTACAATTCACTTAAGTGCATCGTACCTTATGGTGTTCCTTATTTACTCCTTCTTTCATCAATCTGTTCTTTTGTGTGTGACCCTGTAGGTTTCCGTGACATTGGCAATTATATTAAATCACATATTTAACATAATAAATAGTGAGTGGTATCTAGCAACACATCATTGCTACCCAAGACAAGAAAATGTCATGTGATCTGACAAATCCCTTTTTGTGATGATACTTATGTGTACAATTATGCTTTTTGCCCTTATGTCTATATTGAACACAAGGCATAGTTCGTGTCATCCTTGTCCAGTTCAATATTGGGCCCTTAGACATTTATCCTGTTATGCGGGATGGGTAAATTCCATCTAGGTCACCCATGTCCCTTGGCATGCTTCGTGGAGTACCCATCAACTGTCTTTATGGTCATCTAGTTACGGACAATGTTTAATCTGCAATAAAGCACTTGAATCTACTTATAGGGTCCATAATGGTTTCAGGTCGAAGGATGGTATAACACTATCACCATGAGAATAACTTATGACACTTTACATAACATTCTACGTAGTATTCCCATAGCGGGTCAATCTAGTATAAATATTACTCCTAATATTCATACCTATGTTTAAGACTTGATAACTCCTTATCCATGATCCATGAGATGTGATCATCAGTCTATATACATAATAGTCTTAATGCTTTAATGTTATCCCACTTCACAACAAAGCTCGACTACGGATACTTTAAGAATAATGTCCTTATGTTTAATGGGATCTCATCATTAAGTCACACTTGATACATTAAACGGACTAGCTATTCTAGGGACTTTATTAAACAAACATAATAAAGAAAAATCCTTTTATTATTAATAAATAATTCTATACAAGTACCAAAAGTATTGGCCTATAGGGCTTACACCAACATTTTACACACGAGCCCATTACACAAGCTAACTTAGAGAACAAGCTAACTTAAGAAATTAGGCATAACAAACAGACCCAATTTGATATGCTAACAATCCTATCATATTTCAACTACAACATGTGAGCAGACCTTGGTGGCATGCTAAGGTCCTGTCGAATTGTCGAACCAAGAAGCTATCCTTCGACCATACTAAAGTTTGATCCAATATCTTACAGAAAAAGACAAATTTTGGCTTTTAGAAGTGTGAGATAAGGTACATTCAAGAGATGTTGGGGGCTTGATTGGGATATAATGACTTGCAGCCAAATGCTGTATTATTTTAAAGGAATGATGACCAAGCTTGTGATTCCATGTGGAGATGGATTGGATGCTAATAGTGAATGCATTAGGTGGTGTGAGGGTGGAAGACGGAATTGGTAGACGGCAAAGATCCTGCTTAATTGGTCCTTGCAGCAGAGCCTCACCCGAGTTCAATAAAACAATGACCCGAGTTCAATAGAACAATGGTTAGCTTAACATAATTTTGACACAGATAGTAAATTAGTTTTAGTGTGTGTAACTCTTAGAACTTTAGTAAGATGAAGAGGTTTAGCAGGTATGTGAAGAGATGTGTGTTCAAGTGTGTGATTCTCAAACCTGTTTTGTCTCTGTCATACCCTAATTTTTAACCCTAAGATCTCACATATCATTTGCATCATTGCACACAAACAAGATCACATATTGGTCTTTCCCTATCCATCTTTGGGTTTGCTTCTTGCAAGGATCACCAAACACCTCTTTGTTGGTTTGTCTTATCTTTATATTTATATGATTAATTTCTTACCTAACCACTATACAAAATATCAAAAAATATGTTTTATCTTCCTTAAGTTTATTGTGCAAGGTAGGGCTTTTTAATCAAGAGCATCTCAAAATTTTGTGGCTTACGTCTCAAAGAAAGTCAAAGGTTCATGTGTTTATTTCCATGCCTTCTTCAACAAGAAACTTCAAGCTTTGACAAATTTAATCAAGAGGAAATCAAGGACACCTTATTTTGAGTTCATATGATCACCCATGTGCTTTGAAATGCAAGGAAAGTCCAAGTACACAAGTTTGTTCTACGTGGTTTGACCAAAAAGTCAACATTTTGAAGTCAAAGTTCCAAAGATGACAACTCCTTTAATCATCAATATTTTTCATATGACTCTTATAAGCCTATTCTACAACTTCTCTTTACATGATAAGATCCAATTATGCTTGGAGGATCATCAAAAGTTTGGAGACATTATAGATCATTTGTGGACTTAGTGAAATTTTACCTATTTTCAAGTGACTTTTCCCCAACTTTCAAAGATCATAACTTATTCAATTTTCAACATATGACCCTGATTCTTTTTGCAAAATGTCATTTGGGATTCCCTCCACAAGTTTGTTGCAAGGACCAATATTAGAATATGCTTGGAAGGCCATGGAATTCATTGAAACATTAAATGTCATTTTCAGCCATGAAGCACTCAAATTTTTCTACGTTATAGGATCAGTTTTTCATGCCAACTTCAATATGACATAACTTTATGCTCAAGCATACAAATGTAACCTTTCTTGGCACATTTTAATCTTGTCCATGATATTAATACATTACAAAAAGAATGGGATAAAACAGCCTCCTGAGTAGAGTGTCCCATTGGGGTGAACATGGTGACTTACAATTGAAGAAATTGTCATGGCCCGATTTTGGAACTTCACTAATCCTAGTTCCAAGCCAAATTAGCATGTGTATTGGACATAAACATATTTAACCAAGTCTCCCTAAGTTAATTGACCTTTGAAACACATCATTTGGCTGAGTTTTGAGAAGTTTCAAGTCACACTTTTCACACACTCAGATCAAATTCAACTTGCACGAATTCTGCATCATTACACACGTATTTGGATCCAATACATTCCCTATAAATAGGAGAAGCTATTGCATTCATTTCCAAGCTTTGGAGAGCCAAGAAATCCATGTTGCAACTCAAAATCTTTCCAGAAAATTCAATTATCGTGTTTTGAGTTTCAACTTGTTTCAACTCAATTTCTTGATTCCATTAGCACCTTCGGCATCCTCTGAAATTTTTTCAATAATTCCCAAGCTATGAGACCTCCTGAAGTGCTTAACCATATCAAGCTTCATCAACTTCTGATCACCATCCGGACAAGGTAGTTATGAGCATCATTTGAACTTAAACAAGTTACGACAATGTAGTCATTCACTCTCTGATGCTTTCGCCTAACTTATATGGTGTAGATTGATCGTGTTCATCATTTTATTTATTTTTCATGGCTTGCTTGTTTTTGAAACATCTCTGAAATTCCCTTTGCTCAGTTCAAAAACAAAGGGAATTTTTATTTCTATTTTAAAATTCATTTAAAAATACCTTTGATGCATTTTTATTTCATTTAATTGCATTTTTATTTGTGTGACCCTTGTGAACTTCTATTGGCCTTAAATCATGATGGTTTGGACTTCAAGTTTCATCAAACTCAATGGATCTTGGGTGTTGATGGGGTGAAAACCCTAATCCACCAAAATAGATTATTGATTTTGATGATGACTTGATCAAACTTTTGGTCCAATTTGAGTGTGACTTCTCTTGTGTCTCTCTTCTTCATCTCCTTCTTTTCCCTTTGATCAATTGGATGACTTGTGTCCATCTTGTTGATGATGCATGGATTGGTAATTGATGAACTTTCATCATTTCAAATATACCTCTTAATTGATCATGGATCATTTAAGATACTTTGGATTGATGCATAAGTTTATCCTAAGTATCATGAAGTGTGGATTGAAGTAATGGACCATCCTCCTAGACTTTGTGCTTGATCATCCCTTTTCTTTTTTTGTGGCATGTCTTTAGGAGAATGATTTACATATCATTTCTCTTGCATGTATTAACACACACATTATTATTAACCGGTCTCAGATAGTTGTGACTTCTACATAAGTCTAGTTATGATTGCTTAACATAACGCTAAATTTGTTCCAAAGAAAATAAAAGAATTTTTATAAGTGAGATTGTAAGTCTCCTATTACTCATGGTATTGTGTAAAAATGTTGTTCCTTTTCCGTTTGTGAGAGTTAGTGGTATACTTGTTAATTCTATCCAAGTTGGAGCCCTTCTCATAAATGATGTATAGGTTCATATTTTCATGCTTGTTAGTGGATAGTTGAGTGTTCTCCAAAAAGTGACCAAAACATCTTTTCATCTTTGATTACTAACACTTTACTTGTATTAACTTTTTACTTCAAAGTCATTTACTTTATGCTTTATTATTTTATGTCATTTACTTTATGTTTTATGTTAGCATTCCATCATATTATTTGCGATTATGTCATTTGTTCTTTGTCCATTCAGACTTTTCTTTTATATCATTATAAAGAAGACATTAATAAAGAAAAAACCTTTAAAAAAACTTGATTATCCTGACTCATGGACTTGTGGTTACTATCCTTGGCATCATTGTGGAGTTATGGACTTAGAATTAGGACCTTGACCTTTGCTTTGGACTTGTGATTTGAGATCTTGGGATTCATCTGATACCTCTGACTTTGGACTTCCTTTGAAGACTTGCTTGAGTTAACTTGGTTTTATCTGATGCATGGATTATTATTTGCTTATTCTAGCTTGCTTGAGGCATAATCCAAAGGAGGGAATTCTTGCTTGACTTATGTAATAAAGCTTTCTATTTATTCCTCCCTAGCTTTTACTTTATGCTCTATGATAATCTCTTCTTCTCCTCACTCTCTTTAATTTTCAAAATCTACTCTATTTTTCAAAACCTTCTTGTTTTATAATTTGAACCATTTTCTCAAATAAACCTTGACATTTTTCAAGTGACTTTCAAAACTTTTTTCTTAATAAATGTTAATCCATTTTAAGAATGTTTAGACCAATTTCAAAAGACCTACAAAATGCATAACTCACCCAAATCATTTTTGTGCCCTTGTGCACTTTTCCTTTTAAATTTTTTCTCAAAGCTTAAACATAAGTCATTTCCATAGTTGAGATATAATTCTCCTACCCCCATAATATTGATGCCAATTATTTTCCATCTGTGAGAGCTAGTGGCATACTTATTGATCCTTATCCAAGTTGGAGCCCTTCTCATGATGATGCAAAGTACCCATACTTATGTGTGACTAGTTGAGTATTCTCCTTAAAATGACAAAATGTATTCTCATAAAAAAAATTAAAGCAAACTCCTTCGTCATTTTTACCATGAACTACGAGGTTTTGATCCTCCATTGCACTTTGTTAGTACGTAGGCATGAGGCTTCAAAAGTCTTGGCAAACTCAAAAATAAGAAAAATATACTTCTTTTCCCCTCTCCAATCTTTTACAAACAACACCCTTTTTCAAACCAAAAGGCACATTTTCAAAGAGATTCCCATGGAGTACAATGGATGTTTAGGGTGATAATACCTTCCCTTTGCATAACTAACCCCCATACCATTATCTCTTTTATTAGTTTTGTTTTAAAACCTCTTCGGGTTTTGTTCGTACTTTTTCCTTTTCCTTTGGAAACAATAAAAGTGTGGCGGTGACTCTTGCTTTGTGAGTTAAGTTAATTGATAGCTTAATCTCAAAAAAGTTACCGCTAAAGGAAAGTGGCGACTCTGTTGGGGAGTAGTCCCTAGTGGGTTCAACCCATCTTTTTTTTTTCTATGCATATATTATGTTTGTTGTTGTTTGTTATTGATTGTTTTGTCTGGTGATTGGTGATCTCTGCATGGTGAGATAAGTCATATACCCAGACTTGGGATCTCTTATGATAGGAGGGTGGTATAGTCATGTTTGGCTTACTTGGAGTTAATCCTTAATAAGTTGACTTTAGATCCCCCACTCAGTGTAGGCCCCTTTGGGAATACTAATGTAACACAAATAGTCGTTGGCATTAATTTTTACGACCTGGGAGCCCGAGAAGTTGAGGACCTTAGAACCCTTAACCCATCTTGGCCTTTTAGGACGTAGTGCAGTGGCTATTCAGGTATGGACTTGAACTAGTTGTTACGCGATACTACACTCGGACGAGTTTCTCTTGAGAATATTATTGGTTGAGGAGTAGTCGTATAAACCAATAATATCCAAAAGATGGAATTATGATTATGGGAACTTTTAGAACTTTGTTCTACAAGTGATTATATCCTTAGTACATACATCGTGGGTTGGTTTTTACCCTAGGCTCCATGCCCGTGACTCCGAACCTTTGGACCTTGTTTGTGTGCTTTGTGTGATCTTGTTTGTGATTGTTGCATCATGCACTCATGGAATTCATAAGAATTTTCCTCCATTTTCAAGGAACTTAGAGACTCTTTTTGCAAACATCGTAGATATTTTGATCATGGATATTGGAAGAAGGAATACTCGGGAATACAGTTTCAGATGTCCCAACCTTATGGAATTAAGGAAGCTAGCATCTCTTGTGGATGATCCTAAGGGTTTCAAATACAATTTTGGAAGACTTATATCTATCCTAGCTACTGGTGTTGAGGATGGTCTTCTTTGTACTTTGGTTAAGTTCTATGGTCCTGTTTACTGGTGATTCACTTTCCCTGATTATCAGTTGTTGCCTACCATGGAGGAGTATCCTCATCTTTTCGACGTGTCAGTTTCTGATAGAGTTCCTTTTAGTGGGGTGGAAGGAATCCTAGAATCCCAAGTTATTGCTGAAGCCACTCACCTGAGGAAGTCTGGCATAGATGCCAATCTCACTGTCAAAGGAGGTATCAGAGGGTTGACTTCAAAAATTTTGATTTAGAAAGCCTTTTCTTTTGCTAACGCTGGTAGCATGGTGGCATTTGAGACTATTCTTGCCTTACTCCTTTATGTTTGGTCTTGTTTCCCAAAATTGACATTGTCATTGATGTTAACGCTTTGAGGATCTTCTTGATTAGGAATCAAGTTCCAAATCTGCTCGGTGACACTTATTTCTCCATTCATCATAGGACTTCAAAAGGGGGTGGAACTATTGTCTGTCGTGCGCCTTTACTGTACAAGTGGTTTATTTCGCACTTGTCGTAGTCTCTTATCTTCACAGAAAACAATAATTGTTTAAGGTAGTACCAGAGGCTTATGTCTCTCACCAATGATGACATAACTTGGTATTCTTCTGTTTACGACGATGTCAAAATTATTGATAGTTATGGGGAGTTCTCTAATGTGCCTCTTCTTGGTACACAAGGAGGAATCAACTACAATCCGGCTTTGGCAAGATGTCAACTTGGGTTCTCCATGAAGGACAAACCTAATAACACCTTGTTAGAAGGTTTATTTTTCCAGGAAGGGAAAGACACTCAAGGGTTAAAAGCTAGGATGGTACGTGCTTGGCACAATGTTCATAAGAAAGGAAAAGGTGAGCTTGGATTGAAGAATTGTATAGCTTTGAAGCCTTACACTAATTGGGTAAAGAAGAGAGCAAAGAAATTCAAGATATCATACACTTATGAAAGACCTATATCCTTAGTAATGGTTAAATCGCCCATTATTAAAGGCATGAAGGAGTTGCAAGAGGATTTGGATAGGATGAAGCAAGAGAGGGATGATTGGGAAGACAAATTTCACACCTCACACCTTGAGAAAGAAGAATTGCAGAAGCAGCTGAAAGAAAAGGATGACTTGATAGAATTGCTCGAGCAACATGTTGTGAAGAGATCAAAGGACCAAGAGGATTTATTTTCCTCTAATAATTCATCATGTACTCATCTTCCAACTTTCGGCGTTTGGAAAGGCATTATAGATCAGCTCATGATAGAAAAGGATGTTTATGGTAAATCATGTCACCTGCTTGTGGAACTCGAGCATAACGCTTATTGGGCCATCAAGACCCTTAACATGAATTACACAGCTGCAGGCGAGAAAAGAGTTTTGGACATCTATGAAGTAGAAGAACTTAGACTAGATGCCTATGAGAATGCCCGTATTTATAAGGAAAGAACCAAATAGTGGCATGATAAACAAATTACAAGGTGATAATTCAATGAAGGTGACATAGTCCTTATCTTTAGTTCTCGATTCAAATTATTTCCAGGAAAACTTCATTCTAGATGGTCCATCCCTTTTTAGGTCACGAGAGTTTTCAAAAGTGGAGCTGTGGAAATAAGGGGTAAAATCAATGGACCATTTATTTTAAATGGGCAGCGACTTAAGCACTACCTCAATGTAGAAAATAAGGATTTCTGCATGAGCTACAAAAGAAGTGCTACGTGGAAGGAAATCCACGACCTTTAATTTTTATCTTTTCTTTTTAGTTGTTTTCATTTTTATTATTTTTATTCTATATTTGTTTTTAATTTATTTCTCTTTTCTATTATTATTACTATTATTATTATTAGTACTACCTATTCTAACACTTCCATGCGGTACCTTTTACTAATAGTATAACCTTTGTTTACTTTCAGGCTAATATATCTTAGGATAACTTATCACTAACTTAGGAGTATGGAGTCTATTGATAATATGGAGGTTGTATTTCAGAGCGAAAATCTGAGTCGCCATTTTGACATGTTAGCACAAAGGGAAATGGAATTTTCTATTTATCCACACGGATTGACCCTGACCACCTTAGGACTAAGAGACAATGTTATGTACCTTCTAAACCAAGTAGGTTAGGATAATTTTGCTGTGAGAAAGAGGTATAACCAATATCGTAGGCTCACCCTTGAATACTTGAGTTCCCTTTATTATGACCCTAACATAGGAATAGGATTTGGTAAAGGCCTTGCTACATTTAGGCTTTTCGGAAACAAGTACCATTTTACCCATCGTGAGATGGCTGAGTTATTGGGATTTCCACAACCCTGCTATCCGCTACTTTCATAAAATCCTGGCCCATACCCTATTCGGTAAGGAAGAGAACATCACCGTTATTTCTAGGGACGGACTTTTTATCCTATATTGGGCTTCCCAAGGGAGACCAATGAATGTCACTGCCTTTATGTTAGCAAACCTAGACAAGATCGCCCGAGAAACCCATGGTACTATTATCATTGGTGGGTTAGTAACCATGATTGCTGATGATTTAGGCTTGAGATACCCGCTTAACCGTTTACATGCTTTTAGAGGTACCCGTCCCATGCACATAAACTTTTGTTTCAACCGAGGCATCATTGCCAATTTAGGACCGGTGGAGTTTGAACTGTTAATTGATAACGAATTAGTCCAGAATTTTACACTGTCAAACCATGAGAAAACTAATGTCCACAACCGTGATAACTGGTTTTACAAATTAGAGGGCCAAAGTGAGTCTCCTACACTTCCTTACAGTCCTCAGCACTATGAGAACCCAAAAGCCATTTTTCCTAATGCTAATTCACACGCCTCTGCTGCTTATCATGTCGTTCCTCCTGTCGATTTCGGAAATGCTATACATGCTCTGCAATCTGAAGTTGATTTCATCATAGGAGAAGTCAACTCTCTTCGAGTGGATCTCCTCGAATTTATGGATGTTGTTAATGAGCAGTTCGATCATGTTTTCAAGTAAGTTCATTCCTTGGAACGCTCTCTTGGACCGAAGTGATAGCTAGTATTGATCAATCGTACTAGAGTTTTTGTATTTTCATGTTTAGTATTTTAATTGTCGTCGATATTTTTCCCTTTGTTGTTAATTTTCAGTTTGTGTTTACTTTAAAGTCGATATATCAACGTGAACATGTGTTATTCCTACCTTTAATTAATATACTTTCCATTTCATCCAATTATTTTATTTAATAATCATTCTTGCAAATATCGTACTTCTTAATTATAGCTATTAATTTTAATTAACTGTTTGGTAGCCTTAATAGGATTTACCTGCCTTAATCTCTAAAAATGCCAAATTGTGAATTTTAGGTTAATGGCATTCGCCATTAGCTTCGAATTTAAAAGGCCCAACAATTTAGGCATATGGCGTTCGCCATATGCCTAATGGAGATCGCCATATCAGGAAAACAATTTTCCTCTCTTTTCTTCTCCCTCCAGTGTGTTTTTTAAAACCCTTCATTCAAATCCCTTGAACTTCCTACTCTAAACATTATTAACTCAAACCATTCAACACCCAACCATTCCACTTCTTCCCAATAATTATAAATTCACAACCACCCACTTTCTAACTTCACAATCCTTTCCATTCACTCTTCTCTTCTCAAAAAACCATAACCTTTTCTTCCTATTCCTTTTTCCTTCCTTCAAAATGCCTCCTAGAGAAGTTGGACCAAGAGAGATGGACTACATGAGGATTGCATTCTCCGAGGGAATCGATAGAGAGAATTAGAGGAGCAGATACCACAAACTCTTCAAGAGAGACGTCTTAGCAACTCGGTACCCTGATGATGTTTCTCTTCGTGATTCGGGTTTATTTGACAGTGTCCATTGGATGCTTTATAACTTAGGTATGTCTCACTTTCTTACTTTAACTAGTCCTACATTTATTCGACTTACCTACGAGTTCTTAAGCTCTTTTCGGTACACCACCCCTATAGGAGGATCACGTACCACCGGCACTGCACATTTTAGGATGTTCAATAGAAATCACGTTATTAACCAAGACCAACCGGCCGATTTACTTTCGTTCCCTCTTGGATACGAGTTTGCATGCCAACACCCTTTAGAGAGCGAATGGGAATCCAGCGCTCTCAACTTTTGGTAGCAACTAACGAGTAAAACCACCACCGACTGGGAAGGCCTTAAAGCTACCGCTATTCAAAACCAGACCATTCGGTATTTGCACTGCATTTTAGCTAGCACTATTTCTGGTCGAGAGAATACCATAAACGTAAATTCTAGGGACCTTTTTCTTCTTTATTGTGCCTTGTCTGGAATAAAAGTTAACCCGACACCATTCTTACTCGCACACTTCCAGTCCACCAGTGTTCGGACTAGGGGTCCTATTTGTGTTGGAGGGCTGATTACATCCATAGTCATTGCTTTAAACTTAGGCACGGAGTTGGTTATGCTTGAGTCGTTAGAGACTCATTTTCTGACCTTGATTATTACCGTAGCCTGTGCCTTATTAAGAATAAACTTGACGGCAAATATTTTCTGATGATTAGTAACCGAGAGGTTAAGAGAGTTACTTTACCTTGCGCCTCACGCATCGACGTGCGAATAAGCGCTAATTGGATTTTTGATCTTAACGCCCCCGAGCCCGATCATATGGAGCAAGATGTTCCCTACACTGGAACCCATACACACACCATACCTGCTTTTCCTGACTCTTATGCATGTACCTCATCCAGATATCATCCCCATAAGAAGTATGACTACACCACCATGAGGACAACTCTTGATGACGTCCTAAGTGAGATTAGACATTGGAATGATGCTGGCACAGGCCGTGATGTCCTACTTAGGAACATTCAGAGGCAGTAGGAAGAGATGAGGGTCACCATTGATCAGATCAGAGAGACTCAGCTTGACTTCGTTGAGCGGACCGAGCTCAACATGGATGGCCTCATTGAGAATATGAATGGAGTGCATGTGGAAGTGGCAGGTATAAGGGAGTATACACAGCATGTGGCCTATCCTGCATTCGATAGAGGAGGTTTGGTGTGACACAAAGGTCCTGCATTCGGTATGAGGGAGTACACACAGCATGTGCAAAATTTTCCTTAGTTGCAATCAAAGTTATTGCACCAATTTATGGAATAGATTTAATACACAACAATTAAGCGAGATTAAGTTTACAATTAATTTCACACAAGATTCAATTTATGCAGAATTTAAAGAGTTAGAGAAAGAGAGAACAACGCCATACTTGTTTAGGCAGTTCCCCTTTCGTCCTAGCTTAGGGTATGTCTGCCCCCAATTCTAAAACTAGAATTGAGATGTTTATTATCAAGTTGCAAAGTTTATACAAGACAAGAAATAATCACCACCAAGAAAGCCTATGTGTTTTTGCAGATCCTATTTACTTCTCTCCCCTTGATTCAAGTTAAACCAAGTGATTCAAGCATTCCGAACAAACCACCAATTGTAGCTACCTTATTGCAAGAACTTCATGTTCTCCAAAACTCTAGCTCGACCGATTTCGATCGGATATGTGTGAAACCTTCGAATGTAGCTACCTTATTGCAAGAACTCCAAGTTCTCCAAAATTCTAGCTCGACTGACTTTAATCACAAGACGCTTGAACCCAAACCTTTCTTCACAATCCTCCGGTTACCATTACTTGTTTAAACGAACCCACCGTTCTTCAAACCTTTCACTAGGCTGAATCTATGAAGCAAAGATTTATGCAAAAAACCCCAATACTTGGAGGACAAAACCCAATGGTTTTATTCAAGAAAAACCCACTCAAAGCCTCTACCCAAACTAAGACTACACAATCCTATTAGAATGTTATCACCACAATAATGCACTATGATCAACAAAAATTGTTATGTGTAGTTGTTGAAACATGTAATGAAGAATGAAGATGGAGAGGAACTTTAGTGTATATCTTTCACTTTTCTTGTTGACTGTTGAGAAAGAGACTCTAGAATATATATATGATGCATGGACCATGTCACAAACATAATAGAATGTTTTTACAAATATACACAGTAGAAAATTGAATAAGAACAGCGACCACTCGACCTGTTCAGACCCGCAGCAAAATTACTCAAGTGAAACTAGTCATGAGTCGACTCAAATAGGGGATAAGTCGACTCAAACATGTTTTTCCAGAGTTGAGTCGACCTATGCTCGACCTGTTCAAACCTGTGGCAACATGGCTAAAATGAAACAGGAAATGCATTGATGAAACAGGTGGATGAGTCGACTCATTTTGTTTTCCTAGGATTTAGTCGACCTATGACTCGACCTGTTCAAACCCGAGAGTTACACAAAATGGGATATGCATAAATGAGTTAACTGCTCCAAGTCATGAGTCCACACAAAGTTCTACCGCTCCAAGTCATGAGTCAACTCAAAGTTCTTAAACTGTCAAAAAAAAGTTTTTGAGATGTATTTCGGTCAATTCAAACCATTCTCTTATGAACCTAAGGTACCAACGATGATCAAGTGCATTATTCACATCTATGATATGCTCCTATATGCATGGACACATTGAACTTATACTTTGAGCATGTTAGAGGATGAATGCATTATATGATATGATGACACCGTCCAAAGTACACATTATGAGCAACTAAGAAGGTTTGACATCATTAAAACAAGGACTAAGAATCTTTGCCCTTGCATACTCCCCCTTTTTTATGATGGAAAACCGTGGCACAATCACATACTTTGATAGCCTTCCTCCCCCTGATTTTATGCATTCCTATAAAAATCTGCTATCATAAATCTACTATCATAATCAAGCTGTGTGTGTTTCCATTGCTTCTCCCCCTTTAACAACATCAAAAAGAGACAAGGGCACGGTCAATAGGAAACAAATATATTCATAAGCACGTAGTCAACTACTTTGCAACAGATTAACATTAACAACCATTCACATAAAATGAAGTCAATGTAAGAATTATAGTCACAAATAAGGCATGGAGCAAAAGAAAATAAGTAAATAACATTTCCATATTTGTTTAGCATAAACTTTAAGATAAATAAATAAATATAGTAACATGAAAGCATGAAGAAATGGAAATGCACTGAATGAATCAATCATCTAAGGTCGTCTCTTGGGACCTGAAGTTAATGATTCGAAGGCATGAAATTCAAGAATGCTCGTAATGATGAATGCATGTTAAATATGATTCTTAAGCAAATTCAACCATAATTCAAACATAGAAATGGATTAAGCTTAGACCAAACCATAAAATAAACATCAAGAATTGCATTATATAGAACACGTATACACATACATAATTGATCAAGATAGTTCAAATAGATAGGAACGATATTACCTCCAATAATGATAGGTGACGAATGCCCTCAAATAGCTCGTACTTGTCAATCAACGAATAGACATGCATAGCTATAGAGCAAGCATTATATATAAATTTAAAAGCGATCTGAGATATCGAGAACATCAAGTTCCCTACAGATGTGAAATAAAGGATTTGTCGCAAGTGGTTTTGTGAAAATATCGGCAAGTTGATTTTTGCTATCCACGCGCTCGAAGACAACATCACCTTTCTCAACATGATCCTTAAGGAAGTGATGTTGAATTTCACTATGTTTAGTGTGTCAATGTAGTATAGGATTTTTTGTTAAATTGGTGGAGCTTGTATTGTCACAAAAACTGGGAATACGTTCAAGTTGAACATTGAAGTCGAGTAATTGTTGTTTGAGCCACAAAATTTGATCACAACAATTACCGACTGCAACGTATTCCGCCTCGGCCGTTGACAAAGCAACTGAAACTTACTCTTTGCTATGCCAACTCACTAAGGAACTGGAATAAAAATGACAAGTGCCACTAGTGCTTTTCCTATCCGATTTGCAACCGGCAAAGTCGGAATCAGAGTAGCCAACCAAAGAGCAGTCACTTCCCTTAGAAAACTAAAGCCCATACTTTAAAGTACCACAGAGGTATCTATGTATGCGCTTGACGGTCTTTAAATGTGATTCTTTGGGACATGATTGATACCTAACACACATACATACACTAAACATAATATTTGGCCGAGATGCGTTAAGATAGAGGAGGGAACCGATCATACCTCTATACCTTTTTCTATTTACAACCATACCATTTTCATCCTGATCCATATTCTCCCTGCATCAACTTAGAGAATTCCTTGACCAAATTTATGTTAGTAGATCCCAAAATAATGTCATCTACATAAACTTGAACTAAAATAAAGTGTTTTCCTTGACGCTTAATAAAAAGGATTGTATCAACCTTCCCTCTTGAGAATCCTTGTTCTAGTAGAAATTTTCTAAGACGCTCATACCATGCCCTAAGGGCTTGGTTGAGACCGTACAAAGCACGCTTAAGCTTATAAACATAGTTAGAATGCTCATGGTTTTAAAAATCGGGAGGTTGAGATACATAGACCTATTCACTAATGTATCCGTTTAGAAAGGTGCTCTTAACATCCATTTGAAATAATTTGAAGTTTTGAGAACAAGCATAGGCAAGCAAGAGGCATATAGCCTCGAGTCGGGCGACCGGAGCATAAGTTTCCTCATAGTCGATGCCTTCCTCTTGGTTATACCCTTGAGTAACAAGGTGAGCCTTGTTGTGAGTTATAACTCCGTTTTTGTCTAACTTGTTCCTAAACACATATTTAGTACCGATTACTCGATGGTATCGCGGAGGGGGAACAAGATCCCACACCTTATTTCTTTTGAACCGATTAAGTTCCTCTTGCATTGCTAAAAACCAATGTTCATCGAGTAATGCATCTTTGGAGTTTTTAGGCTCAATTTGAGAGACGAAAGAGAAATGATAACAAAAGTTACTTATCTTTGACCGTGTGGTAAATCTCTTTGAGATATTTTCTAGAATATTATCGATGGGATGATCCTTAGAAGATTTCAATTCCAAAGGAAGATCATTGTTATTAATCGGATGATCCTCCTCATTATTTTCATATATGTGATCTGGCTCCGCCTCAGCTCTTTTTGGATGGGGTTCAACACTCTTTTGTTCTTGATCTTTTATTATGTTTTCCTAAGGAACACCTGAACCATCAATAATAATACCTTCTCCGACAATTTTCAGATAAGATTCATCAATGGAAACATGCACGGATTCTTCAACGATGAGTAACCTTTTGTTGTATACCCTATATGCTTTACTAGATTGAGAGTATCCAAGAAAGATATCTTCATCGGCTTTTGAGTCAAATTTACCAAGGTTTTCTTTACCATTATTTAACACAAAGCATTTACATTCAAAGACATGAAGATGTGAAACATTAGGCTTCCTTCTCTTTAGCAATTCATAAGGAGTTTTGTTTAGAATAGGTCTAATGAGTATCCTATTCAATACATAACAAGCCGTTTTATGGCATCGGCCCAAAAATATTTAGGAAGGTCATTTTCATTGATCATGGTCCTTCCAAGATCGTCTAAAACTAGGTTTTTACGTTCCACTAGTCCATTTTGTTGTGGAGTTCTTGGAGCAGAAAAATTATGATCAATGTCGTTTGTTTCACAAAATTACTCAAAGAGGTCATTTTCAAATTCACCTCTGTGATCACTTTGGATAGTAACTATGCTAGTGTTCAATTTGTTTTGAGAAATCTTGGCAAACTTTTCAAAAGCTGAAAAAGTGTCACTTTTACTTGCTAAGAAGATGGTCCAACAAAATCTAGAGTAGTCATCTACTATAACAAAACCATTGTAGTTTCCACCTATACTTTTAATTCTAGATGGCCCAAAAAGGTCCATATGGAGAAGTTCAAGGGGTCTCGTTGTGGAAACATTATTTTTAGATTTAAAAGAGATCATTGTTTGCTTTCCCATTTGGTACGCATCACATAAGTGATCTTTTGAAAAATTGATTTTAGGTAGACCAATTACTAGATCTTTTGCAATAACTTTATTTAGCAAGTCAAAGTTGACATGCGCTAATCGCCTATGCCAAAGCCAAGAGTCTTCACTCATGGAGACGAGACATTTAGCGCTAGTCAAAGATATTTCATTCAAGTCAAGCATGTATACATTATTTACCCTTCAACCCTTAAACACATCATTCTTTTTATCATTATGTTCAATCATGCAACAATCTTTTGAAAATTATATTTCATATCCTTTGTCACATGATTGGCTAATGCTAATAAGATTATGCTTAAGGCCTTCAACTAAAAGGACATCTGAGATAGTAGTAGATGAGGGATTACCTACACTACCTTTTCCGAGTATAGCTCCCTTGTTATTATCACCGTAGGTTACAAATCCTTTCTTCTTAGCCACAAAGTCAAACAATAAGGAAATATCACCCGTAATATGTCTTGAGCATCCCTTATCGAGAAATCATGTTCTCTTTGTATCCTTAAGACATTCCACCTATAAATTAAACAAAGGAAGAAGGTACCCAATTTTCATTGGGTCCTTGTGTGTGAGTGAAACTTTGGTTGCATTTGGGCAACCATTGAAAAATTCCTTTAGGAACCAAAAATCTCCTAAATCGGCATTTAGCAATAGTATGTCCCCTCTTGCAACAATATAGACAATTTAAGTTCGGAAGAGAGTTGCTTTTGCTAAATTGGTCTTTTACCACATAAGTGTACTTTTAATAAGGATTATTCATGTTACTTTTAAAATGTGATTCATCAATAGAAAAGGTAACTTTAGGTTATAAAGCCTTGCCTAATTTAGCTTGAAGAGTTCTAACCTCTCTTTGCCAAATGTGACAAGTTTCACATCCATACCATCTAAACCAAAATCCCCTATCATCTTCAGTTTTGCCTTTAGTAGCCTCTATCATAGATTTCTTAAGAGTTTCTAATTCCTTTTTGGAATCAGAAACCTTCTTTTCTTAATAACCAAAAAAGTTCTTATTTGAGGCTAAGCGTTTAAAAGCTTCCTTTGCCTCATTGTGTAGAGTACTAAAGGCTTTTTGCAAATGAAAATAAGACATTTTATCAGCATGGTTATATTTAGAATGACTTACATTCTTTTTCTTCTTTTAATGAGCCATAAGACAAATATTGACATTTTCTTCTTCGTCACTTGAGTTATCATCGCTTGAGGACTCACTATCGCTCTCCCATGCAATGTATGCTCTTCTAGCTTTGCTAGATTTCTTGTGACGTTTGTATCTTCCTTTGTCTTTCTTCAACAAGGGACAGTCCGGGTTATAGTGACCGGTCTTTCTGCAATTGTAGCACGATCCTTTTGACTTAGTTGTCTTACCTTCCTCTCGATTTGGGAATTTTGATTGTCTTCTATAGTTGACAAGATTTTTATCCGAATGTTAAACTTCATTCTTTCTAAGGTATCGGTTATACCTTCTTACAAACATCCCCATGTCTTTATTTGAATCTTTATCATCATCACTTGATTCACTCTCACACGTATCATTGGTGGATGACTTAGAACTTTAAGCCTTTAAAGCGATAGACTTCCTTTCCGTGTCCTTAGCTTTCTTCTTCTTTTCCTTCTTTTGACTCTTCTCATGTTTCTAAGGTTCATGAGCTTTTGCTCATGCTCTTGAAGCTTACCAAATAGTGTTGTCATGTCCAATTTTCTTAGATCATTTTATTCCTTAATCGCGGTGACCTTTGGTTGCCATTCCCTGTTAAGACATCTTAAGATTTTGTTAGTAGCAACATCGTTAAGGGTAGTTCTATTAAGAGTATTTAACCGATTGATTAGATGAGAAAATCGCTTTTGCATATTAACAATGGTTTCACCATCCTTGATATGAAAAAAGGTCAAATTCTTGAGTTAAAGTGTTTATTCTAGCAAGTTTGACATCATTGGTTCCCTCATGGGTAATTTGTAATGAGTCCCACATAGTTTTAGCACTAGTACAATGGGAAACCCTATAATACTCGTCAACACCTAAGGCGGAGATGATCATATTTATGGCTTTCCAATCATAGCTATACTTTTTCTCATCCTCTTCATTCCATTGTGCTTCGGGTGTAGGTATAAAAACACAATCCGCATTGGTCATAGTTATTTCCATAGGACCATCTTGGATGACTTTCCATACCTTCCTATCAATAGAGTTGATATGGATGCTCATACAATTTTTCCAATAACTGTAGTTTTCACCAGTAAAAATAGGTGCTCTATTGTACGCCCTTTTAGGATTGTTACTCATTTTCTAAAAAGTTATATGCGAAGCACAGGTAAACTGGTGCTCGTGATACCACTTGTTAAACGATAGTACGAATCTAGAAGGGGGAGGGGTTGAGTAGATCAGTACTTAAAATTTAGCACTTTTTAAAAAAAAATTAAAGGTTGCAAAAGCTCCCTAGACCATAATCGTCTATACGATCCGTTAATGGAAAGATCGGATATGCATGAACCCAAATGGAATGACTAAGATAAAGATAATCAAAAACTATCTTAATCAATCGATTAATTACACCAATCCTTGATATAGTTACCGCTAATGATGAGAAAACACAATAAGAGAACAAGTAAAATATTGATACACTTGTGTGAAGTTAATTTTATCAAACACTTGGTGTGCACTCCACACCAAGTCTTAGTTTCCTTTGTTGCAATCAAAGTGATAGCACAAATTTATCAAACAACTTTAATGCACAACAATTAAGCGAAATTAAGTTTACAATTAATTTCACACAAGACTCAATTTATGCATAATTTAAAGATTTAGAGAAAGAGAGAACAACACCATATTTGTTTAAATAGTTCCCCTTTTGTTCTCACTTAGGGTATGTCTGCCCCCAATTCTAAAACTAGAATTGAGATATTTATTATCAAGTTGAAAAGTTTATACAAGACAAGAAATGATCACCACCAAGAAAACCTAAGTTTTGTTGCAGATACTATTTACTTCTCTCCCCTTGATTCAAGTTGAACCAAGTGCTTCAATAATTCCGAACAAACCTTCGATTTTAGCTACCTTATTGCAAGAACTTCACGTTCTCCAAAACTCTAGCTCGACTGATTTCGATAGGATATGCGTGAAACCTTTGATTGTAGCTACCTTATTGCAAGAACTCCAAGTTCTCCAAAATTCTAGCTCGAATGACTTCAATCGCAAGATGCTTGAAACCAAACCTTTCTTCACAATCCTCTGGTTACCGTTACTTGTTTGAACGAACCCACCGTTCTTCAAACCTTTTACTCAACTAAATCTGTGAAGCAAAGATTTATGAAAAAAACCCCAATTACTGGAGGATAAAACCCAATGGTTTTATTCAAGAAAAACCCACTCAAAGCCTCTACCCAAACTAATATCACACAATTCTATTTGGACGTTATCACCACATCAATGCACTATAATCAACAGAAATTGTTATGTGTAGTTGTTGAAACATGCAATGAAGAATGAAGATGAAGAGGAACTTTAGTGTATATCTTTCACTTTTCTTGTTAACTGTTGAAAAAGAGACTCTAGAATAGATATATGATGAATGGACCAAGTCACAAACACAACAAAATGTTTTTGCAAAAATACACAATTGAATATTGAGTAACAACAACGACCACTCGACTTGTTCACACAGCTCACTCGACCTGTTCAGACCCGCAACAAAATTATTCTAGTGAAACAGGAGATGAGTCGACACAAATAGGTTTTTCCAGAGTTGATTCGACCTATGACTCGACCTGTTCAGACCCGTGGCAATATGGTTCAAATGAAATAGATAATGATTCAACGCAACTGGGGGATGAGTCAACCTATGACTCGACCTATTCAGACCCGAGAGTTACATAAAATGGGATATGCATAAATGAGTCTACCGCTCCAAGTCATGAGTCGGCTCAAAGTTCTACCGCTCCAAGTCATGAGTCGACTCAAAGTTCCTAAACTGTCAAAAATGAGTTTTTTGAGATGTATTTTGGTCAATTTAAACAATTCTCTTATGAACCTAAGGTACCAACGATGATCAGGTGCATTATTCACATCTATGATATTCTCATATATGCATGGACACATTGAACTTATACTTTGAGCATGTTAAAGGATGAATGCATTATATGATATGATGACACCGTCCAAAGTACACATTATGAGCAACTAAGACAGTTTGACATCATTAAAACCAGGACTAAGAATCTTTGCCCTCACAAGAGTGTCGTCGTGCCTATGTTTCACATTGTACTTAATCATTTATCATGTGCATTGGGTAATTGCTTGAGGACAAATAATGGTCTAAGTATGGGGGAATTTGATAACGAGAAATCGTATCGTGATTTTATGCTTATTTCACATGTCATCCGTCTATGTTTTTATGCATTACATCGCCTTTTACTTCCGTTTTATTTGTTTTGCAGTTGCTAGCTGATTTCATTGGAGATTTGGAAGCCTCGCGGAAAAGATGCTAAAAAGGAGCAAAAGAGTTGGTTTTTACCATTCTGTGCAGATGGTGTTCGCCACCTACTAGATGGACTTCGCCACCTGCTAGATGTCGTTCGCCATCCCCATTATCTTTCACGTCATTTAAGTATGGAAGGAATGGCGTTCAGCATTCCCCTAATGGCGTTCTCCATTATCATGCAGTAACAGAACTGCGCTAGTGGGCAGTTCAGGACCGTTTTTCTCTACCTATTTTCCCTCCACTCTCCTTGCACGATCAAAGGAAGCTAGGAGGATGCAAAACCTCTATAAATAGGACTGTGGGACGTATTTCAAATCATCCAAGTTGTACGGAAGCTCTACCGAATCGCATTTTAGTATTAAGCATAAACTTACCTGTAAAAGTGACAATAACTCACATCGAGGGATTGTCACACTTGTTTTTCTTTATTTTTCATTGTACTCTTGGATCAAGAACAAGCCTGCTGGAATTTTCAATTCAATTCAAGTTCCCATTTTCTTTAATTTTAGGTTTTCTTTTTACCACTTTTAATATATGTATGTCTTACTATTTTTATTACTTACATACCATGTTGTTCTTAGTTTTGAATGCTTTAATTATGTTGTTTTCAATTAATATCATGCCTTACTAAATTATCCTGAGTCTGGCGTATGAGGACTGTAACAATCAAATTTTAGTATTTATATATTATGTTATTATTATTATATTTTATTTTATTTATTTGGAGTGTTAATTAATTAATTGGTTGTTAGGTAGTATAATAATTGATTATATTAATTAACTTGGTGTGTATACTGTGTTGGTTTAATTTATTTGAACTAAATAGAGATATTATAATACTAGGTCTTATTGGGCCTAATAATTAAATTAGAGGTATCATTCTTTAAGCCCAAATATAATACTAGAATAGTAAGAGGTGAGGAGATTGAGAAGTAGGATTCATATGGTCATTTGACGGCAACAGAGAAAGAAAAGAGGAAAAGTAAGGAGAAAAGGGGAAGAGCAAGAGAGAAGCTAAAGTTTCCAGAAAATTGAAGAGGTAAGGGGGAGAATCCTTATTATTATGGGTTAGTATAATTGGGTCAATTGGTAGAAATATGTTTAGGTTGAAATCCCTAATTTTTATGGTTTGGTAATTGTTAGGTTTTGATGAGTAATTTTTTATTTGTGATGATTAATTGCGTTTGGAATGGATATATGGAGGGAATTGAGTGATAGATTGAGAAGCCACTTATTTTATTAAATTCCATTACATACAGGTAACATTAATGAAAAATTCCAGTTTTAGGCTGAGTAACCGGTTACCCCAAAGGTGTTAACCGAT
Organism: Lathyrus oleraceus; assembly: GCF_024323335.1. NCBI lineage: Eukaryota > Viridiplantae > Streptophyta > Magnoliopsida > Fabales > Fabaceae > Lathyrus > Lathyrus oleraceus. The sequence goes on along the minus strand of NC_066583.1, from coordinate 151,863,789 downwards.
TACATGCGAAACATGAGCCAGGAATTTAATTTTTTTTACTGAGTAACCGGTTACTTTAAAAGCGTTAACCAGTTACAATGTTGAAAATCTGCCCAATATTGAATTCTGTAAACTGAGTAACGGGTTACTCTAAAAACGTTAACCGGTTACTTACTTAAAAATCTGCCCAGAATTGTATGTTGTTTTCAGGATAACCGGTTACCCCAAATACGTTAACGGGTTACTTAGTTAAAAATCTGCCTGGGAATTGAATTCTGTTAAACTGAGTAACGGGTTACCCAAAATACGTTAACCGGTTACTTGCTATGAAAAAGGGAAAATTGAGGATTTTAAATGCTGCAATCATTTTGAAATGAAATCTAAGTGTGCATATTTGATAATTAGTTTACATATGTGAATAGTATATTTGTTATGAATGTGTATATGTAGCATTGATGGATAATTCATAGAGTTGAATTATGGTGATATATGGAATGTTAAGATGGTAGAGATGATCTTAATTGCATATGTTGTTGGTATTTGTACATTCATTCATGGCATGGTCGGCTTTATGGTGGAAGCGGCGAAACTGTGGGTTCACATGGTAATAGACGTTGATCCTTGAATGGAAATAGGCGTAGCAGACGTTGATCCTTAATTGGAAATAGACGTAGTGGCTTTGATCTTGTCCGGATCGGAAGCGTGGCTTGGATTCTAGATATTGAATCAGAAAGCGGTGAAATGTTGGGTTCACATTACGGTACCACATGCATAGAGTCACATGTCTTGCATTGAGTCACATTAGAGTTATGTGATAATTGAATGTATGCATTGATGTGATTGTGATGTGTGTATGAGATATGGTAATTGAATTTGGTGATGTTTGGATACATAACTTGGCAAAATATGTGATTATGTGATAATTGTAGTTATGTGTATATTTGGGAATATAGTATTGGATTTTAATATTATACTCCTTGGGTTTTGATGGATGTTTGAAACATGTGAAATAAATGTTGGTTAATATTATTTACATGGTTATACAAGGTGTGATGAATTCCTTAAATTGTTGATTTAATCATTGTGCTTTATTATACTTCTTCATAATGATTCGAATTCTCACCCTTCTGTTTGAATGTTGCCTTTACATGGGCATCATGCAGATACTCAAGAGTAGTATTGCTGAAGTAAGCGGACAGTAGCTCACTCGAGATTTAGCCAGAGAGTTTTAGTGTTTTGGTTTAGAGACTAGGTAGTGAGTCAATGCTCTGGTCATGTAATACGGGGTAGATTAGTAGTATTGAACTCATGTCTTATTTGGATAAGTATTATGTTATTACTTGTGAACATGTTTGATTGCAACTTAATGTTTGAGAGGCCATAATGCCACATAGTATGGATATGGTTTTATTTTATCTTGAGGAGATTATTGAGAGATGATCATGGTATCGGACATGAATCATTTTATGAAATAAATGAATATTCATTATTTTCCGCTGCGAACGCATATTCTTGAATATTCATGATAATTGAAATGTGTTATTTTAAATGACCAGGTGTATTGTATATTGATGATGAATGATGTTGGTTTTGAAAGCTTTTAGTTTTTGAAAACGTCGATGTGACGCCCTTTTGTTTATATGCGTGTTTATTCACTCTGATTATATGTTAAGTATTTTGGGGTAGAAAAAGGGGTGTTACATTAGTGGTATCAGAGCAGGCCGGTCCGTCCGGCCAGGTTGTTTAATTAGGTTTGTTCCCTAGTATACGACAGGTGTGTGAGAACACTGTCGATGCTTGTTTTATTCTCCATTTCATGTTGGGAATGAAATAAGTGGGGGAGAAGCGTCTGCTTATCTTGGATGTTCCAATTGTATCGAGCTTGGACATTATGTTGTTGCCTGCAAGAGTGCAGTGTTGGCTAGTTAACCTGTTTTGAGAATGTTGTGCTTTTCCTGAACCTGAAGAGAGGTCGGATTCGAGGATGGTGTTGGTTAGAATTTAATCGGGTGTATATCAACTATTTTGAGAAGACGGTTATTTTTCCTGAGGTTGATGCTAAGGAAGATTGGTTTGTGTCTGCTAAGAAAGTTGATGAATCGGTGCAAGGTGGTGTTGAGTTGTTTATGTTGTTGGAAACTTTGGACCTTCGTGAGAAGAGGACGATTGGAGAATTGCCAATAGTTTGTGAGTTTGTGGAGGTATTTCCTGAAGATATAAGTGATTTACCGCAAGAACGTGAGGTTGATTTTTCGATTGATTTAGTTCCTGGAACTAGTCCTGTATCGATGGCTCCCTATCGAATGTTTGCTTCTGAGTTGAAAGAGTTGAAGAGTCAACTTGAAGACTTGCTTGAGAAAAGGTTTATTCGTCCTAGTGTGTCTCCGTGGGGTGCACCTGTTCTGTTGGTCAAAAAGAAAGAAGGTTCTATGAGATTATGTGTTGATTATAGACAACTGAACAAAGTGACGATTAAGAACAAGTATCCACTTCCGAGGATTGACGATCTGATGGATCAGCTGGTTGGCGCTTGTGTGTTTAGCAAGATTGATTTGAGGTCTGGGTATCATCAGATTCGTGTTAAGGCTGAGGATATCCAAAAGACTGCTTTTCAGACAAGGTATGGTCACTACGAGTACTCCGTGATGCCTTTTGGTGTGACTAATGCACCTGGTGTATTTATGGAGTATATGAATAGAATTTTTCATGATTATCTGGATAAGTTTGTTGTTGTGTTCATCGATGATATATTGATTTAATCTAAGAGTGAAGAGGATCATGCCGAGCATTTGAAGGTTGTGTTATCGGTGTTGAAAGAGAAGAAGTTATTTGCTAAACTCTGTAAATGTGAGTTTTGGTTAAGTGAAGTAAGTTTTCTTGGACATGTGATTTCGAGTGGTGGTATTTCTGTGGATCCTACGAAGATTGAAGTTGTATCTCAATGGGAAGCTCCTAAGTCTGTTGCTGAGATTAGAAGTTTCCTTAGTTTGGCTAGTTATTATAGGAAGTTCATTGAAGGATTTTCTAAGTTGTCGTTACCATTGACGCAGTTGACTAGGAAAGGTCAAGCTTTCATTTGGACTTCGCAGTGTGAAGTGAATTTTCAAGAGCTTAAGAGAAGATTGACTACGGCTCCTATTTTTATTTTACCAGATCCGTTAGAACCTTTCGTTGTGTATTGTGATGCTTCTTTGTTGGGTTTGGGAGGTGTTTTGATGCAAAAAGGGCAAGTGGTAGCTTATGCTTCAAGGCAACTTAAAGTTCATGAGAGGAATTATCCGACGCATGATTTAGAGTTGGCCGCCGTTGTGTTTGTGTTGAAGCTTTGGAGACATTATTTGTTTGGATCGAGATTTGATGTGTTTAGTGATCACAAGAGTTTGAAGTACTTGTTCGATCAGAAAGAATTGAATATGAGGCAAAGGAGATGGTTGGAATTCTTGAAAGATTATGATTTCGGTTTGAATTATCATCCTGGAAAGGCGAATGTTGTAGCCGATGCATTGAGTAGGAAGTCATTGCACATGTCTATGTTGATGATTCGAGAGTTTGAATTGTTGGAGCAATTTAGAGATTCGAGTTTGGTTTGTGAAGCGACGCCTTCGTGTGTTAAGCTTGGTATGTTGAAGCTTACGTGTGGCATTCTTGACGAGATTAGAGAAGGTTAAAAGTCAGATTTGAAATTAGTCGATGTTATGACATTGATTAATCAAGACAAAGGTGGTGACTTTCGGATTGATGAGAATGGTATCATGATGTGTCATGATCGAGTTTGTGTTCCAGATGTTGCGGATTTGAGAAAGAGGATTCTTGAGGAAGGGCATAGAAGTGGTCTGAGTATTCATCCTGGTGCTACTAAAATGTATCAAGACTTGAGGAAGATATTTTGGTGGCAAGGTATAAAGAAGGATGTAGCGGAATTTGTGTATTCATGTTTGAATTGTCAAAAGTCAAAGATTGAACATCAAAAGCCGTCTGGTTTGATGCAACCATTATCTATTCCCGAGCGGAAGTGGGATAGTATCTCTATGGATTTTGTTTTGGGCTTTCCGAGAACATCGAGTAATTGTGAGGCGATTTGGGTCGTTGTGGACAGGTTGACGAAATATGCTCATTTTATTCCGATAAGGGTGGATTATTCGATGGAGAGACTTGCTAAGTTGTACATCGAGAGGATTGTGTGTTTGCATGGCATTCCGTCGAGCATTGTTTCGGATAGAGATCTGAGGTTCACTTCGAGATTTTGGGAAGGTTTGCAAAGTGCTTTGGGTACGAAGTTGCGTTTGAGTTCGGCATATCATCCGCAAACTGATGGTCAAACGGAGAGGACTATTCAATCACTTGAAGATCTTTTGAGGTCTTATGTTTTGGAACAAGGAGGAATATGGAATAGTTTCTTGCCTTTGATCGAGTTTACGTATAACAACAGTTTCCATTCGAGTATTGGAATGGCACCTTTTGAGGCTCTTTATGGTAGAAGGTGTAGAACTCCTTTGTGTTGGTACGAATCGGGAGAGAGTGTTGTGGTTGGACCCGAGTTGATTCAAGAGACTACGGATAAGATTAAGATGATTCAAGAGAAGATGAAGGCTTCTCAGAGTCGTCAAAAGAGTTATCATGATAAGAGGAGGAAAGCTCTTGAGTTTGAGAAAGATGAGCATGTGTTTCTTCGAGTTACGCCAATAACGGGTATTGGTAGAGCTTTGAAGTCGCATAAGTTGACGCCACGTTTCATTGGTCCTTATCAGATTTCCGAGAGGGTAGGTGAAATGGCATATCGGATTGCATTACCACCGTCACTTTCTAATCTTCATGATGTGTTCCATGTGTCTCAATTGAGGAGGTACATTGCGGATCCATCGCATGTTATTCCATTAGATGATGTTCAAGTGAAGGATAACTTGACGGTTAATACATCACCTATGCGAATTGAAGATCGAGAAGTGAAGAAGCTTCGTGGTAAGGATATTTATTTGGTGAAAGTGATATGGGGCGGAGCCACCAATGGCAATATTACTTGGGAACTCGAGGATAAGACGAAGGAGTCGTATCCGGAGTTGTTCGTTTGAGGTATTTTTCGAGGCCGAAAATCTTTAAAGTGGGGGCGAGTTGTAACAACCCAATTTTAGTATTTATTTCTTATATTATTATTATTATATTTTATTTTATTTATTTGGAGTGTTAATTAATTAATTGGTTGTTAGGTAGTATAATAATTGATTATATTAATTAACTTGGTGTGTATACTGTGTTGGTTTAATTTATTTGAACTAAATAGAGATATTATAATACTAGGTCTTACTGGGCCTAATAATTAAATTAGAGGTATCATTCTTTAAGCCCAAACATAATACTAGAATAATAAGAGGTGAGGAGAGTGAGAAGTAGGATTCATTTGGTCATTTGACGCCAACAGAGAAAGAAAAGAGGAAAAGTAAGGAGAAGAGGGGAAGAACAAGAGAGAAGCTAAGGTTTCCAGAAAATTGAAGAGGTAAGGGGGAGAATCCTTATTATTATGGGTTAGTATAATTGGGTGAATGGGTAGAAATATGTTTAGGTTGAAATCCCTAAATTTTATGGTTTGGGAATTGTTAGGTTTTGATGAGTAATCTTTGATTTGTGATGATTAATTGCGTTTGGAATGGATATATGGATGAAATTTAGTGATAGATTGAGAAGCCACTTATTTTATTAAATTCCATTACATACAGGTAACGTTAAGAAAAATTCCAGTTTTAGGCTGAGTAACCGGTTACCCCAAAGGTGTTAACCGATTACATGCGAAACATGAGCCAGGAATTTAATTTTGTTTACTGAGTAACCGGTTACTTTAAAAGCGTTAACCAGTTACCATGTTGAAAATCTGCCCAATATTGAATTCTGTAAACTGAGTAACGGGTTACTCTAAAAGCGTTAACCGGTTACTTACTTAAAAATCTACCCAGAATTGTATGTTGTTTTCAGGATAACCGGTTACCCCAAATACGTTAACGGGTTACTTAGTTAAAAATCTGCCTAGGAATTGAATTCTGTTAAACTGAGTAACGGGTTACCCAAAATACGTTAACCGGTTACTTGCTGTGAAAAAGGGAAAATTGAGGATTTTAAATGCTGTAATCATTTTGAAATGAAATCTAAGTGTGCATATTTGATAATTAGTTTACATATGTGAATAGTATATTTGTTATGAATGTGTATATGTACCATTGGTGGATAATTCATAGAGTTGAATTATGGTGATATGTGGAATGTTAAGATGGTAGAGATGATCTTAATTGCATATGTTGTTGGTATTTGTACATTCATTCATGGCATGGTCGACTTTATGGTGGAAGTGGTGAAACTGTGGGTTCACATGGTAATAGACGTTGATCCTTGAATGGAAATAGGCGTAGCAGACGTTGATCCTTAATTGGAAATAGACGTAGTGGCTTTGATCTTGTCCGGATCGGAAGCGTGGCTTGGATTCTAGATATTGAATCGGAAAGCGGTGAAATGTTGGGTTCACATTACGGTACCACATGCATAGAGTCACATGTCTTGCATTGAGTCACATTAGAGTTATGTGATAATTGAATGTATGCATTGATGTGATTGTGATGTGTGTATGAGATATGGTAATTGAATTTGGTGATGTTTGGATACATAACTTGGCAAAATATGTGATTATGTGATAATTGTAGTTATGTGTATATTTGGGAATATAGTATTGGATTTTAATATTATACTCCTTGGGTTTTGATGGATGTTTGAAACATGTGAAATAAATGTTGGTTAATATTATTTACATGGTTATACAAGGTGTGATGAATTCCTTAAATTGTTGATTTAATCATTGTGCTTTATTATACTTCTTCATAATGATTCGAATTCTCACCCTTCTGTTTGAATGTTGCCTTTACATGGGCATCGTGTAGATACTCAAGAGTAGTATTGCTGAAGTAAGCGGACAGTAGCTCACTCGAGATTTAGCCGGAGAGTTTCAGTGTTTTGGTTTAGAGACTAGGTAGTGAGTCAATGCTCTGGTCATGTAACACGGGGTAGATTAGTAGTATTGAACTCATATCTTATTTGGATAAGTATTATGTTATTACTTGTGAACATGTTTGATTGTAATTTACTGTTTGAGAGGCCATAATGCCAAATTGTCTGGATATGGTATTATTTTATTTTGAGGAGATTATTAAGAGATGATCATGGTATGGGACATGAATCATTTTATGAAATACATGAATATTCATTATTTTCCGCTGCGAACACATATTCTTGAATATTCATGATAATTGAAATGTGTTATTTTAAATGACCAGGTGTATTGTATATTGATGATGAATGATGTTGGTTTTGAAAGCTTTTAGTTTTTGAAAACGTCGATGTGACGCCCTTTTATTTATATGCGTGATTATTCACTCTGATTATATGTTAAGTATTTTGGGGTAGAAAAAGGGGTGTTACAAGGACCATCGTTACCGACGGGACTCAGTAGAAATAATAGGCGCGAATATATGATTTAACTATGTTTTGGCTTTATTTTCCAAATGGATGTTTTACTGTTTTGGCACGAGAGTGTGAGAGAAATCAAGGTTCAGACCGATAGCGCGAGAGTGTGAGGAAGGAACCAGATCGTGGAAACTAGGCAACGGTCCTAAAAACAGCGAGAGCGCTTTAAGCATCATTTAGGATCTCATTTAATTTTAAAATATGCTTTCTAATTAGAATCGGCGAGCGAGATCAAAATCCTATCCTTAGGAGGTGTGATCTTTGTCAATAGCGAGAGTGTGAGATGAGACCTTTAAGTCGATATTTTCTACACAACGTAATAGAATCGTATTTAGTGCCCAAATTCTACCTAAGCTCATACGAACATGAAATCCATATCTCAGACTCATTTTTATCATAACTTTTAAACCGTTAGAAATTAGTATTTTCAATCCCGTTCATAACCATATAACATTTAGCCTTAGCTTTGCACTGCAACAATAAATAACATTAGATTGACCATTAGTCTCTGTGGGTTCGATAATCTTTTAAAACAACACCAATAGCCTGTGCACTTGCAGTCATCATCCAATAGATACGTCCGCATTCGATCAAAATTCTGGCAGTAAATTTTGGATTTTGGTTTTGTAATCTTATTCAAATCTCATAGCTAGTTAACTCGAATCATATGACTAAGATCATAAAAGGGCTGATGTGAATCATGGGAGCATTTTTTCTTGGTTCTTGGATCTTGATTCAAATTGTTCACTCTCTTGTCTTGACTATTAACCTTTGCTTGTAACTCAAATCAAATGGTTATTTCTCTCATTTTTCCTCTAATAACATACATAACATCTTTATGATATAGAACTCAAAATAAACATTTTCTCTCAAACTTTCTAAAAGGGTTTTTTAATTTTGCAATTGAAATCTCTCTTCATCTTCAATCTCTGGCATCATCCATTCTTGTTTGGATAAAGTTCTTATCTTAGAGTGTGAGATATGTTGAGGAGTTTTGTTTGTGATTAATTCTTTATAAAAAATTTTAAGATTTCAGGGGGTTGACATATTTGTGTTGTTTTGTGGTTGTGATTGAAATCTAGTAGAAAGAGAAGGAGGTTCTTCTCTCCAATGTTACTTCAGTAGAGCTGTGTGGAAGTTGCTACAAACAAAATTGGAGTTTTTCTCATCTTCAGACAATTCAAGAATAAAGAAACCAATAGGTCTTAGTAAAGGTTGTTTCATATAAGAATCTTGGAGAAACATTCTTGAAGTTATAATAATGAAGTCGAAGTTGAGTAAATATTTTGCAAGAATTCAGTGTCAGAAGTTGTGTACAGTCGAAGAGGATTTAAAGTGAATATCTTTATTTTGAGCATTATCTCGAATTGTGATTATACTAAAATAATTTATTTAATATTGTCAAAATCATAGTGATAGGATTAAGCGAGGACAAATTACCGAACCACTATAAATCTAGCATATTATCTCTCATTCTCACTCTCTTTTTTTACATTTTGTTTAAGATTGTGTCTTTAGATTTAATGTTTTCTTAGAATCACATAATATTAGGGTTTATCATACTGATAGAGATAACGTAAATAATTTTAGGTTTTGTTAGATTGAGACTCTAAAACTTTCCTACTTTTGATTCACACCAAAAATTGTAATGTTAGGTTTCTTGCATAATTTAAAAGACTCTCTTAAACATCTGGTGTAAATAATTTTTTTGTCAATTAAGACGTTTACTGATTTGGTATGTTTCATATATCATTCATTATGCGTCAGGTTAAGTGAATTATGATCAGTCAAAAAAGCACATAATTTTGTATGAATCATTCCGCTACGACAAGAAATTTTAATCGAACTTTAATTTTCAAAGGTATTTTTTTATATTGGTCTATTTTCTTGGAATGTCTACCCCTCTCCCTTCTAGACCATTTGAATCCATATTCTTCCCCAAAAATCATGTCATATATTATAAACGAGTGGACATCGCATGCCATAAAAGAATAATGATGCACACCCATGTTCCTCATCGACCTCCTATAATGCAATGCAAGTCACGCCTATGATAATATTGCATGTAAAGTGACCCTCTCAAAAGTACCTTCTTGAACCTCTCCTCTACCTATGGTATCTCTTCCAATAGCATAAAAAATTTCCATATAGAAAATGCATCCACGACAGGGCTTGCCCTTGCTTGTTCCTCTTCTAGTATCTCCTTATGAGGTGGTCTAGGAGGATCTCCTTCTAGAAATAATATCAATATAAGGATGGGAAACTCTATAAAACCATCATATGTAACTGTATGTCGTACTCCATTTAGCATACTACATATATTCTCTAGCACCAAATATGCACGGTACTCCACAAATATCCCATCAACATCTCTGCGTATGATAATGGCAGAAACAGCAAATGTGGGATCCCTAAGAATACCATGAGAATTCCCGAACTACCACAATAGCCACTTAGATACATGTTGGCGCATATGTTGAGACAAACAAGCCAACCATATAGAGTAGCAACATATAACATCCAAAGATCGTGTCTGAAAGTGCTCAATGTAGAAAGTGAAACAAATATCATCCTCCAGAATGTGGTCAAGAACAAGTATGTATGACTCAGTCGCTGGACTCCCCCTAAGTGGGATAGTCGAGCATGTACAAGGAAAGTCTTTAGTGTTGTCAAAAACATTCCCCCACATAGAAATACTTTGAAAATATTGAGGATTTATGCCTAAAAATGGTCCAGATGAAATATCATTAAGGATGTAGTACAAGTATTATGAAATTAATAATTGACATGTAAAAAGACTACCCGAAATAGACATTTTCTTTCGGTTGTTTATCTCGTCTTCCATTGATTATTTTTATCTAACTTGGGGTGCAGGTAAACCAAACAAGATTACCGTTAGTTATACTCAGGGATTATCTCTAAGTCCATGAAGTATTTAAGGTAGAAAACATAGATATATCTTGCACTTTTGTCCATCAAAATGGTTTTTCCAACCAAAAATAAGAAGTATGTCTTTAATGCACATTTTCTATGATAGGCAACATGTGCATTATCGCTAACATTATGTCTCATCCTAGTGGTTGGTATAACTTTGCTTCAGAAATGAAAATGTGACATGACATCCTCTGGTATCTAAAATCTCCATTTGGGCATCACCTGAATCAACTCTTAATTATGTCACCATTAGCTCCAGTTCCTCAGATATATGAATTGAATAGTGGTCCATCAATATTCCTGTGATTGGAAGTTGGAGAATGCGGGCTACATCATCAAGAGTAATACTCATCTCACCAATAGAAAGATGAAATAATTATGTATCTTCATGCATGCAATCTATGAATAAATGTCAACAGAAGACCATGGTCAAAATAACTATATCATATCCTATAGAGATCCTTCACTTGAGATAGCTCCAATACCTTTAGAAACCATGTTTCATATGATTTTGGTAGATTTGATATCTTTCTAGCATGGTTTATCCACTTTAGTCAGTCACGGTACTGCAACAATAATTACAACAATGCCAGACGATTCAATTAGTATAAAAAAGATGTTTAAAAAAGTCATTATAGAAATTTATCATACTCTTCTTCCCATATGTGTTTAGAAAATGGTTTACATATCGAGGAAGTAATTATATGTCCTCGGAGCCTCCTAGGAAACTATTAGATGCGGAAGTGGCAAATCCAACATATACAACAGTATCATGAGCATGTACAAAAGGAGAATTGTCATGAGCTAGAGATACATGACCATGTGAAGACAATCACACGGCATCACACAAAAATTCACCAACTACTTGCGAGGATTTAACGTTCTATCTACACACTGAAGCATGTTGATACAGTCGTCGTGTATGTATCTTTGTTGTTTGTAAGCCATTTTTCTATAATCACACAAGACAAGCCATATCATAATCATAATTAGGGGGAACTTAGAAAACCAAATGACAAACATAATCAAAGAAGATGAAACTATGGGTTTGGATTTTATTATCCGTATTATGGGTTCCGATTTTTAGATATGGATTTCCACACATCATAATATAAATAATTTCAGCATAAACCCTAGTCCACCAAATGTCCCAAAACCAGAATTAGAAAAAGCATGCATCAATATCTAACGAAGGAGTCTATTAATGTAGCTTAACTATAATCTATTAAGGGATTACATGCATAAAACTCAGAAAAAGACAAGATGAAAAACTTGCCAAATGTGAGAAATGAAGGTGCTTGGTTTGAATGAAAAAGGGGGTATAAGTACTTAGTTTGAATGAATAGAAGTAGAAATTGAGAGAATTTGAATTTTTGAGAGGTATTTTATGTCTCTTCATATTTTTTGACTTAATTTCAAATGTAATGGAGCGAGGAGAGAAAGGATAGTCACGTCTTTCAAATGGGTGTGTTCGGATTTCAATGTACATAGGGTGTGTCTAGATTTCAATGTATGTTGGGTGCGATTTTGATAAATATGTTTGTTTTGTTGTGGTGTGTCTGAATTTCAAACTCTGGACGCCGCAAAGGATATATTTTCAAATATTCACTATGGTGCTAAAAAATAAGAGTAATAAGCAATCATGTATATTTTGATTGAGATAAACAAAGCATATGTCATTGTTATTAATAATAATAATTATATTTAATTCTTTTAATTATTCATTATATTAATAATAATAATTAGAATTTAATTATTCATTAGTGGAGAATAATTAATGGAGAATCAGTAGGAGATTTGTTAGATTGATTCATTCACTACTATGGAAAATACATGTTACCTCGGGCACGAAAGGGTTTTACCTCGGTGATACAAGCGAGGTAAGGAATGACGTCATGAAAAGTTGTCACATTACCCCTAGGTTTCTAAATAACCGAGGGGATAGTTGAAATGGTCATTGGTTTGATCTCGGACAATAATATTTTTCATATTTTCAAAACTAGCACAACATACCTCTCGATTTATGCCCAAAATCGAAAAGGAAAATATTTTTTAATACAAATTACATTATTTACACATAATACTAAATTAAATTATTTATATATTACATTGTTTATACATAATATTATATTGTTTACACATAATATTACAGTAAAAATATATTTTATAAGAATTGAAGCTGATTCATCATCATCACTGTAGGTGAAGAACAAATGTTGGATCCTTATTTCATTTAATCTTGTAGAATATCAAATGTTGAATATTTTATGCATTCATTTTTGATATAAAACAAAAAAAATGGTTAGATAAATAAAATAAATATTCAATTATATGATTATTTAAGAACATAAAAATTAAATCAAAATATTTGATCCTTAAACCCAATCATTTTTATGCTCTTGCTATCCGTTATGGAGAATAATGTTTCAATGTTTCTGATATAAAACAAATAAGTTTCAATGTTTTCATGAAAAATGCTTTCATAATCAATTTTTGATATTTATAATGCTTTTATAATGTGGCATCGGGCTTCTGAATGGATGTCTTGTATGTTTCACGCGGATTACTAATGGTAGTGTCTTGAGCATTGATACTCACTAAAATGACGACAAAGATTTGTTTACGGACTACGAAGAAACTCAATAAACACGCTTATTTTTACTTTCAGTTTTAACCTTGGTTTCTAAAACAACCAAGGTAATAGATGATTGTTATTTCCAAGAAAATATTGAGTGGAAAAAAATTGAAGTAACGTGTATTGTTTCCTTTTTCAATTTTTTACCATTCACCAATTTATGTGTGTTGCAATATGATTAAGAATAAATTTATCAATCTTAACAACCGAAGAAAACAATATCTAAGATAGAAAGTTTTATTTGATTAACAACATTGGAAATTTATTCCATTAAACATTGACATGAACAACAACAAGAACAAGAAAAACACCATTGCGTGAGATAGATTGCAAGAACAGAAAAATGATTTGCTAAATGTTAGTGTAAGAAGAATAACAACACAAAACATAAAAAAGTTTATGTCTCACAATTCATCAGACATAATGATGTTTAAGAGTATGGAGCGGTTGAACTTGTGAGTTAGATTTAGGGTAAAACTTAGGGAATGAATCATTTTATAGTAAAATATGGGTATGATACCGCTCGGTTATTTGAGAAACCGAAAGAATAGAATATTTAATAATAAAATAAAATATTATATAATAAGAAAGGCACCACTTTTTTAAAAAAATGTAGTTTTTATGACTCGAAGCATGTACCTTGAATTAGTTTACCCCTCGGTTTTTCTTAAACTGAGGGTATAGATAAACATTTCTTGAAAACAATAACATAGTGCATCATGGAATTTTACCTCAGTTTTTTGTTGAGTGAGGTGAAAGCTTTGTCATAAAATGTAATACTTGTAGTGGTGACTGAAGGTTCAATAAAAATAACAACTGGGTGTTGGAATTGGGTTTCAAGTATGATAGATTTTTATAACCCAAATAAAAAGCTTAAAGAAATAAAAAAAATGGTAAAGTATGCAAGGATTTTTATCATGGTTCACCATTAACAAGGCTACCTCCAGTCCACCCACCTGAGTGATTTTTCCTTAGACAAGGACTTAATTTAATAATCAAAACTGAGTACAAATGCAATAGCAACCTGTCACTGATTTCTTAAGAATTCTGACCAAACTGGTCCCATAAGAAATCTAACAGTCACTGACTCCTTAAGATCCTGACCTACCTGGTGATTAAGAAGATTAAATCCTTAATAACTACACGTTATTGACTTCTCAGGAGCCTGACAAACCTAGTCGCTTGATGATTACAATCAAAGTTATAATAATAAGTTTTGTGTTTACATGATGCTTCAGATAAGCCGATACACAAGTTTAAATTATGTATTACATTTAACAATAGTATTCAATGAGTTTTTATTCTAAGTGTATAAGTGTAAGAAACACTTCTTATTTTTCTGTTTATGTTTCCTGAGTGTGAGCGTTGATGAATTTCCAATGCGCGTATCAAATCTTATTTTTCTTCAATCTTTAAAAAACCCTTATATAAAAGCAAATAGATATGTTGGAGGTAAAGATGAAAAGATCCTCCAACTATTTTTTGTATGAAGGTTACTTCATATGAAACACTAGAGCGACACTTGTAGTTGATAGCTGGTGAAGATGATAGGACACTGAAGACTTCTTTGACACATAGTACAGTACTTTATGCAAAACGTATATTTTCTTTTGTACTTTTGTCACATCAAATCTTTGTTGACTTTTGGCATGGACAAATTCTAATCAGAGGCTTCTAATATTTGTTAATGGAGCTTGAATAGCATTTCTAAAGTTTGTCATCAGAACTTGGTGAAACAAATAGAGTCTTTGAAAAACTGGGTTTTCGGACTTTCAAAGGCTGATAGTCAGAGCTTTTTATCACAGTCTGCCTGGATGATTATTTTTCAGAAATGTTGATTTTATAGATCATAGTTAACTGGATTATATACGCTTCTTTTCTTTGGTTCAGAGTCTGGACATCTTCATAGTCAAAATTTCTTTCCAATTTTCTGCACACTCATTAAAATGGTTAGAGTACAAAATTATTATCTACACTTTGTTATCATCAAAACATACGAATAGTTGTAGAGCCAAACTTTTTCCAATAATATCGCCCTTTTTGATGATGACAAATCCATGTATTTAGATGAATAATTTTTATTCAATAAGAAGTCATGTTTATAAAACTTCAGAGATAAGTTTCAAAGCTTCCCTTGAGTTTTATACTTCCAAAATTATCTTGACAACTTAAATATATAGAGTGGGGTTTGCAAGTTCTCCCTGAGTTTAACATTCAAAATAATTATGGTTTCAGTAGAATCTTGAATTAGATAAATATTCTAAAATCCAAATTAAGGTTTGTAAGCTTCCTATGTAGGGCTGGAAATGAACCAAACCAACTCGAAAATAGTTAGAGACTCGATTCGATAATTAATTCGTTGGACTTGGTTCATGAACCAAATGAGTCGAACTTGAGCTCAAAACTAAGTTCGTAAAATAAATGAGCTGAACTTGAGCTATGTATAGTTCGACTCGTTAGGTTCATGAGTCGACTCGGTTATATATATATATATATATATATATATATATATATATATATATATATATATATATATATATATATATATATATATATATATATATATATATATATAATATTTTTAAATCATATATCTCAATAGTATCATTTAAAAAAATAATGTATAGATTTTAACCTTTTAACTTATCAAATTAAATATTTTAAAAAATACTTGTGACATTTTTTTATACAAAGTAAAATACTTCTAACTCAAAAAAAAAACATAATGCACCGTGATTTTTAATTTTAAAGTGTCATTTTAAACTACTTCTAAATTTGTTTTTTAAACTACCACCACTTTAAAAATAACGTTTTTTAAATATTGTACCATTTATATGATTTAATTTGTATCCTTCTATATTTGACTTTATTATTATTATTAACTATTTTTAAGATTTTAAATATGCCCATTCAAGTTGAAAGCGTTATTTTGTTTTAATATTTTCCCTTTAAAAAGAATAATTTAAAATGTCAAATATAATAAAAAAATTTAAACTATAAAAAATGACTTTTTAGTCCGTGAAGTAAACAAACTGAACCTAACAAACTGAACCTAACGAGTTGAACCGAGTTGTTCAAGAACTTAAAACGAGTCGAGTTCGAGCTTAAAAAAAAGTTCGTGTCGATCTCGAGTCGAGTTTCGAGCTAAACCAATTATTATCGAGTCGAGTCGAGCTGACGACGGGTTCGACTTGACTCGACTCATTTCCAGCCCTATTCCTATGAGTTTTTATACTATCAAAAATTTCTTAGCTTGATTGTTCAGAGTGAAGTTTGCAAGCTCTCTACTGACAATCAACTAAAGTTCAGACTTAGGTTTGTAAGCTCCCCCTGAATTTTAGACTAACAAAATTTTCTTAGTTTAAACATTATTCTTAGCTTTAAATTTCATATATATGTTTGTAAGCTCCCCTTGAATTTAAGACTTAGAATCTCGATTTCAATAAAACTTTATTTTAGATAAGTATGATAAAATTCAGAGTAAGATTTGTAAGCTTCCTCTGAGTACTTATCATGGTTTCTTTAGAGTGAGGTTTGCAGCTCCCTCTGAGTTGAGACTTAAAAAAAACAATTGATGATCAATATTATGTTTGGATCATATTAGGATTGCAAGATATATCAAAATCATATTCATTTTCTCCTTCATTTGTCATTAATAAAAGAGATAGAAATAGACTAGCAAAAAAATACATAACAGAGAATAAAAAATGAAAGAAAATAAAAATATTTTTTCATTGATAAATAAAATAATACAAAAGAAGATAATGTAATACCCCAATTTTGACCCTAAGATCTCTCATGCAATTTCATCATAAGCATTAGCATTGGGATCATACCTTGGCATCCTCCTTACCCCTCTTTCATTGGGTTTGTTTTGGGAGAGATCACCAAGCACTATGTGATTGTATCATACTTGTATATTATCATTTTACTAACCAAATACCAAAAATATGTCTTTGCATTTGCCTAACTCTTTTGTAGGTAAGGCATGATCTCATTGATTTATCAAGTTCATGTCTAGGGTTTGAGACCCTCATGACAAAAGAGCACAACCATGAATTGATCCAAGAATGGTTATGGGCATCATATATGAGTTCCATTGATTCCTACATGTTATGTTGATCAAGTGCTCTTCAAGAGTTTGGAAGTGATTTGCCTTGGAAACCCTAGTTTGACTAGGTATCTTAAGTAACTTCTCCAACAAGCTATCTCACCAATTGATCAAATTTATCAAGGGACACTTAAAAATTCATCATATTATGCGTATATGATCTACCATTAACCAAGAAAGTCCAAAGAATTGAAGGTTAGCAAGTTGGTTGATGATGGTTGGCCAGATGAATTCATCTGATCAAAACTGGGTCTCCCTAGACCCTATCTCCTAAAGTTTTCACCATATGAAAATAATTCCAAGATAAAAGTTACTCTAAATGATATTTCAAACAACTTTAATGTTGAGACCTAGATCTAGTTTTGCTTGGAAAATCGTTTTCTATGTTGAAACATTATAGGTCATTTTGTCTAAACCCTAATTTGAAAGTCAACTTCCCAAGGCCATAACTTTCTCAATTTTTATGAGATAAAAGATTTCCAAGTTGAAAAATCAAACTCAAGATGTCTAATTCAACTTTGATGTTTGTAGTGAAAGCAAATTCAACTTTTATGAGCATGTGATATGAGGATACATTATAGGTCATTTTTAACCTATACCATTGAACAAGTGATTTTTCTCAACTTCAAAAATGCATAACTCTATCATTATAAATCCAAATGACATGAAATTGGTAACCATATTTAAGGTATTTGAAATAGCTACAACTTTGATGAAGACACGTTTCTCATTTGAAGCTCACATAAAAAGTTAAGCAAGGTGGAATATTGAGATATATGGCTTGACACTTAGAAAAAATTTCAACATGTTGAAATTTCCAAACTTGCACCTCAAAACACTCCATGTTCCAAGCTCCAAATGAAAAAGTGTTCAACACCAAACTTTTTCCCCTTGATCTAAACTTTCCAAAGAACCCAAGTTCTTGCATTTTGGATGAAGATTGCTAGGTCTACGCATAGCTTTAACAGGGCTGCATCATTGGAAAGAATCAATTGTACAAACTTCAATTCACAATGCCTTGCCATTCAAGCTCCATTCATACTTCAATTTGAATCATTTTTGGACCTTAATACATTGCATCATGGGCCTGTATATTCCCATGCACTCGTGCCATCCACATTGCCATTTTTGGATAGATTTTGAAGTGTGCAAATATCATTCTCTTTGACTATTAATAGAAGGCTTATGACCTCATTTGAATCACACTTTGTGCGCCAGCTTTTCCCCCCATTGAAACCCTCTCATTCTAAAGGAAAACCTGAGAAATTTCAATTTGAAATTTGAGTTTGAATCTCAACTGTTGGAGATTCAAGAACTCCGAGATCCAAAGTCTTGCAACCTCTCCAATCACTTCCTATTAGCTTCTCAAGTGTGATCAGATCGTGTTTGAAGCAAGCAACATCAAGAACTGCATGGCATTGAAGGTAATTTTCAGAAAACTTCATCTCTTTGATTCTAACTCAATTCTACTTAATTCTACTTAATTCTACTCAATTCTCTTGGATCTTCGGTTCTCTGAAGTCCTACCAATATAGGCAAGAAGATTGAGTTGCTTAGAGGTCAAATCGAAGCAAATCAGTTGACACACCTCAAAATTCAACTCCTCATATCTTTCTATATATGTGGAGTTAGTTAAAATTGAGGTCAGATTCGTGCTTTACGCCATTTTTTCTTTCAGATCATGTCCTCCTTTTTTATTCTGGTGATGGTTGAGGGTTGACCAATCCGGTGAGGTCCACCGGAGAAGAAGACCGGAGCTCTGGCTCCGACGATGTGTTGGCATCTCTCCAGACCACAGGATCCTTTTCAAATGTTTTAATCCCGTGCCTAGGTTTTGCATATCATCCCTGTAGCACATTGACTAGTGTCCATTGTGGAACGTACGCTGAGGAGCACTTGATCTGCCACCTCAATTAATGAGGGAGATCAAGTGGTCCACGTTTTTTGCTATTTTTTTATTTTCATTTTAATCCTTTTATTTTCATTAATTCATATTAATTTTAATATTGATCCAAAAAATATGAGAGTTTCACCAAAAAAATTCAAATAATTTCCTCTTTCATATTTTGAATTAAAATCATTTTTTGGATCATTATTAATATTTTTCATGATTTAATTGATTTTGTGTTTGTTTTTAATTATTTAAAAATACTTTTAAGTCTTTAAAAATTCTGAAATTTTTTCTCCAAGGTTCTTTGACCTTGTTTGACCTATGATAAATCTCATGGTCATTTCTTTGGTGTTTTGATGAGGTTTTAGGAATTTGACAAATCATATTTAATTTAAATGTATTATTTTAGTCTTTTTAATTTGAATAAATGTCAATTAACTGTGTTGACCAATTATGATGACTTGTTTGAGTTTGACTCTTGTTGTTGGGCCTTGGTCAAGATTGATTTGACTTTGTCAAGTTAATATCATTGGATTTAGGGGATTGATGGAATGTACATTCCATCTCCCAAAATAAATGGATGATATTAATTTAGTAAAAGTCCTCCTTTGACCAATTTGAGTTTTGATCCATTCCCCTCCCTCTTCATCTCATTCCCATTCTTTGTGCATTCATCTCATTTGACCTATGATATCTCAAAATCCTAAGGCTAGTTGATTGAAAAATCAACATAAGTATGGATGAGATTAGGCCACCTCTTTTGCATTTTATTTTTGTGTGTGGTATGTTTCATGAGCATAGTCCATTATACTATGTCTCTAACATACATTAAAACCAAAATTCTATTGCCCGACCTCAAATAGTTGTGACTTCTACATAAGTCCAATTTTGATTGCTTAACATAGCGCTAAATTTGTGACAAAAGGCATAGCATTCTAGTTAGTGATATTGTAAGTCTCCCCTCTTTCATGGTATTGTGTGGAAACTTGGCCTTTTTTCCTTCCTTTGGAAGATGTCTTGGCTCAAGGATTCATGCTTGTGATAAGTGGGTTGAGTGTTCTCCAAAGAATGACTTAAATATGAAAAGAAAAAGCAAAACAATACTAACTTCTAACTCATTAACAACTAACTTTTAATTTCAAGCCATTTACTTTAATGTCATTTAATTTTAGTCTTTATTCATTTGCCATTATTCATACCATTCTAATTGTTTATGTTAATGCAATTTTCACTTTGTCCACTTGGACCATATTGTGTGATATATTCCATTTTGGGTATACTTTGTTTGTTTGTGTGGTCTTTGACCATTAATGTACATAATAACAACAAAAATCCTAAAGAAACTTTTGTGTGGACTGTTGACTTGATCTTGGACAAATGGACTTAGAACTTAGGCAACATTCCTATGCTAAAGGACTTGGCCAATGCCAACTTTTGTGAAACCAAGTGATTGCAATTTGAAACTTCATCTGATACATCATTCAAGATCCTTTTGAGTTCATCTGCAACATGATCATTGTGAAGATGTTATTTTGAACCTGTGACTTGTGGAATTCATCTGTTACATGGGCTAATTTGAAGAAGATCATGGAGTGGCTAAGCTTGGATGTGGCTATCTTTATTTGATGTCTTGCTCTTCAAGATTGATATAATTGTGCATTTGTGTGTTGGTTGATTCTAAATGTCCAATGGAATCTGGGTTTCTATTGACATTCTTGTCTATTGGATTGCTACCCATTGGTCAGATCTTTTCAACACTTAACATTTTAATTTTGTGCATACGATTAGTCTCTTCATCTTCTCCCCATTTCTTAAATTTCAAAATCTCTCCCTCCTTTTAAAATTTTCTTTGTTTGAACTTATTTTGTTCTAAACTTTAACCACTTTGCAAAAAGATAGAAACTTTGGCCTTATGCCATTGCATTTTCAAACTTATTTTCTTAAATCAAATTTGTAAATAAACTTAACTATACTTGACTTAAACTTTCAAAAAAAGCCCAAAATAACTAACTCATTCAAACCATTTTTAGGCCTTTGTGCCTTTCAAACTTAATTTTTGTTAAAAGAAACGCATCCACTTCAAATTTGTATATCGAACTACGAGGTTTTGATCCCTCATTTTTATGTTGGTACGTAGGCACAAGTTCGAAGGTCTTGCCAAACACAAAAATATAATTAATGACTTCTTTTCTCATCCCCCCATTCTATTTGTTTGTAAACATCATTTTGTACTAAATACATATGCACACAAAAAAGGGCTCCCTAGGAGTACCTAAGACACTTTGGGTGCTAACACCTTCCCTCTGTGTAACCAACCCCCTTACCTGTAATCTATGACATTTTATTAGTTTTGATTTGAAAACTTCTTACTTTTGGGATTTGTTCGTACTTTTCCCTTTTCCCTTGGAAATAATAAAAGTGCGGTGGCGACTTTGGTTTTATTGATGTCTAACTTATCCATAGCTTGATGATCATGAATTTACCACTACAGAAATTAAATGGCGACTCTGCTGGGGAGTAGTCTCCAGTGGGTTTAGCCTACTTTTTTGTGTGTATATAATTATATATATGTGATGTTTGTATATATGTATGTGTGATATAATCTGCTTGTTGTGCTTGGTGATCTCTGAGTGGTGAGATAAGTTCTAACCCGAACTTGAGTGCAATTAAGATAGGAGGATGGTATAGTCATGTTCGACTTGTGTGGAGTAGTCCTTAACAAGTTGGCTTGAGATCCATTTGCTCAGTGGAGACCCTTTTGGATTTGGAAATGTCACACAAGTATTTGTGGTTAGGCATTACTATCTCTAATTTGGGTACGAGAAGCTGAGGACCGTAGAACATTTACCCCCTCTTGGCCTATTTAGGACGTAGTGCAGAAACTGTTCAAGTGTAGACTTGATAACAGTTGTTACACGATACTACACTCAGACGAGTTTCTCTTGAGAATATTATGGATCAATGAGTCAGTCATCTTAACCTGTAATATTCGATAGATGAAATTAAGACTCTGGGAACTTTTTAGAACATGATCTACAGATTTTTATCCTTGGTTCACTCCTTTGGGATGGTTCTTACCTAGACTCCATGCTGGTGACTTACAACAAACCCTTGATTCTTGGTTGATCCAATCAAGTCTTGTCAATATCAATGGAACTTGGGTGTTGATAAGGTGTAAACCATAATCCACCAAAATGGATGATTGATCTTGACAATGACTTGATTCATCCCTTGACCTTTGTTTATTTGCCTTGTGTGTGATCCCTTATTTGTGATTGTTGCATTCATGCATTCATGCGCATCATTACATTCATCACACAAAAATTTCAAGGAATTGAGGTATTATTTGCAAATATTTTCAGACCATGGATTGGGGACAAAGGCACACTAAGAAGTACAGTTTCAGATGTCCCGACTTAAAAGAGTTAAGGAAGCTAGCATCTTTTGTATTAGATCCCTTGGACTTCAAACAACGCCATGGAAAGCTTCTGTCCATCTTGTCTGCCGATGTGGTTGAAGGACTTTTGAGTGTATTAGTGCAGTTCTATGATCCTCTCTACCGTTGTTTCACTTTCCCAGATTTTCATCTTGTGCCTACATTGGAGGAGTATTCTCATCTTTTGGGGATACCTATTTCTAGTAGAGTGCCTTTTAGTGGATTGGAGGAGATTCCCCGATCTAGTATTATTGTTGAAGCTCTTCACTTGAAGAAGTCTGAGATAGAGGCTCATTGGGTGAAGAAAGGAGGATTGTTTGGGTTGCCATCTGATTTCCTCATCAAGGAAGCTACTACTTTTGCTCAAGATGGTAGTGTGGATGCTTTTGAAGCTATCTTTGTGTTGCTCATTTATGGATTAGCTTTGTTCCCTAACATTGACGATTTTGTTGATGTTAACGCCTTTAGACTTTTCTTGATTGGGAATCATGTGCCTACTCTATTGGGTGATATGTATTTCTCTTTGCATCTAAGGAATTCTAAGGGTGGTGGAACTATTGTCTGTTGCATTCCTCTTCTGTACAAGTGGTTTATTTCGCACTTACCTCAGACACCTGCTTTTATGGAGAACAAACAATGTCTACGGTGGTCTTAGAGACTTATGTCTCTCACTAATGATGATATAGTTTGGTATGATCCGTCTTTGAGTAGTTTGGAGATTATTGATGGTTGTGGTAAATTCTCCAATGTGCCTCTGATTGGTACGCAAGGAGGAACTAACTACAACCCTGCTTTGGCTCGTTGTCAACTTGGGTTCCCCTTGAGAGACAAACCTAATAACACTTTGTTAGAAGGTCTTTTCTATCAAGAGGGTAAATATCCCCAACATTTGAAGCAGAAGATTGTGCATGCTTGGCATAATGTGCATAGGAAAGGAAGATCCGAGCTTGGTCCGCGTAATTGTGTAGCTTTGAAGCTTACACTCTTTGGGTGAAGAAGAGAGCTTTGGAGTTGAAGATGCCCTATCCTTGTGAAAGACCTATGTCTATGGTTGTGGTTGAGCCATTAACTCTCCCTAACCAAGATGTAGAGGAGTTGGAAGACGCACTCGTCAAGATGAAGCAAGAGAAAGATATGTGGGAAGAGCGTTTCCGTTCTTTGAGCAAGAAGCATGAAGAGTTGCAATTAGAGTCTAAGGACAAAGATGAACTTATTGAGCTACTTGAAGACCGAGTGACAAAGATACAGAGAGAGCCAGAGGTTTCATCTTCTGGCATGCCTCAGCCTTCCATTGCTTGGAAGAAGATTGTTGATCAGCTTGTCCTCGAGAAGGCTCAAATGAAGGCTTCTTTTGAGACCGAGATCCGTCACATTTGAAGGAAGTACGCGCCTTTAGCTAGGTCTTCTGACATTGTTGTTAGGGATCCTTAGGATGACTAGTCTCCTTTTCTCTTGTATTTTCATTTGGTTTCTGAGATTGTACTTAGTGTAATCCTTCCAATTATATAAATGAAAATAGATTTTTGGTTATATAAAAATTATTGCAATTGTTGATAGATATGTATATTTGAAAATGATATAGTAAGTTCCTTGAAAACAAAAATAAATAAACAAGCATTGCATTTCATGCATCATTTGCATAAGCAGGTTTCTTATTCGCCAGATGTCTCATTGGTGTTTCTTCTGTGCTTTAGCCAAGCTGACTCATCGGTACAACACTCGCGCCAATCTGAAAATTATGGAGCATCTAGAGCAAGAGAACATAGAGCTGAAGGACGAGATCGCCCGCGTGACTGCCATGATGGAGTCAGTTCTTGCAGCTCAGAGCCAAGCTTCTCCAATGCCTGCAACTCCTCCTCCTCAGAGGACTGTTATTTTAGAGGTGGCTACCTCTACCATGCCTGCTGTTACCGCTCATTTTGCACCCAGTATGCCTGCCGGATTCCCGTGGGGAATGCCGCCGAACTTTATGCCTGCCGACATCTAGCCCGGTCATGTCTGTGCCACCTCCAGCTGTGCACACCTTACCTCGTGTAGAGGACACCATTTATCACTCTGAGCCGTCTGAGGGTCCGGATGTTTATGAGAAAATGGATGAAATGAAAGTTCAGTTTCTTGAGTTGCGCAAGGAATTGAAGACTCTATAGGGTAAGGACTTATTTGGAAAGAGCGCTGCTGAGTTGTGTTTAGTGCCCAACGTCAAGATCCCGGTGAATTTAAAAGTGCCTGACTTTGAAAAGTACAAAGGGAACACTTGTCCACTCAGTTATCTAGTGATGTAGGCTCGCAGGGTGTCTACTCAGACTGACAATGATCAACTGTTGATTCACTACTTCCAAGACAGTCTGACCGATGTTGCGCTCAGATGGTATATGGGATTAGACAGTGCAAGCGTTCGTACTTTCAACGACTTGGGGGAGGCTTTTGTCAAGAAATATAAGTACAACATGGACATGGTGCCTAATAGAGACCAGCTGAGGTCTATGTCTCAGAGGGATAAGGAGACGTTTAAAGAGTATGCGCAAAGATAGGGGGAATTGGCTGCCCAGATCACTCCTCCTTTAGAGGAAAAAGAGATGACAAAGATCTTTCTGAAAACTCTGAGTTCATTTTATTATGAACGAATTATTGCTAGTTCCCCCAGTGACTTTACTGAGATGGTAAACATGGGTATGAGGCTTAAGGAAGGAGTCCGAGAGGGACGTTTGTCGAAAGAAGAAGCATCGTCATGTAAGAGGTATGTCAGCAACTTTGGGAAGAAAAAGGACAATGTAGCGAATGCAATAAGCAGTGGGAGGAAGAGGAGGCCTTGGATCAGAAGGAATCAACCATCCCATCAACATCACCATCAAGTATCTTTAGTCATTCCAGTTTTCTCTAATAATCAATCAAAACCAGTTCAATGACAACAACGTCAACAACAACAACCGCAACAACAAGCAAACACCTACAACAACAGCAATACCAATAACAATCATTATCAATAAAACTTTGAGAGGAAGAAGGTCTCTTTTGACCCAATTCCTATGTCTTATACAGAATTGTATCTGTCTTTGGTTCTCAAGAACCTAATCCAACCAAGAAACCCGCCGCAAATTCCAGAACCACTTGCATGGTGGTACAAGCCTGAGCTCCGTTGTGCTTTTCATTAAGGAGCACACGAACATGACATTGAGAACTGCTATCCGCTTAAGTATGAGGTTCAGAAGCTGATGAAGAGTGGAATGGTGTCCTTCGAGGACCGTGCGCCGAATGTGAAAGCAAATCCATTGCCCGCTCATGGGAACTCTTCTGTCAATATGGTGGATGGTTGTCCTGGCGAGTTTAAGGTTTTTTTATGTGTGTTTTATCCGAAGATCCTTGGTCTAGAAGCACAAGAACATTTGTATGTTGAATGATTGTGAGCATAACCACGATGGTTGTGTTGTTTGCAGTATTAATTCAAGGGGTTACGAAGTTGTGAAAAGGGACATCCAACGACTGATGGATGAAGTCATGATTCAAATTGTTTAATCCCGTCATGTAGATGACGATGTAAATGTCATAGTGCCCATTTTAAAGCAGCCAGAGAGATTGGTAATTCAGTATGACAACAACAATAGTAATAATGTTAGCAATAGATCAGTATCACCACTAGTTATATGGTTAGCGGGCCCAGTCCCGTATTCATCTGATAAAGTTGTGTCATATCAGTATAATGCTACAATGATAGAAGGTGGTCAAGAGGTCCCGTTACCTACGACTAGAACTTTAGTGAGCATTGTTGATGTTACCAAGGTGACCCGCAATGGTCGTGTGTTTGGGCCGGTGTTCCCAAAGGATAAGGAAGAATCAGTTGTTAGAAAGAAGATGGAAGTGCTTGTTGTAGATCCAGTTGGTGCTTTAAAGGGTAAGTCTTGTTAATCCAGCGATTTGAAGGCTAATGATGATGATGAGGTACTTCATTTGATCAAGAGAAGTGAGTTCAATATGGTGGAGCAGCTGCTCCAACCCCCCTCAAAAATCTCAGTGTTGTCTCTGCTCATGAACTCTGAAGCTCACAGAGAAGCACTGCAGAAAGTTTTGGAACAAGCATTCGTAGAACATGATGTTATAGTGGATCAATTTGATCATATCGTGGCTAACATCACTTCTTGCAATAATCTTAGCTTCTGTGATGAAGAACTCCCTGAGGATGGTAGAAATCATAATCTGGCTTTGCATATTTCTATGAATTGCAAAGAAGATGCTTTGTCAAATGTTCTTGTTGACACCGGGTCGTCACTGAATGTGCTACCGAAGTCAACTCTGTCCAAGCTATCATACCAAGGAGCGCCTATGAGGTATATCAGTGTAATCATCAAAGCTTTTGACGGTTCATGCAAAATGGTTATTGGTGAAGTGGACCTTCCAGTTAAGATAGGTCCGAGTGATTTTCAAATTACTTTTCAAGTAATGGATATCCACCCGGCCTACAGTTGCTTGTTGGGAAGGCCATGGATCCATGAGGCAGGAGTTGTTACCTCCACTTTGCATCAGAAACTTAAATTTGTGAAGAATGGAAAACTTGTGATTATTGGCGGGGAGAATGTGTTGTTGGTTAGCCATCTGTCATCTTTCTCTTATGTTGAAGTTGAGGATGAGGTTGGAACTCCATTCCAGGCCTTATCTATTGCTGCTAAAAAGGGAGCTGGGGCACCTATGTCCTCATTGAAAGAGGCCAAGAAGATTGTGGAGGAGGGTAATATTGATCAGTGGGGGCGCATGGTAGAGGTCTCCGACAACAAAGGAAGAACCGGTTTGGGGTTCCAGAAAGGTTCATCAACTGCAAGGTCTGAAGATATGCAACTTAGCTTCCATGGCGGAGGGTTCATTCATGGCATAAATCAACACTTAGTTGATGTGCTAGAGGATGACGAAGAGGAAGGCTGCACCAATTTTGTGACCATGGAAAGGCTTGCAACAATTGGACTGCTGTTGATATTCCTGTTATTTTGCATCAATCTAAGTAATTGCTTTTATATGTTTTCAAAATCCTTCTCCTATGCTTAAGGGAGAAGAGAACATTGTTTGGGCATTTTCAAATTGATCATCAATAAAATTAATTATATTCATCCACATCTATGATGTTTTGTTTTTACTTTTTACTTTATTCTGAAAATGGTAATCACGAAAAAACATAAATAAACAAGATAATTGTCCATATCCATAATATTTGGTCACAAATCCACTTCTCTAAAATCAAAGTATCAAATCATTATACAGGTTGGTTCCTAACCCCATTGAATACAATGATTCTTCTCCTTCTCCAAATTTTGAATTCCCTGTGTTTGAGGCCAAGGAGGAAAGTGACGAAGAAGTGAGTGATGAATTATCTCGTCTTCTTGATCAAGATGAAAAGTCCATTAAGCCGTTCGAAGAGCAGATTGAGTTAGACAACAAGGGTTCCGAGGATGATGTGAAGGAAGTCAAGATTGGGTCTCGCCTGTGTCCAGATGTCAAGGAGGGGTTGATTGATCTTCTTCGAGAGTATTCAGATGTGTTTACTCGGTCCTATCAAGACATGCCTGGTTTGGATTCTGAGATTGTGGAGCATAGATTGTCATTGAAGCTAGAATGCCCGCCAGTCAAGCAGAAGTTGAGAAGAACACATCCTGATATGGCTGTCATGATCAAAGAGGAAGTGCAGAAGCAGATTGACGTCGGTTTCCTTGTAGCCGCTGAGCATCCGCAATGGATGGCCAATATTGTGCATGTGCCGAAGAAAGATGGAAAAGTCCGCATGTGTGTTGATTATAGAGACTTGAATAAAGCCAGTCTGAAAGATGATTTCCCTCTGCCACACATTGATATGTTGGTAGATAATACTGCTAAATTCAAAGTCTTTTCGTTTATGGATGGATTTTCTAGATATAATCAGATCAAGATGGCACCCGAAGATATGGAGAAGACCACATTCATTACACCTTGGGGAACATTCTGTTATAGAGTGATGCCTTTCGGTCTAAAGAATGCTGGTGCAACTTACCAAAGAGCAATGACTACTCTTTTTCATGATATGATGCATAAAGAGATTGAAGTTTATGTCGATGACATGATTGCTAAATCAATTGATGAAGAGGAACATGTTGAGCATTTATTGAAGCTATTCTAGCGTTTGAGGAAATATAAACTCCGCTTGAATCCCAATAAGTGTACTTTTGGTGTTCGTTCTAGTAAGTTGTTGGGCTTTATTGTCAGCGAGAAGGGTATTGAAGTTGATCCTGCAAAGGTCAAAGCAATACAAGAGATGCCTGCGCCCAAAACTGAGAAGCAAGTCAGTGGTTTTCTCGGCCGCTTGAATTATATTTCCAGATTCATTTCCCACATGACTGCCACATGTGCGCCTATATTCAAGCTTCTTCGGAAAGATCAGTCTTGTGATTGGACCAAAGATTGTCATAAAGCTTTCGATAGTATTAAAGAGTATTTGCTTGAGCCTCTGATTTTGTCTCTGCCTGTTGAAGGAAGACTGTTGATCATGTATTTGAATGTGCTTAATGAGAGTATGGGTTTGTTCTTGGTCAGCAAGATGATACTGGAAAGAAAGAATTTGCAATTTACTACCTCAGTAAGAAGTTCACCAATTGTGAGACTCGGTATTCTATGCTTGAGAAGACTTGTTGCACATTGGCTTGGGCTACTAAGTGTTTGCGACAGTATATGTTGAATCATACCACTTGGTTGATATCCAAAATGGATCCAATCAAGTATATATTTGAAAAGCCTGCTTTAACTGGGAGGATTTCCCGTTGGAAGATGTTTTTATCAGAGTATGATATTGAATACCGATCTCAAAAAGTGATCAAAGGTAGTATCTTGGCTGACCATTTGGCTCACCAACCAAATGAAGATTATCAGTCAGTGCAATATGATTTTCCTGATGAAGAGATTTTGTACTTGAAAGTGAAAGATTGTGAGGAACCATTGCTTGAAGAAGGGCCAGAACCTGGTTCCCGTTGGGGCATGGTTTTTGATGGAGTTGTTAATCAATATGGTAATGGCATTGGGGAAGTGATCATTACTCCTCAAGGTATGCATCTACCATTTACAACTAGATTGACTTTCAAGTGTACAAACAATATGGCAAAATATGAAGCTTGCATTATGGGGCTTGAAGAGGCCATGAATCTCAGAATCAAGGATTTAGATGTCTTTGGAAATTCAGCTTTGGTTGAGAATCATATCAAAGGTGATTGGGAGACAAATCAACCCGGTTTGGTACCGTATAGAGATTATGCGATGAGTATTTCATATTTCTTTACAGAAGTTGAGTTCCATCATATTCCTCGAGATGAGAACCGGATGGCAGATGCTCTTGCAACGTTTGCGTCAATGATTATGGTGAAGTATTGGAATGAGGTTCCCAATTTATCGCTAATGTGTCTTAATATACCAACTCATGTGTTTGCTATTGAAGGAGTCAGAGACGAGAAGTTGTGGTATTACGACATCAAATGTTTCCTCTAAAGTCAGATTTACACGTCTGGGGCATCATTGAAAGATAAGAAGACTTTGAGAAGATTAGTCGCTAATTTCTACTTGAATGGTGATATATTGTACAAGAGAAACTTTGACATGGTTTTACTCAGATGCATGGATAGACACGAAGCAAACTTGTTGATGACTGAAGTGCGTGAAGGTTCCTTTGGTACTTATTTCAATGGACATACAATGGCAAAGAAGATGTTGCGAGCAGGCTACTGTTGGCTGACAATGGAATGTGATTGTTGCAAGCTTGTGATGAAATGCCACAAGTGTCAAATTTATGCTGATAAGGTTCATGTTCCTCCGACACTATTGAATGTTATTTCTTCCCCATGGCCCTTCTCCATGTGGGAAATTGATATGATTGAGCCCAAAGCTTCGAACGGACATCGTTTCATTTTAGTGGCAATCGACTACTTCACAAAATGGGTTGAAGCGGCATCGTATGCAAATGTAACCTAGCAAGTTGTTGTAAGGTTTATCAAGAATCAGATCATATGCCGTTATGGTGTGCCAAGTAAGATCATTATTGACAATGGATCGAACTTGAATAATAATATGGTGGAAGCTCTTTGCAAAGACTTCAAGATTGCACACCATAATTCTTCTCCCTACAGACCTAAGATGAACGGGGTCGTTGAAGCTGTAAATAAGAACATTAAGAAGATTATTCAGAAGATGGTTGTCACATATAAGGATTGGCATGAGATGCTCCCATTTGCTTTGCATGGGTATCGTACATTCATCCGCACTTCAATAGGGGCAACTCCTTTCTCTCTTGTATATGGTATGGCAGCAGTACTCCCCGTAGAGGTTGAGATTCCTTCATTACGTGTGCTCATGGGAAAACCTTGTTCTTTAAACTTTCCCTTTTCAAGTACGTTATCTTTCCTTTCAATGTTATTTCCCTTTCTATTATTTAATTAAAAAAAATACTTATTATAATATATATTTATTCTAAATCAAGTCCCTAGTGTGAGAAATTTCTATTATCTATTCCCTCAAATTTTCATGAGCCATAACAAAAATTCAACACACTCAGTAAGTATAAAGGTTGCCTATTTCATCAAACTTGAGAAAAATTAAGACAAAAAAAAATTATTACCGCCCCAACACTCTAAACAAACCTCAACATGTTAGATCAGAAAGGTACCTGTTATACAAGTCCCTGGACTTTTAACTTTATAGTAACCCCGAGTAGTTTATACAAGAAGTCAGCACCATCTTAATAGCAAACTACGTGGAGGGCCGACGAATATAAGTGAATGATTCCCAAAATAAAAAAATATATATCAGGAAATGCACTAACTAAGTTAGGTGATCCTTACCAGATCATTTAATCTAAAGGCTGCAGATCATACAAAAACATAATACGAAAGATCCATTATGAGTTGGTTCAGCAGGTATCTGGTGCTGAACTTGGTAGGGCGGACTACGGTCCGATCCCCCGCAATTTGCAATGGACCAAATAACGAAGTTATCCGACTAATGTACCAGAGCTTCAAGCTAAAAAGGGGATCAGAATCACTAACCGGTCACTCCACTATGTGCGCGAAACGATAAAGGGCTTAATGTGATTTCGCTAGAATGAAAACGGGTGAAAAAAAGAGTGAAAGATCTAGGCTAGCTATAATGGCATGACTCGAACTGGTTTGCATAAGGTGAGGTTACCTGAGGTTGTAACGGTAGTTGTTGATGTCAAGATTAAACTCAAGTTACTCCTAAACAAAATCTACTTGCAACCTAGTACGAATTGATGTGTGTTTTGAAATTTCATCTGGCTAAATTTTTAAACGATTTCTATATTGTATTTTGCTTGAGGACAAGCAAAGGTCTAAGTATGGGGGAGTTTGATAACATGAAATAATATCACATTCTAGGACTCGATTTAATTAAATTATATTATTATTCACTTCAATTTATTTCATTTTATTCGATACTACTTGGTATTTTGCTTTCTATTTATCTCAGGTAGTTTATTTGAAGCCTAAGTGAAAAAGGAAGAAAAGGAGGTGCAAAAAGAAATGAAAAGAAGCAAATTCCACCAAGCCAAGGCCCATCCAAAAAGCACAGGCGTTGCGCCTGTGACGAGCGCCACACAAGGTGTGACGAGCGTCACGCCCTGCCTACTTGTGTTACGAGCGTAACAAATGGTGTGACGGACGTCACACCATTCTCCTATATTTTTGGCTTCAGAAGCGCAACAGAGGCACATTGAAGCCTATTGTTACGCTTGACTATTGGAACGTGAGGATTTTTTACACGGAAAGCCTTTGGAAACCGTTACAAAAAGTGAGCAATATAAATAGTGGCATTTGGCAAACCCTGCAGTCTCTCTCGGCCGTCTCTCTGCTTCGTTCAATTTTTCTCTTCCAGCCGTGCAAGCATACCATTACCTTTTTACAGTTTTTGCTTTATTTGCAATTTTTTATTTTCTTTTCCAGCAATTCCTTTAAGCACTTAATTAATTTTTCACACAATAGTTTCTACACCGGAAACTATTGTGTATCTTTTACCGGATCTAACCTTACGTTAGACCCTAGATTTTTATTCCTTCACTTTTATTTTCCTGCCCGATTGAAGAATTCAAGAACAAATCCAACCGGTCTGTGATGAAGTGTTCAAAGATTGCTATAAATTATTCAGGTTCTTTAATTATTGTTTGAATTTATATATGCCCTGCTTTATTGTTTATTTATATTATTTGCCTGAGATGAATTTATTTAAGCATAATGATTGTTTAGATCTATTTAGCATGTCTGGCTAATTTACTTAGGTATCGGTATGTAAAGTAGCGGAATGAAGGAATCAAAACTAAGTTGGCTAAATTACGTTTAAAAATAAAGTCACTCTTTTTATGGTCTCAATTTACAGGTTTAATAACAAGGTTTTTGTACGAGAGTAAAAGACATAAAGAAGTTAAATTCAATAGAACGAGAGTTTGAGTTTTTAACTGGACATAGTAAATTGAGCATTAATTCTAGATCAGGGCGAAAGCAATTTTTAGAGTTAATTAAATTCTGGTCTTTTTCAAAAAGTATTTTTAAAAGTTAAACGTGAGGACGAGAGTTAAGCATTTGAATTTAATTATATAATCTAAGTCAACAGAGCGAGAGTTTGAGACGAGGGTGTTTAAACGATTAGTGTTTTCTTAAAAAGAGTTTCTATAGATTCTGTTGTTTTCAAAATATGATTTTGGACTTAACCAATAAGTGACAGCTGCGTTAATATAAAGTCATAGTCTATTCAACAATGCGAGAGTTTGAGAAAAGACTTTTAATCAATAGTATTTACTGAAAAGATTTATTTTAAAAAAAACCAAAAAAACAAACGAAGATTTGATTCCCTAATTACGACGAACTACATACCGATATCCGCTTAATTGATATTTAATTTATATCTTATTTTAGTTTTAACTTTTCCCTCAAACAATCAAAGTATCATCCGCCTTAGCTTTACGAAGTAACCTTAGAAAACGGTATATCGATTCATAAGTCCCTGTGGGATCGATATCTTTTAAAACTACGCGATAGAACTGTGCACTTGTAGTTTGTACCCCAAATTCGACTCATAAATATGGACCAACTACCAACGACGACATCATGGATGCTATCGATGGTATGCAAGCGCAAAATCTCGAAGTGATGCAGATGATGCGCCAGATGCAACAACAACAAGAAGCGAGGAATGCAATAACCGATCAGCGGTTCGCTCAGTTGCTCAGCAGGTTTGATGATTTGGAAGTACATCAAAGATCACCAGGTCCAAGAACACGCGGCGGAAGGCAGCATTGACTCTAGTTTCTTTTTTCTTTTTGTATTTCTTTTGTTTTCTCTGAAACATTGGGGACAATGTATCATTTAACTGTGGGGGGGAAAACCTTGTTCTTTAAACTTTCTCTTTTCAAGTACGTTATCTTTCTTTTTAATGTTAAAGCTAATGGTGTCACTTCAGAGGCAATTCGACTTCGTCTCTTTCCTTTCTCGTTAAGAGATAGCGCTAGAAGATGGCTTCAATCTCTTCCTTCCAACTCAGTCACCACATGGAACGAGTTGAAGAAAGTCTTTCTTGCCCGATATCTTCCGCCGAGCAAAACAGCTATGTTAAGAGCCCAGATAAATGGATTTAAACAGAAAGATAACGAGTCTCTTTTCGAAGAATGGGAAAGATACAAAGACATGATGAGACTTTGTCCACACCATGGTTTAGAGGACTGGTTAGTGATTCATACCTTCTATAATGGTCCCTTGTACAACACGAGGTTAACAATAGACGCCGCCGCAGGTGGTGCACTTATGAACAAACCTTACGCTGATGCTTATCAACTTATTGAGAGCATGGCCCAAAACCACTATCAGTGGGGAAGCGAAAGAACAATGGTAGAAAAACCTCAGGCGAAAAGTGGCATGTACGAGATAAGTAACCTTGATCATGTTAATGCAAAAGTGGATGCTCTGGTCCAGAAAATTGAAAGTTTAAATGTATCACCTCCAGCCACCGTGGTTGCCATAACTCAGAATTGCGAAGTCTGTGGAATCCAAGGTAACACTCCTGCAGATTGTCAGCTCCTAACAGGAATCCAAGCAGAGCAAGTAAACTATGCTCAAGGAAATCCCTACTCGCATACCTATAACTCCAACTGGAAGAATCATCCTAATTTTTCATATAAGAGTAATAATGCCTTATACGCGCCTGGACAAGCTCCAAATCAAGCCCCAGCTATACCTCCTGGATATCAAAAGCCGATCCCATCTACACCTAACAATAACGTTCCTAGGAAATCCAACTTGGAAATCATGATGGAGAACTTCATAGCTTCTCAACAGCAAACCAATAAAGATTTCTTAAACCAGAATGTACACACTGGCGAACAAATAAAACAAATAGCAAGTAAAGTAGATGCCCTGGCTACCCATAACAAAATGCTGGAAACACAAATATCACAAGTAGCTCAACAACAAGCGCCTACTGCTTCCCCAACTGGTACATTTCCTGGACATCCCTAACCTAACCCGAGAAGCCACGCTCATGCAATCATACTAAGAAGTGGAACGGAAGTGGAAGGACCGTCTGATCCAAGGATAGAAAACCAAAACTCTAAAAAGTCAACTGAGGAAGAAAATAAACCTAAGGAAAAGGAAGAGAGTAATAAGGAAACCGTAGAAAAGAAAGAACCTTATGTACCTCCACCACCTTATAAACCACCTATCCCTTACCCCCAAAGGCTTATTAAAACCAAAGATGCGGGCCAATTTAAAAAATTTGTTGACCTACTGAAACAATTAAACGTCATAATTCTTTTTACAGAAGCTATTACGCAGATGCCCTCATATGCTAAGTTCTTAAAAGAAATTCTTTCTAATAAAAGGAAACTTGAAGATAGCGAAACCGTTACACTCACTGCTGAATGTAGCGCTATAATCCAGAATATGCCTCCTAAACTTAAAGATCCGGGTAGTTTCTTTATACCCTGTCACATAGGAAAACTTGTCATAGATAAAGCCTTATGCGATTTAGGAGCCGGTATTAGTGTTATACCTTTATCCATATGCAAGAAACTTGAAATGGGAGAATTAAGACCAACTAAAATGTCTGTGCAACTAGCAGATCGTTCTGTTAGATATCCTGTAGGAATTCTTGAAAACGTTCCCGTGCGCATAGGTCAATTCTACATTCCAACCGATTTTATAATTATGGACATTAGAGAAGATGAAGTTACACCCATTATACTGGGAAGGCCGTTCTTAGCAACTGCCGGTGCAATCATAGACGTAAAACGAGGACGACTCACTTTCGAAGTAGGAGAAGAGAAAATTGAGTTCATTCTTTCCCAATTTTTGAAAGCACCTGCAATAGAAGACACATGTTACTTCATGGATATCATCGATGAATGCATAAAAGAAACAGAGTTAGAAAATGAAAAATCATCTGACTATCTTGTAGAAGACAAACTTAACCAATGTTTAGCAATAACACCGGACCCTACGCAATGCCTTAAGAAACCAACCCTAGACCTGAAAACACTTCCCAAAAATCTGAGATATGAATTCCTAGACTTAGAACTTGAACGACCAATGATAGTTAATGCAGACCTAGGAAAACTCGAAACAGAAAAACTCCTGCATATCTTAAGAAAATATCCAACCGCACTAGGATACAACATCACCGACCTTAAAGGAATAAGTCCTTCTATTTGTATGCACCACATCATGCTAGAAGAAGACTGTAAAACTTCTAGGGAACACCAGAGGAGACTGAACCCTATCCTGAGTGAGGTAGTGAAGAAGGAAATAACCAAGTTATTAGAGGCAGGTATCATATATCCTATATCTGATAGCAAATGGGTTAGTCCGGTACACGTAGTACCAAAGAAGGGAGGTATAACAGTTATTGAAAATGAAAAAGAAGAAACTATAACTAAACGAATCGAATCGGGATGGAGAATGTGCATTGACTATAGGAAACTAAACAAAGCAACCCGAAAAGATCATTTCCCTTTACCATTCATTGACCAGATGTTAGAACGATTAGCAAAACATTCTCATTTCTGCTATCTAGACGGTTATTCAGGCTTCTTTCAAATACCAATTCATCCTGATGACCAAGAAAAGACAACGTTCAGATGTCCTTTTGGTACCTTCGCTTATCGACGAATGCCGTTCGGCTTATGCAATGCTCCCGCAACCTTCCAAAGGTGCATGATGGCGATATTCGCCGATTTTCTCGAAAACATCATGGAGGTATTTATGGACGATTTCTCCGTATGCGGACAAAGCTTTGAAGAATGTCTTGAAAACCTAGAAAGAGTTCTAGAACGATGTGTAAAAGTAAACCTAGTACTTAATTGGGAAAAATGTCACTTTATGGTACAAGAAGGAATTGTTTTAGGACACATCATCTCAAACAGAGGGATTGAAGTAGACAAGGCCAAAATAGAGGTAATCGAAAACCTTCAACCTCCGAAAACTGTAAGAGAAGTACGAAGCTTCTTAGGACATGCCGGTTTTTACCGACGATTCATTAAAGACTTCTCTAAAATAACTAAACCTTTGACCGGACTATTGATGAAAGATGCTGAATTCATCCTCGACAACAAATGTTTAGAAGCATTTCAAACGCTTAAACAAGCATTGATCTCCGCGCCCATAATGCAGACACCAGATTGGAATGAACCATTCGAAATAATGTGTGATTCCAGTGATTACGCTGTGGGTGCTGTTTTAGGACAACGAAAGGATAAAAAGCTTCACGTCATATACTACGCAAGTAGAACTCTAGATGAAGCACAAATGAATTACGCCACAACCGAGAAAGAACTTTTAGCAGTAGTATTTGCGCTAGATAAATTTCGTTCTTACTTGGTCGGAGCCAAAATAATCATTTACACTGACCACGCTGCTATCAAGTACCTCTTAACAAAAAAGGATGCTAAACCTAGACTCCTAAGGTGGATCTTGTTGCTACAAGAGTTCGATTTGGAAATCAAAGACAAGAAAGGAACTGAAAACGTAGTAGCAGATCACCTCTCTAGACTTGAAAACCTAGAATCGGAAAGAACATCGATCAACGATGATTTCTCGTACGATAAACTTATAGCTACTTTGGAAGAAAATAAAGCTGATAAACAGGTAGAAACCACCTTAGCTATATCTGTTACACCATGGTACGCTGATCTCGTCAATTATTTAGCTGCCGGAATAGTCCCACCTACTTTATCCTACCAGCAAAAGAAATGATTCTTCTATGACATAAAACACTATTACTGGGATGACCCTTTACTTTTCAAAAGAGGCCCCGATGGTATTTTCCGTCGGTGTATACCTGAAGAAGAGGTAGAAAATATAATCCAACATTGTCACTCCGCTCCTTATGGTGGACATGCAAGTACATCCAAGACCTGCTCCAAAATCCTACAAGCCGGTTTTTATTGGCCAAATATAAGGAAGGATGTGCATGCGGCTATCAAGAAATGTGATAGGTGCCAACGCACAGGAAACATATCTAGACGTGACGAGATGCCACAAAAGGGCATTTTGGAAGTAGAGATTTTCGACGTGTGGGGAATAGATTTCATGGGACCTTTCCCACCTTCTTTCGGTAACAAGTACATACTCGTAGCGGTTGACTACGTATCAAAATGGATTGAAGCTATAGCTTCTCCAACAAACGACACACGAGTAGTAACTAGAATCTTTAAGAATATAATATTTCCAAGATTTGGTGTCCCAAGAATAGTAGTCAGTGATGGCGGATCGCATTTCATATCTAAGGTACTCGAAAAACTACTGTTTAAGTATGGCGTAAGGCATAGAGTAGCGACATCTTACCACCCTCAAACCAGTGGGCAAGTGGAAACAATGAAGATTCGCAAGTCTTGCACTTAGACGTAATGCCTCCAGACTTTATAGATTATATTTGATAGTTTTTATGTCAAGCTTGCGACATTAAACAAAGCGCTTAGTGGGAGACAACCCACAGATATTTTTATTCCTATTTTCTCTTTAATTATTATTTTAAATTTTATTTAGTATTCATTCTTAATTTATTTTAATTTATTAAAAAAAAACTTTTCTCTTCTTCTTTCGGCATTTGGCCAAATCCTGACTAAAACTCTTGTTTTTCTTTTCTCTAGCTAACACTAACCTGATGGGCCAAATTGATCGTATGGGTATCAAATTCAGAGGGAAAGCTCAGAAACAAAAGTTTGAGGAACTAGCAGCGAGAGAGATGCTACCTAGTTTGTATGCTGATGACTGGGCAATGACTGCCCTTGGACTAAGAGAGAGTGTCCTGTATTTGCTGAGTCAGATAGGGTGGGAAACCTCTCCTATCCGTAGACATTTCGTCACCTACCGGAGACTGACACTAGAATTCCTTAGCTCCCTGATCTATCTACCTAGCCATGGAAAAGGAATAAGCAGAGGTTTTATTTAGTTCAGAATGTTCAACATGGAGTATCAATTTAACATTCAAGATTTTACCACCCTTTTAGGTTTCCCTACCTCTTTTGATACATTCACTGTGAGCCAAGAAGACCTTTTTGAATATAGAGAACTTGAACATTTTTGGGGAAGCTTGACTGAAAATGACGATCCCGAGGAACATGAGTTTCTTTCTGGAAACATACATAACCCGGCCTTTCGTTATTTCTGAAATTCTAGTTATCAGACTTTGGATGTCACACTGGTTGTTATGACATCCAATTCTGCACAGACAGGGATTATGCAGAACTTAACAGTAAGTGCAGTAAATAACACAAGTAATTGTTCACCCAGTTCAGTCCAACATGACCTACGTCTGGGGGCTACCAAGCCAGGGAGGAAATCCACTATTAGTAGTATCAATTCAAAGCTAAACTCACCCGTTTACAACTTATCACTTAATCCCTACCCAATGCAATTTCAATCTTACACTAAGATCAGAGTTCCTACTCACTCCCCCTCAATCACCTCAGTGATATTAAAGACACTTTGAAGTCACACTTCAAAAACAACTCTTGATTATGCTTCACAGCTTAAATCAAGATACACAGCACTCACGCTTAAAAGCTTTGAGTGACACAACACTTACAACTCAATGAACACCCTATGCCAAAGCAATCATCTACTTGATAATGGCTTGGCTTACAAGATACGTCTAATACTAGACTCACAAAAATACAGTTGTGAAGTATGATGGACACACTAAATCTTCACGCCTCAAAATCCCCGAAACTGAATGAAGGAACGCCTTCCTTTTTATATTGCAGCACCTGGGCTTTTGCACCTGTATTCTCCTGAATTTAAGGTCACTCAAGTTCCCATAAATTCAACATTTAGGTTGCTAACAAATAGGCTATTTGTTAGGTTCATTGACTGTAGCTTGGTTGTTGATTTCCTGGATTTTCTCTCAGCTGTTGAATCCCTAAAGAATAGCCTGAGAAAAAGCTGAAACAGAAAACTGAACAACCTACAATTTAGCATATGCTGTCAGGAATGAATGTCACGACATTCAGCTTGACATCAAGGTCCATATGATGAGTCTGTTTTTCCAGAAAATAGACTGTACAATTTTGCTGACCTGTACATGATCAAAATGATCATACTACAGTAACAGCTTACATTAATAAATGTCAAAGTGTCCAACTTCACATTTACACATTTGGCCTTAAGTTAGTTCTGTTATTCTCTTGAAGAACAAACTAAGTTACATGCTGAAGTATAACAGAACACCACTTTGTCTAATCTTCAGCAGCTGCTTTCAATGATGAATGTCATAACATCCAGTTTGACATTCAGTCAGTAGGCCTTATGCCAAGTCTGGTTCTTCCTTGATAACCAGACTGCACTTAAATACTAAGTTCTAACAGAACTCCTGCTGTTCTATTCCTTAGTATCTGTTGAATGTCACAGCATCCAGTTTGACATTCAATAAATCCTGTGTTAGCTAGTCCTGCAGTAACTACAATGTAGTTACACGTACATGTCATGACATCAGTCAAGACATTAGTACCCATCTAGTGTTTTACCATATAATGCAGCCAATTAAACACCTACAAACTCCCCCTTTGGCAAATTTTTGGCTAAAACACTTTGATCCCCATAACAGAGTTCATGGCAGCGGAATCACACACCTAGCAGGAAATAATACTAGCTAATACACTCAGAGTGGCAGCACACTCACACACATGGAAGTTAAATAAAAACTTCACATAGCAGCACACACATATTAGAAGTTGCACCTAAACTTCAACATCAGCTGCAGGGGGGGGGGGGAAGTTAAATAAAAACTTCACACACATATCAGCATACACACAGAGGCATACAACAGCATACACAGAAGCTACATACACACTTCATCACACAGCAGCTGCAGTAGGGGAAAACTTCAATCTGTCATGAATGAGAACCTGTTTTAATAAAGTTTAACAATGTAAACTTCTGTTGTCCTGGGGTATCACTTGTCACTCCCCCTTTTTGTCAAAAATGTTGCCAAAGCAACACTTTAATTTACAGATCCACAAATAGTAATTAGAATTACACACATGACAGAAAAACACAAAAGATGTGATTAATCCTCAGCCTCATCATCAGCCTCCTCATTAGCCTCCTCTTCAGAGCTGGCCTCTTCCTCCTCCTCAGCAATTTGCCCATCAGCTCCATCCGTGTCCTCAGCAGTAGACTCCAGTTGCAAGATGAGCTGTTCCAGTGTATGCTTTCTAGCTTCCAGCTCTTTGCAGGTCTCTTTGAGAACTGCAATAACATCAGCTTTGTCTGGTTGGTTGCCAGCTTTGGAAGTCTCTCCCGATGTCAAGACAATGTCAGGGACATGCTTGCCCAGGAACAGTTTGTAGCT
This sequence comes from Lathyrus oleraceus, assembly GCF_024323335.1. Taxonomy (NCBI): domain Eukaryota; kingdom Viridiplantae; phylum Streptophyta; class Magnoliopsida; order Fabales; family Fabaceae; genus Lathyrus; species Lathyrus oleraceus. The sequence goes on along the minus strand of NC_066583.1, from coordinate 151,822,463 downwards.
GAAAGCCAATGGACTCTCTCTTCTTTTCACGAAGTTATTATCTGTCAGGATGTGTGAAAATTGATTCAACACAATTCCACATATGAGAGATGGAAAGGCAATGGGTCCCTTCACACTAAAGCTCCCAGCATGCTTCATTGTCTGATCAAATATGTAAGCACCATAGTCCACCTTTGCCTTGGTTCCCACTGCATAGATGAACTTCCCTAATGCCACAGACACAGTTGACTTGTGGTTAGTGGGTACCCAGTTGGCTGCTCCAACTTTGTGTAGCATTGCATACTTAACACTTAGTTGGCTGGCCACTAGCTTCCCTTTGAGAGGCCATTTTCGGACTTGCTTTGCTGTGATGACTTGACAGACTGTATTGTCAGTCACTTCAAGCTCTGGTTGCTCTTCATCCGCTCTTCCCAGATACTGATTTATCACAGAGGGGGAAAAGGTCACACATTTGCCACGCACATAGACCTTTCGAAATTCCTTGGATCTCCCATCAGCACACTCCTCTGACAGATTTACAATGAACTCCTTCACTAAGGTCTCATAGCACTTAGGAAGTTGAGACACAGTTCTTATCAACCCTGCTTATTTGATGAGATCCACAATCTCCTTACAGTCCAATGCATTATGTGCCAGTTCTCTCTCCATGGCCAGCCTCTTGTGGTATACATACTTCCACCTGTTAACACTGGAGGCAAAGTGGAAGGACACATTGTCAATGGGAACTTCTGGGACACTGGTTGCCAGCCTGCTGGAAGAAGGCTTCTTCTTGGGCATGGATGTTGTGACATCACATGGGACATCAGATTCAGACTCAACCACCACAGCCTTGGTCTTAAACTTCTTAGGCACTTCTTTGCTCCAAGCTTTTGTAGGTCCATAGCTTTTCCTCTTGTGTGCACTCTCTGACTCTGGTTGCTTATGAGGATTTGTTTCACCAACTTCCTTGGAGGGGGACTTCTGCTCCACAGCCTTTTTCTCCCTTCTAGTCCTAACTCTCTTGGCTATCCTAGGGACAACTGTAGCCAGAAGTTCATTGTCCGAGAGCTCTTCCACGTTAATCGTTTCAGTCCTAGGGTTGTCCTCAACACCTGGAGTAACATTGGCCTTCTCACCTCTCACTTTGCCTGAGGGTTTTTCAGTCTTTGATCCCTCATGAGCATCTGGTTGCTCAACATTGTCAGTGACATTTTTCCTCAACACTACAGCTTTATCTTGACATGCAGCAATATCAGGAATGATTGTGTTCAAGGGAACAGAAACCCCAGGAACATTTCGATTGCCAGATAGTATCTGAGTGACGATAGTTGCAATGGAGTTATGTACATACCTTGACCCTTCCCTTGTGTGTTCATCAAGGGCGATTTCTGATGAAAACCCGGTGACCGTTTCCTTAGGTCTTCTTGCATGGGACGAAGTTGCTGCGTCACCAGCTGGATCCTCCCGGGTAGGGTGGTAAGAGTCGGTGCTGAGAGAATCAGACATGGTGGTGTACGAGGAGGTATCGGATTGACGAGCCATGCTGAAAATCTGAGAGGGAAGATGAACCGTTTCTTTGGACGAGGGTTTGCACGAGTGGAGAATGAAACGACTGAATGTGAAACGCTTTATGCAAGAGTAAAGTCTATTGGATTTTGACCACTCAGCGCTCACTATTTGTTTAATAATTTGACTTATTAAACAGTAGCTAACTAACTTCATTAGTTGCTACAACTTTTCAGACGCACGCATTCCCTTTTTGCCCTTACTATTTTCACCCTTAGTAATGTACAATGTCATGACATTTTGGGTGACATTGTACTCTGTCTGCATCAGGTTCCTCCAAACTAGAGATGACCACTTGCCACCACAAGCTAGGTACTGAGTTTCTGCCGACGTCAATAACACACACCTCTGTCTATCCCTTGCTGTCATCTCAGTTGTATGATGGCCAATGGGAACCAAGGGCTCATTACTTTTGAGCAGACACTTTCCATAGCCTGTCTTTTTATCTAAAGGCAGATATGAGGCTCTTCTCATAGCTCCCTTGGAAATGCTCTTCTTCACTCCTTTTACCTGAAGGGGATCAAGTCTTCCATGTCCCAGCTTCCCTTCCTGATCTCCCTTGGCCAAAGGACACTTGGGAAGGTTGATAGAGTATTTAGATTTCCATAGATAACAATTATCTTTGGATCTATCTCCTCTCATCACTTCTTGATTGCACCCATTCAACACCACACATCCTCCCTTGGTAAACTCCACCTTGTATCCTTGGTCACACAGCTGGCTTATGCTTATGAGGTTCACAGTTAGTCCTTTCACTAACAATACATCACTCAATTTTGGAGTTTCTGGACAGTCAAGTTTCCCAACACCCATGACTTCTCTTTTAGTTCCATCACCTAATGTCACAGACTTGGTGTTAGAGGGATGTAGATTCACCACTAGGTTGTTCATCCCAGTCATATGCCTTGAGCAGCCACTATCAAGGTACCAATCTTGTCTGATATGTCCCCTTGAAGAAGTGTGGGCAAGGTTAGCAACACACTGTTGATTCTCAGGCAAGAAGTGAATCTTGGATGCCAGCTTCTTAGGATTGACCTGAGGTGTCTGCTTAGCCGCCCATGTTTGTTTCTTAATGGGGACATTATGCGTAGACACCTTTTTCTTAGGTCTACCTTGAGGGGTCTGGTTTGGGTAACCATGCAGCCTATAGCAGAATGGTTTTATGTGACCGAATCTGCCACAGTAATGACATTTCCATCTCTTGAATTTCTTCTTCTGATGATTGTTCATTCTGGTTCCTCGATGTTGTGACTTTGGATGTGACTTCCCTTTGGATTTCTGAACTTTAGCCTTTGGGCGTTTGCGTTCAGCTGAGGATCTTTTCCCAAAGCCTAAACCAGATGTGGTTCCAGATTTCTGTCCTGTCTTCAGGATTTCTTCCAGGGTGTCAGATCCCTTATTCAACATTTTGATGGATTTGGTCATTTGGTCTAGCTTAGAGATCAGCAAAGATATCTCACCCTTCAGACCCTCTATGACTTTCAGCTGCTCTAGTTTCTCAGCTTCTAGCTCTTTGATGAGTTTCTTATGCTTTTCTCCTTGGATGCAAACTTCTGCACTTTTAACACATAATTCTTTATATGAGACAGCAAGCTCATCCAAGGTGAGTTCATCTCCACTTGAGTTCTCCTCTGAGGAACAAACACTGGTCAGAGCAGTGACATGTTTGGTCGATTCTCCTTCAGATTCACTCTTAGTGTCTTCTTCTGACCAGGTGACAAATAGCCCTTTCCTTTGCCTCATGAGAAGGGTAGGGCAGTCAGCCTTAATATGACCATGGCACTGGCTTCCCTTGCCTTGGTTGGCCTTTTCTTCATAAGTTGATCTTTTCTTTATGTCAGACGGGACGTTCTTGACATTAGGTCTACCCTGTTGATCAAATTTCTTTATGAGCTTGTTGAACTGTCTCCCAAGCATGGCTAAGGCTTCTGATATACTTTCATCACCTCCAGTACATCCTGCTTCTGACTCCTCTTCAGCATTAGATACAAAAGCTATGCTTTTGTTCTTCTTCTCAGCATACTCACCCAAGCCCATTTCAAAGGTTTGGAGGGAACCAATGAGCTCATCCACCTTCATGTTGCATATGTCCTGCGCCTCCTCTATGGCTGTGACCTTCATAGCAAATCTCTTAGGCAAGGACCTGAGAATCTTTCTTACAAGTTTCTCTTCAGCCATTTTCTCACCTAGTCCACCAGAGGTGTTTGCAATTTCAAGAATATTCATGTGAAAGTCATGAATAGTCTCATCCTCTTTCATCCTCAGATTTTCAAACTTGGTGGTCAACATCTGAAGTTTGGACATTTTCACCTTGGAAGTACCTTCATGAGTTACCTTGAGGGTATCCCAAACTTCCTTAGCTAGTTCACAATGGTGTACCAGCCTGAAGATGTTCTTGCTGATTCCATTGAACAGTGCATTCAAGGCCTTGGAATTTCCAAGAGCTAACGCCTCTTGCTCCTTGTCCCACTCTTCTTCAGGAATCTGCACACTGACTCCATCTTCACCTGTCCTCACTGGATGTTCCCATCCTTTGTTGACAGCTCTCCAGACTTTGCTGTCTAGAGATCTTAAGAAGGCTATCATACGAGGCTTCCAGTCATCATAATTAGATCCATCCAACATGGGTGGTCTGTTTGAGTGTCCTAAGTCCTTGTCCATGGTACTAGAAAGTAACTTCCCTAGATCTCACCCAGAAATTCACAGGCAGGGTGCCTGCTCTGATGCCAATTGAAATTTTAGTTATCAGACTTTGGATGTCACACTGGTTGTTATGACATCCAATTCTGCACAGACAGGGATTATGCAGAACTTAACAGTAAGTGCAGTAAATAACACAAGTAATTGTTCACCCAGTTCAGTCCAACATGACCTACGTCTGGGGGCTACCAAGCCAGGGAGGAAATCCACTATTAGTAGTATCAATTCAAAGCTAAACTCACCCGTTTACAACTTATCACTTAATCCCTACCCAATGCAATTTCAATCTTACACTAAGATCAGAGTTCCTACTCACTCCCCCTCAATCACCTCAGTGATATTAAAGACACTTTGAAGTCACACTTCAAAAACAACTCTTGATTATGCTTCACAGCTTAAATCAAGATACACAGCACTCACACTTAAAAGCTTTGAGTGACACAACACTTACAACTCAATGAACATCCTATGCCAAAGCAATCATCTACTTGATAATGGCTTGGCTTACAAGATACGTCTAATACTAGACTCACAAAAATACAGCTGTGAAGTATGATGGACACACTAAATCTTCACGCCTCAAAATCCCCGAAACTGAATGAAGGAACGCCTTCCTTTTTATATTGCAGCACCTGGGCTTTTGCACCTGTATTCTCCTGAATTTAAGGTCACTCAAGTTCCCATAAATTCAACATTTAGGTTACTAACAAATAGCCTATTTGTTAGGTTCATTGACTGTAGCTTGGTTGTTGATTTCCTGGATTTTCTCTCAGCTGTTGAATCCCTAAAGAATAGCCTGAGAAAAAGCTGAAACAGAAAACTGAACAACCTACAATTTAGCATATGCTGTCAGGAATGAATGTCACGACATTCAGCTTGACATCAAGGTCCATATGCTGAGTCTGTTTTTCCAGAAAACAGACTGTACAATTTTGCTGACTTGTACATGATCAAAATGATCATACTACAGTAACAGCTTACATTAATAAATGTCAAAGTGTCCAACTTAACATTTACACATTTGGCCTTAAGTTAGTTCTGTTATTCTCTTGAAGAACAAACTAAGTTACATGCTGAAGTATAACAGAACACCACTCTGTCTAATCTTCAGCAGCTGCTTTCAATGATGAATGTCATAACATCCAGTTTGACATTCAGTCAGTAGGCCTTATGCCAGGTCTGGTTCTTCCTTGATAACCAGACTGCACTTAAATACTAAGTTCTAACAGAACTCCTGCTGTTCTATTCCTTAGTATCTGTTGAATGTCACAACATCCAGTTTGACATTCAATAAATCCTGTGTTAGCTAGTCCTGCAGTAACTACAATGTAGTTACACGTACATGTCATGACATCAGTCAAGACATTAGTACCCATATAGTGTTTTACCATATAATGGAGCCAATTAAACACCTACAATTTCCATAAGATCCTGGCCCAAACCCTTTTCGGGAAGAAGTCAAACAATACCTCATTTACACGTGATGAACTCTTCATCATATTTTGTGCTTCCCAGAACCGTCCAGTAAACGGTGCCACTTTTATGTTGGCGAATTTTGACCGCCTTATCCAAGATGAACGAGCACCAATTTAAATAGGCGGATTGATAACCATGATTGGTAATGCTATCGGATTACGTCAACCTATGCTTGACCTAAGCCCTTTTTGTGGCATTGCGACTATGAGCATACCCTTCCTCTTCAACACTATGTTTATAGCAAACCTAGGGCCTGAAGAGTTTGAGCTTATAATTAACAACCAAGTCCTTTGCCTATTCACCTTGCCTAGTCCAAGGACTAGTGTTCACAACCGCAATAACTCGCTCTACAACCTGAACGGAACATCTTCTCCTGCTAGATCTACTGAATCCATCCAGGACTATGAGATTTGTGACGACCAGATCCCTTATGCTGAATCTGACCCTCGGACACCATCTGGTTATTATGATATTGACCCTCCTCCTCAACCTATCCCGACCGAAGAGTCGGCAATATCCGATCATAGACATCATATGCCCGGAGATAATTATAACACCATCATTCAAGCTTTGATGTCAGAACAGGACGCCCTCAGAGAAGAGCTAGCTAATATGGGACAAGAATTTCTGGGATACATGAGCACTATGACAAATCAATTCCACGAGTTGCTAAACCGTGTTAACTCCTTTGCCCCTCCGGCCAGAGATCCCGCAAGTGGCTAGAAGTTGTTTTTCTTAGTTACTTAGTTTTAGTTTAGGCTATTCATTAGTTTTTACATTATTTTTAATATTAGTATTTGTTTCTCTTTCGCATTTTTGTTTTTGTTTTCCAATGTTACATTATGATTATTTTATGAAGCTATTGATTTATTTTACTTTATTATGGCTTATGCAATATCTAGCAATAATGCTCTCTACTGTTACTACCTACATGACTTATTAAAGATATATATATATTATGGAAAGTAGAATAGCATGCAAGGCTATTTAAAATTATCACAATAGCAAAATAAAATAAAACATATGCATCACAAAATAACAACAATAAAATATAATGGTAAACACAAAGTACGTTGCCAGAATGATTGTGTGACGAGCGTCACACAATCCATGACGGACGTCACACCGAGTGCCTGTCACGCCCGTAACACCCCTGTCACGAGCGTAACACCGTCTGGCTATGTGAACGTTACTAACCGTTGAGACACGATCGTTACACCACTTCACCTTTTTACCTTCCCCATTTATTCACATTTACCCACATTTATTTACTTTTCAACCACTCCCTTTCCAACTTCCTAATTTTTTCCTATAAATACCCACTATACCTTTCTTCATACACCACAAACCATTCTATAAAATACATTTCATCTTCTTACCTTCTACTTCTTTCAAACCACTTATCGATATGGCGGGCAACCAAGCTTTCGGAAATATCATCTTCCGATCCGAAGATGATAATTATCAAAGGGAGCAATTCGAGCGTTTCCAACAGCGAGGCGTCCAATCCACCAGGTACCCTGATTTAACTTGTTTACAACAATTAGGATTACTTCAAGGTATAGAATGGATGCTCCGCCTTGCTGGTTTAACCTTTCTGTGCACTCACAATCAACCTACCTATCCATCCCTAACCTTAGAATTTTTAAGTTCCTATTCGTACAACACTCCCACCGGTGAAGACGAGTACTTAACCGGTATCGCAACCTTCCGTTTGTTCAACACTGAGTACTCCCTATCCCAAAACCAATTGAGTACCATGCTACAGTTCCCCGTAGAAGGTCAAGTCCACCCGAGAATCCCTCCGAATTCCCAGTGGCACATACACGCCTTCGACCTCTTTAGGAAAATATCCGGTGTAGAAACCAACAACTGGGATGTGCTCCTTGCTTCCCATATACATAACCCAACCATCCGGTACTTTATCCGCATCCTGCAAAACACAGTTTTTGGAAGATCGAACAACAGCAAAGTAAACGCCAAGGAATTATTCTTCCTCCAATGCGTCTTTGAAAGCGATACTCAGGTAAACGCTGCCTCCTTCCTATTTCATCACATCCGCACCCTATATGCTAGAGGCCGTCAACCTTTTGTAATAGGTGGACTAATAACCACAATAGCACTTGGCTTAAACCTAGGGGACCGACTCCAAAATTTAGACTCTTTACCTCCCCTATCTATGGATATAAGTTACTGTCGGTCCAGCCGTCTAATCAAAAACAGAGTAGGCGGAGGGTATTACCTTATGGTGAACAACCAGGAAGTCCCAAGCGTTGTTCTACCCAACATTGCCCTAACAGATGTCACCAATCCCAACCACCACATCTATAATCTGAATGCTCCCGAAGCCACCGAGCCTTCACAAGCAAACCCGCCTTCAGACGAGTTCGCCGAAATGGAGCAGGGTGATCAAGTTCCTGCACAATAATCAGTCCCGCTCAACCCTTCCGATAATGCAGCTGGTCCATCCTCACGACGTCGTCGACGAAGAAGGCCAGCAACCAACGACGACATCATGGATGCTATCAATGGTATGCAAGCGCAAAATCTCGAAGTGATGTAGATGATGCGCCAGATAACGTACTTGAAAGGGAAAGTTTAAAGAACAAGGTTTTCCCCCCACACTTAAATGATACATTGTCCCCAATGTTTCAGAGAAAACAAAAGAAATACAAAAAGAAAAAAGAAACTAGAGTCAATGCTGCCTTCCGCCGCGTGTTCTTGGACCTGGTGATCTTTGACGTACTTCCAAATCATCAAACCTGCTGAGCAACTGAGCGAACCACTGATCGGTTATTGCATTCCTCGCTTCTTGTTGTTGTTGCATCTGGCGCATCATCTGCATCACTTCGAGATTCTGCGCTTGCATACCATCGATAGCATCCATGATGTCGTCGTTGGTAGCTGGTCCATCTTTATGAGTCGAATTTGGGGTACAAACTGCAAGTGCACAGTTCTATCGCGTAGTTTTAAAAGATATCGATCCCACAGGGACTTATGAATCGATATACCGTTTTCTAAGTTTACTTCGTAAAGCTAAGGCGGATGATACTTTGATTGTTCGAGGGAAAAGTTAAAACTAAAATAAGATATAGATTAAATATCTGTAGCGGTGTATTCGTCGCTATATGATCTATCGATTAAATCATAAGCTAAGAGATACATGAAATTTCGAGTCGCCACCGCACTTTTATTTATCCAAAGGACTGGCTAAAAAGCGAACAAAAGCCTAAGAAGTTTTACACGTAGAAAACTAATAAAAAGATCAGAGAGTCTGGGTAAGGGGTAAATTACGCAATGGGAAGGTGTTAGGCACCCACTACGTCCTAGGTACTCCTAGGGAGCCCTTTTCACACTTGTTATGCTAAATTGTTATTTATTATGACAAAAATATTGTGCAAACATGATTGGGATGGTGAGAAAAGAATATACATTTTTTATTGGATTATTGGGTTATTGGGTTCGAACGGATGAACCCGTTGCCTACGTACCTTCCATCAAAGGTAAGGATCAGAACGCCGTAGTTCGGCTAAAAGATTTCCAAAAGTGGGTTAGGTTCAATTTTAAACACAAACCCTAGGTCTTACGTTATCCACGGGAGAAAACTCAACCTTATACAAACAACAACGTCCACCATGTGAGAACAGCTTCAACTTGCCAGGGAGGGGTTAACCCTATAATAGGCAAGGAAGACTTACAATTCAATCACTAAAGACAGAAGGTGAGATTAACATCAACCACTAAGATAAATCAAACCTATAGCTCATGTATGAAAAGATTAATGGACAAAGCCAAAACAAGTGAATGAGTGAAGTTACTGATTATGATTATGAAAATGAAGTCAAAGTATGATTAAGATTGATTCAAATAAGTATTATGAAATGGAGTTTGGAAAAAGGTCAAGGACTTGGGTCCAGGTTTTTAGTTAGAAAACATGAAGATGTTTGCACAACACTTATGTCAAATTTAAAAGATAAAGTGTGAAAAGGTTTAGGACATAATGAATGATGAATGGATGAAGATGGAAAGTAAAACTTCTTAGAAGGTTCACTTCTTGAAATCATATAGCAGATGATTCAAGTGTGTCCTTTGGAATAGCAATTAATAATAACAAACAAACAAAGCAAGCAAAAGCGGATATCGGATGCCAATCACTGGTCTTATACCAATCTCCTAAAACAAAATGGGATATCAGATGCCACTCAATGGACTTACACTAATCTCCACAGGCAAAGAAATAAAAGCGGATACCGGATACCAATAGATGGATTTACACCAGTCTCCTAAAACAGAAATAGGATATCAGATGCCACTCAATGGACTTACACCAATCTCCTCAGAAGAAAACAAAGATGAAACAGGGAAATCAACTGCCAATCTATCTGGACTTAGGTTAATTCCACAGTATGGTCCTAGGAAATCCAATGCCACATTACAGGGACTTACAATGGATCCTCACATACAAGAACAAAAGCAACAATATGATCACAGGAATGCAAATGCCAACTTACAGGGACTTATAACTGCAACCTCACATACAAAACCAAACAGATCAAATTATGATCACAGGAAAACAGATGCCAACTTACAGGGACTTATAACTGTATCCTCACATACAAACAGATGAAACAAACTATGGTCACAGGAAAGCAGATGCCAACTTACAGGGACTTATAACTGCAACCTCACATACAAATCAAACAGATCAAATTATGATCACAGGATAACAGATGCCAACTTACAGGGACTTATAACTGTATCCTCACATACACACAGATAAACAGAAGATATGAGTGACCAATGAGGTCTTACACTCTATCCTTCCATATCATAGGAGCAAATGCCAAGGCAATGGACTTACAATTGCCCTCAATGGGCAAACAACAATGATAGCATCACAAAGATAAATGAGATGATCATGCATTAATGGCAATTGATGATGATGATAAATGCATAGCATACAAGCAAGCAAGTGCACATGAAGCAGTCAATCAATCAATGAATATCAAACAGCACACTCTATAGCCAAAACAATGGGGGCTCACACAAGAGGGTTTGACTTTGAAAGTCCACTGTAATAGGTGAAGGTCGCTCTTAACCTGGCCATTGAGAGGCTCAGGTGAAGCAGATGAAAAGGAGATGAGGGGTGTGCCTCATTGCTTCAATCTCATATCAGAGAGAGCATCAAAGAAAGTGTGGGAGTTCAGAAAGTAGGAACTCTCTCCACATTATTGACTCGATTAGATCTTGGGTATTTATCTCAATGCTTCAACCATGAAATGGGAGCAAAGAGAGGACACACTGAATAGTGGGGGATAGATTGCTTATCCCTACCTTCCACCAATTGCCTTACTTGAAGGACTTTTCCTGCTTGGGACAATCTTAAACACACACAGGCATTGCCTCTTAAGGAGGACTTCAGACAGTTTGCCCGGTCAAATAACAGACCGGGTCTCCAGACTACATGAAGAAGAAGTAATTATACCTCAAAGCAAATGCTAAAAAGCAAAGCAAGCAAGCAAGTTCAAAGAACTTAGGCAACTAAAGTACCTGAAAAAGTCAAACTTATTAGTAAACAGCTCAACAGTCAAAATCAAAAGGAAATAACCCAATAGTCAACCACAGAGGGACCAATTGTGCAAGGCACAAAGACTCAAGCACATGAGTCAACCTACAAAACAAGGGTTAGCACATTAAACAATCAAACTAAAACACATTTGAATGATCCTCAAGGCATTGGTGCTTAACCTGAAACAGATGAACTCAACATAAGCTTAGAAGACCACTAGGACTAGCCTAGGGTCAAAGATGAAAGAAAAAGTCAAGGCAGCAAGGAAAAGTCAACCCAAACCAAATCTAAACATTCAAGAAGCATTATCAATTGGATTCATAATAAAATCATGCATCAATGTCATTTCATATGCAAAAGGATGCAAAGCATGGCAAGAGAAACATACAAAAGTCAACAGCAAAGACTTCATTCAAAAGTCAACTCAAACATTTTCAAAAATCATGAAATAAATCACACTCAATCCTAACATCTAACATGGTAAGCATGTAAAGTTTCATGGCATTTGGATGAGGGGAAAGCAGTCAATTAAAATCATGAAGTCAAACCAAATTCAAGTAAGCATGGTGAAAGTCAACAAGCATGGGTCAACTTCAAAAAATCATATCAATTTGAAAACAGAAGAGAAATGAATGAGATTAACACCAATGCAAAGCTTGAAGTGTCTAGTTATCACATATGAAATTTCATGGTCATACAATAAGATTTGAGAATTTCACAAAAGATTTGGCAAGGCATAGCACAAAAAGTCAACAAATGACCAAGTATGGAAGAAAATTCTCAATCAAATGGAAAACAGCAAGATTAATTCCAAGAAAATTCATACACAAACTAGACATGTGATAGATGGTTCATGCAAAATTTGGGGTCAATTGGATAAGAGGAAGCATGTGAACAAAAATTGGGAAAATGCATATCATTCATATAGCACCAAATGTAACACATAACTTCAGAAAATCATAACTCTCAATCCACAAATGATAAATGCACAAACTTTATATGGAAATGAAGGGCAATGTGTCTAGTTTCACCACAAAAAATTTCAAGCTCATTGGATGCAACATGAGTATTTCACAATTGAAATGGCAAAGGGTGTCATTTATGCATACATGTCAAGAAAATAATTATCATTTAAAATCCAGCCACTGAAAAATTAATTAAAATTCACAATAAAATACTAGACTCATTTGTGATCATGATGGAAAAAATTTCATAATTTTTGGATGAAATTTGAATTAAAAATGAATTGTTTAAGTTGAGTGAATAATGGATGAAGTATGAACATGAAAGCATGGCAAATGGGGTCAACATGTGGTCAACGATGGCATTGTGGTAAATAGCGCAGTCACTTAACTAAACTGCAGCGTTTTGATGAGGGAAACGAAATGTTCCCATTGGCTCTCAGCCAATGGAACAGTAACTCGGCCAATGGAAGCAATTTCTGGGTTTTCACACAGCTAGGGTTTAACAGCCAGGCAATCATTCAACTTCATGGTCATTGACAAACCTCAAACAACACGATGCAACATCAAGAAACAAACATGGCCATGCAACATCATCATCATGCAGTATTAACCAACAACAACAAAACATTAACCATGGAAAATCTGGGCATATAGCAAAACAGCAGCAGGGTTTCTTAAGGGTTTATGCAGCTGGGCATCATGAACATCAACATCATTCGACCAAACAAACAGACAACAGCATGGTATTGGTAATGTTCCTACTGCAACCAAACAACAGCATACAACAATGTTTCACATGGATTTCAGGACAATGCTCATAAGGTTTTAAACTGCAGCAAGGTATATGGCATCAACAGCAACACAAAAATTCGACCAGCATAGCATTGAAATACTTCATGCAACATGAGCAACAACAATAGCCAACCCTCATAAAAACATGATTTCTGGGAAAGCCAGGGTTTCAACAACAGCAGCATTCATTATCCAACTTCATGGTTCATCAACAAATCGAAATCAAACAAAATCATGAGAAAAATCTGGACATAGTTTAAGGTTGCAGCTACAGGGTATCATCATCATGTTCAATCGAGCTTAACAACAATATTTTCCAGAAATGAAAATCAAATACACACAACTGACCAGCAAGCTCTAACTAACATGAATCTACCAACCATTTCCACTAGAACTCATTGGTTGTCACAAATCGAGCAAGAATATAAACCATTTCCAAATTTCATTTCAACATAACTAGCATGATACTTAACCATTTTTAGTAATTTCAAGCTTAATGTAACCACAAGAACATACTCTACACATGGCATAGCATTGATTTAAGAAATTAGAGTTTCGAAAATTTACTTGGATTTGAAGAAAAGTGTGGAGCAGTGGTTATTTGATGGTTTGAAGCTGAAACAGAAGGAGATGGTGCTTGGTAATGGAAGTTCCTCGAGTTTGTTTGACTCAATCTTGCTTGGAAACAACCAAATCGTGATATGCCATGGTTGGTGGTTGGTGAAAACAGAATGAGGAAATGCAGTTACAGCAAGGATTTGAGACTGCAAACAACTTCCAAAGGGTGCTTGGATGATGAAGGAATGGAGGTTACTCAAGGGTTTTTGAAGTTTGTGCAGAAATTCACCCAAGTGCAAAAATGCAAGATGAGAGGAAAAAGTGTTTTTGGTCGAGGGAGGCTGTCAAGCTAGGGTTGAAAATGCTGAAAAAATCCCTTATAAGGGTCTGTTTAGAGTTGGTTTAAAGGATGCTTAATCCTACTTATGTTTAATGACCTCCTTTGCATTTTGCTAATGTTGAACTAAATGGACATGGAGGGTGCAAGTGGTACACGAGTTGGGCCTTAATTATGCTGCCAAGGACTTTGCCAATTGCTGTTTTTGGTTGCTTCATGAACTGCTGTACTTGATTTTACTCAATGAACCAAAATGCATAAAAATGCCAACTTTGTACCTTGGTCCAAAATGGTAGTAAAATGGTGATATGATGATGGTTTAAGGCTTGAGACAAGTCACAAATGTGATTTAAAACATTTTCCAATTGGCAAAAATGAGAAAAAGTCCATAAATCAAAAAGTCAACTGTGAGTCAAACTTTGATTTTAAATGAAAAAGGTCCAAAAATGCCATTTTGATTGGTAGGGTTTTAGGACATGAAATTTATATTTTTGGAAAGAGGATGAAAAATGTGGTTTGTAGGAAAAAACCCCACCAAATTTGGCCTTATGGTTTGAGAGATATGCCCCTTTGAAGTTCAAAAATTGGTGAAAATGATTTGATCATATCTTGACAACCACACATGGGATTTGGGTGTTCTTGGACTTTTTAAAAATGGGAGAACAAGATCTTCAACTTTCATGTAGGGCAAAAATTCATTTGGAGCTTGTATCATGATGTAAGTTTAAGATCAAGAAGTTTCCATTTTTGGCAGTTGAAATTACAGGTCCACTTTCTATTTCTGGAAAATTTCTGATTTTACTTCAAATTCTTCCATGATGAGGTTGAACATGATAGATGAGGCTTATACAAGCATGAATGAACTCCTTCAGATCAATTCTATCCATCAAATTCTTGATTAAATCAACAGTTGACCAAGTTTGACTGTCTGTTGACTTTTCTAGGGTTTTGAGTGACTGGACCACTTCTGATGAATTCCAAACCCTAATTCCTTGAGAACTTGACTTCAAATGATGTCTCAAGTTGTATGAACTCTTGATGATTGATCATGGTGCCCAAATTCTGCAAGAATGGCCACCATCCATTGCTTTGACTGATCAATGACTGACTTTGACCTAATTGCTGATGATTGCTTCAACTGCAAGCAACAAGGTTAGACTGACAATATTTTTGTACTTTTTGAATGATAAACATATGAAAGCAAAGATATACAAATGCAAAGTATGCTTGGTGATCAAGAAACAAACCACAAGGCAATCTATCCACTAAGAGGAAAGCAAAGGCATGCATTGATCCTTGAGGTTATGATATGAATGATATGGGCCATGAGGGATCTTAGGGCCCAAAATTGGGGTCTTACAGATGCCCCTATTTAAGGTCATTCTAGCCGGAGAAGTGAAGTTTAGAAATCTTCATCTCGACGCGGTAGAATGGACTTAAATAACAGTAATGAGACAAATTTTGGTCCCTAAGAGACCTCATGATGCAAATGTATGTATGCAAAAGACACAAATTCTGTGGGGAATATGATTCACACAGAAGAAAAGACGATCCATCGGAGTAGTACACTCACCAGGAACAGAGACTCTAACAAGACTCTATGGGGATAATAAAAGAAAAAGAAATGTGTGGACAATACACGACTCTAAACTGGGGAAAAAACAAAACTGACACAACGTGATCAAAACACGACTCTGATTAAGGAAAACAGAAAAACAGACTGGAGAACTCACTGGGGAGTGAAGGACTCACACTGGGAAAAGATTTCCAAATGGAAAATAAATCCATTGGAGAGACACAAGCTGACTCCTGGGGAGAAGCAACAAAAAGGTTCCACTGGGGAAGTAGCAAAGAAAATGAGATGTTACCAGGCATACGGGTAACAAACTCAGGAAAATCTGACTCCACAGGGGGACCGAGGTCATAATAGGGAGCAGAAAGGAGGGAACACCAAGGATACCGGTTACTGGGTATATAATAGGTGACCGATCAAAACGTGAATTGGATTCCACTTCCAAGACACTCATCATCCTGAAGAGAGCTATAACAGCAGACTTGTCTATAGGATGGATATTCAATTCCACAAGGAAAATGAATCTTACTCTGAGGGGAAAACAATCAAAAGATCGACTCAAGAGTGAACGAGATATAATATCCATTACCGTCAGAACGTGGATAGAATACTCAGATGAGACATATTATTCATTACCGGCAGACCGTGAATAATATACTCGAAAGGAAAATTATCCCGACCCGGTTACTGGGTTGTTTATAGGATAAAATCCGAAGACGTGAATTGGTTTTCACTTCCAAAACACTCATCATCCGAAAGGAGGGCTTGAAAAAGCAAAACAACTTACAGGATGGACATCCGAATCCACAACGGGAAGACGAACCTTACTCAACTGGGGACACAAACCCAAAGAGTGCATGAGATATAATATCCATTACCGGCAGACCGTGGATAAGAATACTCGCATGAGATATATTATCTATTACCGTCAGAACGTAGATAATAACCTCGCATGGTAAGAAACACCAGAGATACCGGTTACTGGGTATATAATAGGTGATCTACCGAAAACGTGAATTGGATTCCACTTCCAAAACACTCATCATCCAAAACACAAACTGGTTAAAGGACGGATATTCGATTCTACAAAGAATACGAATCTTGCTCAGCTGGGGAAAATCAACAAAGGATTCCAACTAAAGAGCGCATGAGAAATATTATTCATTACCGGCAGACCGTGAATAATACACTCGAAAGGGAAAGACACCAGAGATACCGGTTACTGGGTATATAATAGGTGACTAACCAAAAAGAGAGACAATCGATACCAAGCATACGGGTAAACGAAAGACAACTCAAAGGGATAAATTGCAAGCATCCGGCAATTATCCAACAACAAGAAAATATCCGACTCCACAAAGGGAAATAACGAATCTTACCCGACTGGGGAAACACAAAAGGCTTCGACTGAAGAGTGCATGAGATATATTATTCATTACCGGCAGACCGTGAATAATATACTCGCATGGAAGACTATCCACAACCGGTTACTGGGTTAACAAAGGATAAATCAACCGAAAAGAAAGGCATCGGGATACCAAACTAGGTATATAATGATAACCAATCAAAAGGAGCAACAGACATTTCCAACAAAAGGGTAAATGAAAGGCGATCTGCTGAGGAATAAATTGCAAGCATCCGGCAATTATCGACAGAAGACTAACTGGGGATGCATTGGTAAACAACCAATGATCCGGGGAACAAATCACTAGCATACGGTGAAAAGACCCACTGGGGATAAAATTGCTAGCATACGGCAATTATCCACAAAAGACTTGCTACGGATATAAGTGCTGATCTGAGCAACTTACACAAGCAAAGGAAAATCATCATCAAATACTAGATGAAGATAACCACAAAATTAGGGCTTACATCTACCGAATACGGGGTAGAAGACCAACAACTCCGCGTGGGGATAGAACAAATCACAAATCCGCACGGGAAACCAAAATAGGGTTTATAACAAAACCGCAAACTGCTGAAGAGCAGGGAAAAGGATTTTACAACTACCGGGTAGTAGGTAGGAAACCAAAAACTCTGGCTGGAGAATAAAAGGTGTATAACCACAAATTCTGTTAAAAAAGCCAGGAAAGATAGGACTTATAACTACCGGTTATGAGGGTAGAGGCCCAAAAACATTCCGCTGGGGAACAACCCACTGGGAAACACAAGACATTTGACAAATAGCCAATTCGGGAATAATCCGAAAAGACAGACTAAATCAAGACACGTCCTAATGAGGATATAACTCAAATAGGAAAATCCATCCCAATATATGTGTTGGGAGGAAACGGAAGAAACCGTCATCCATGAGGATATATCTCAGTGGGGAACTGCAGAAGGAAAGACAACATTTTCTGCTTATGGGGTTGACTCTATATGGAGAGATTTTAAACACCCGACATCTGCTTGGGGAGATCTGTAAAGAGATCTATATCACCCAAAAGCAGGAGACACGACAAACAAAAGATATATGGCAAGAAATGCAACATGAATATCTGAATGTTTATGAATATGCATGAATATGCGTAATTTATGTTTGATGAATGCTGACAAAACAGACAATTCTAACACAAACAGGTTCGGGAATCAAACGTCCGGTATTATACTTCCAGGGGAACAACCAACTGGAGAGCCAATCTGCGGAGATCCACATGCTGTAAAGCAAAGATCTGCAAGTACTGCTGGAGAAGCAGAGAATCAGAGAATATCAGGAAACAACCCAATCAGGGTACAGAAAGTCACAACAGGCAAGACAGCCACCAAGACAAATCTGTAGGGGAACAAGAGAAATCCCAAAGATATCTGCAGAGAATCCCAGTGTCAACTGAGAAACAAAGGGTGCGTTGCACGAACTGCTGTAGAAGCAAATCCACATAACTCCGCCAGGGAACAACCCACTGAAGGAGAAAGATATCATCCAAATAGAATACGACTGCATAAGCAACTCTATTGGGGAAAAACTGTCGGCTACCCTCTTGGGAACAAGCCACTGAGGGAGGACAGATCAAACAAATAGATTCTGCAACGAACCACTCCACTTGGGGAGAACACATAGCAAAACTGACCACAGCAAGTAGATTCTGCAATAAAAGCCACTCTACTGGGGATCACAAACAGTCAGGAAATTAATCCGTTCACTGGAGGCTAGAGCCATCATCCGACCATATCGGGGATTGAAGGAGTATCCAACAGGCGAAATTGCCACAACAAACATTCTACAGACTAAGCTGAGGAAAAGATGGTTGCAATACACTGGGATGTCAACCCAATCAACCACGGAGTAGGAAAATAAATCCTGCTCTGCTGGAGAGAATAACTCTGATGGAGAGATAGCAACAATTCCGCAGACGACCTCGCCGGGGAAAGGGTAAAGTACCGGGTATCAAACCACTGACTTACCGAGTCTTCAAAGAGACAACAAATGTGCTGAGGAAACAGACAAATCCTGCTGGCACACTGCATGGGGAGAAGAGGTAACAACTCCACTTGCAACTCTGGTGGGGATGTTAATAACAGCTATACTCGCGACTCCGAGGGGAGTATCAATCAATCAGTTACACTCATGACTGTGCTGAGGAGACCAATAAAGTCTGGGGATATACGACCCACTGGAGAAAGTGACTGGGCACCAAGGTAACAAACCATCAACCGCCGAAACTTCTCAAGAAAACACCCATGCTGGGAGAACTGCTGCTGGAGAGAACGAAGTCTTCAACAACACTTACTTGCGACTGTACTGGGGAACAACCCCAACAACAACTCTGCTTGAGGAACAACCTCAACAAAGATCTGAAGAAAGAAGGTACCACCAAACCAGGAATATGAACAAATGTCTTACCTGTTGGGAATCATGCCACCCTCGGGAGAGCACTGAGATATTCTTGAGTATCCTTTCAATCTTGTGAATGTTCACTTTGTTTAAAACAAAAATTTTGAAAAATTGATTTGTTTGAACAATGATATTTTATCAATTTAAAACATGCAAAACATTTGTTGAATTGAAACAAATAAGAGTGCAAATAAATTGGATAAAAAGCTCAAATTGATTTGATAGAATGGTAGTCTGCAAATGGCAAGACTCCATAGATCTGTACAAATTTGAAATCAGTGATATATATTGGAAGAGGGCTACATTGAACATAATGATCCTTTCTCTACCAATTTGAATCTCGATGTATCCGAAGCTCCAGTTGACGACGAATCGAGAATCTTCTGACGAAATGACGACTGACGAACAGAAAGTCTTGTCAGGATGCAGTTACTTGCCAAAATCCCTAATTTTTGCCTAGATTGCCCCAGGGTGAGGTACTCAATCTAGCGGGATGCAAATATATTTTTTTTCAAGTCTCTAATTTTTGCCTGGATTACCCTTGCGGGTTCTCCACCGAGACGCTCATTTTTGCCTAAGCCGCCCTTTCGGGTTTTCAGCTTAGCGAGCTATTCTGTTTTTCATTCTTTTTTTTTTTCATTTGCATATATTTTTTTCTAGGCAAAGTATCTTTTGACTGCATCTGAATTCACAGGACGAGTGAAATCCTCCCCATCCATTGTTGTAAGCATCAAAGCTCCGCCTGAAAAGGCTCTCTTAACAACATATGGACCCTCGTAGTTTGGAGTCCACTTGCCCCTGGAATCGGGCGCGAAAGACAAAACTTTCTTGAGCACAAGGTCACCTTCTCGGAACACACGAGGCTTGACCTTCTTGTCGAATGCTTTCTTCATTCTCTGTTGATACAACTGACCATGGCACATGGCAGTTAATCGTTTCTCTTTAATCAAATTCAACTGGTCATAACGACTCTGAATCCATTCAGCATCAGTCAACTAGGGACTTGAGGGTATACTCTTTCTTTTTTCCCTTGGAAAATTTTTGAAAAAATTTTCCTGGTTTTTGATTTTTCATTCTTTTTCACCCTCTTTTTCTTCTTTTTTTTGATTTTTTTTTTTTTTTTTTTTTTTTTATGCATTTGCAATGCCCCAGTTTGACTGTTTAGCTGATTCTCATGATACAGCTGAATGAGCTTCTCTGGTGCTCAAGAAGGCGGGTAATCTCGTCAGGAATCCCCTTCAACATCATCTTCCTCTGCCTCAGATACAAGGACTTCAAGATTGGGAGATGGCGTTGGATCATTATGTTCAATGGGTTTAGAAATCCCTGCATAATGATTCTGGATAATGAAAAGCTTTTGAATTTTAAACAAGCAAATCATTTATGCAGATGAAAAAGCTGTTTTTGTTTTTCAGGGTTTTTTGTGATCACTAATTTCATGCAAAAGCAAAAAGTGAAAACAAATGGAAAAACAAATGTTTAACAATGCATTAATTGAATGAAAACATCATTGTATTAAATGCTGCCAACAATGTCATCACTTCTCCTTTTGGCATGGGAGAAGGGTTTTGCACAAAGTGGACAAATCACGCTGACTTATGAATGACCGTAGGAACATCCACAGCGACCCAATTGTGGCAGACACCACCAGGAATGATGAAACTGTTCAGATCTTCTGCATATACTTCCAAGATAGCAGCAGCTTCTTCGGGTTGATTGGCATGGATGAATCCTCCACTTGAACAAACCTTTCTCATTAAGTGCCCCAGAACAGTAGCCAATGCCAGCCCGGGATTTGATTAACCAGGAATAAATCCATCAACAGGAATAAATCCATCAACAGCACTAAGGCTGGCAAAATCCTCTTCGGAGTCCATAACTCTCTTGCTCAGGATGATCCATCAATCTGGCAGAGATGGCTTTGGTATAATACCGTCAAAATGCGTCTTCAAAATAAATGAAGATCGCAAGGGTCAGACCACAGGACGGGAGACCGGAACAAAACACCTGTTTATGCAAATGATGCATGAAGTGTTTATGCATATGCTTGTTTTTTATATCAAAGGAACCCGAGGGTTTTATTTGCAAACTTTGAAATATTTAAGCATTTTGATCGTATGTGAGAATATCTCATCAGATATATCAGGTGAAAAAATTTTCCCGGTTTTTTCATGTTTTGAAAATTTTTGCAAATAAACTCCTTTGAGTTCCTTGGAAATTTTCTTTTTTCTGATGATATGGATGCAGATGAATGCGTGAATGCATGAATGCAACAAACACACTCAAGGATCAAGCAAAGCACACCAAACAAAGGTCGTGGGAAAGCTCTATGTATCCCTAATATCAATCATCCATTTTGGTGGATTTAGGTTTTCACCTTATCGACACCCAAGTTCCATTGATATTAACGGTACATGAACCGGTTCAAACATTCCTAATATCAACCAGCCGCTTTGATGGATTTTAGGTTTTAAACCTGATCCGGGATCCATTGATATTAACAATGCTTGAACGACTCAACCACGAATCAAGGGTTTGTTGAGAGTCACGAGCATGGAGTCTCGGTTAAGAACCACCCAAAGGGAGTGTACTAGGGTTTAAACCTGCCAGACATGTTCTATCAGAGGTTCCCATAATCATCGTTCCATCTTTCGAATATTATCGGAGGAACGAATACTCGTATTCCAAGAATATTCTCAAGAGAAACTCTTATGAGTGTAGTATCGCGTAACAATCGTATCAGAACTGACATCTGAACGACCTCCGCACTACGGTCCTAAAAATAGGCCAGGATGGGTTTGGTAAACTAAGGTCCTTGGCTTCTGCGGCACATGATTGAAAGAATAATGCCTAACCACAAATAACTTGTGTGACATTATTAGTTCAACATGACCTCCACCAAGTGAATGGACTCGCAAGTCAACTGGCTAAGGACTACTCCACACCAGTCAACAAGACTATGCCATTCTCCTATCCTAGAGAGCACTCGAGTTCGGGTATAGAACTCATCTCACAGATCACCAAAGCAAACAGCAAATGTATATCAAGCAATTCACACATTACAATCAATACAGTCATCCCAGATTGTACAAAAATATGTCAGATAAAGAATAACAATATAGCACAACAAGGGTGAAAAGTAGGCAATACCACCAAGGATTCTGGTGAGATTTCCCCAGCAGAGTCGCCACTTTTCTGTAGCGGTGTATTCGTCGCTATATGATCTATCGATTAAATCATAAGCTAAGAGATACATGAAATTTCGAGTCGCCACCGCACTTTTATTTATCCAAAGGACTGGCTAAAAAGCGAACAAAAGCCTAAGAAGTTTTACACGTAGAAAACTAATAAAAAGATCAGAGAGTCTGGGTAAGGGGTAAATTACGCAATGGGAAGGTGTTAGGCACCCACTACGTCCTAGGTACTCCTAGGGAGCCCTTTTCACACTTGTTATGCTAAATTGTTATTTATTATGACAAAAATATTGTGCAAACATGATTGGGATGGTGAGAAAAGAATATACATTTTTTATTGGATTATTGGGTTATTGGGTTCGAACGGATGAACCCGTTGCCTACGTACCTTCCATCAAAGGTAAGGATCAGAACGCCGTAGTTCGGCTAAAAGATTTCCAAAAGTGGGTTAGGTTCAATTTTAAACACAAACCCTAGGTCTTACGTTATCCACGGGAGAAAACTCAACCTTATACAAACAACAACGTCCACCATGTGAGAACAGCTTCAACTTGCCAGGGAGGGGTTAACCCTATAATAGGCAAGGAAGACTTACAATTCAATCACTAAAGACAGAAGGTGAGATTAACATCAACCACTAAGATAAATCAAACCTATAGCTCATGTATGAAAAGATTAATGGACAAAGCCAAAACAAGTGAATGAGTGAAGTTACTGATTATGATTATGAAAATGAAGTCAAAGTATGATTAAGATTGATTCAAATAAGTATTATGAAATGGAGTTTGGAAAAAGGTCAAGGACTTGGGTCCAGGTTTTTAGTTAGAAAACATGAAGATGTTTGCACAACACTTATGTCAAATTTAAAAGATAAAGTGTGAAAAGGTTTAGGACATAATGAATGATGAATGGATGAAGATGGAAAGTAAAACTTCTTAGAAGGTTCACTTCTTGAAATCATATAGCAGATGATTCAAGTGTGTCCTTTGGAATAGCAATTAATAATAACAAACAAACAAAGCAAGCAAAAGCGGATATCGGATGCCAATCACTGGTCTTATACCAATCTCCTAAAACAAAATGGGATATCAGATGCCACTCAATGGACTTACACTAATCTCCACAGGCAAAGAAATAAAAGCGGATACCGGATACCAATAGATGGATTTACACCAGTCTCCTAAAACAGAAATAGGATATCAGATGCCACTCAATGGACTTACACCAATCTCCTCAGAAGAAAACAAAGATGAAACAGGGAAATCAACTGCCAATCTATCTGGACTTAGGTTAATTCCACAGTATGGTCCTAGGAAATCCAATGCCACATTACAGGGACTTACAATGGATCCTCACATACAAGAACAAAAGCAACAATATGATCACAGGAATGCAAATGCCAACTTACAGGGACTTATAACTACAACCTCACATACAAAACCAAACAGATCAAATTATGATCACAGGAAAACAGATGCCAACTTACAGGGACTTATAACTGTATCCTCACATACAAACAGATGAAACAAACTATGGTCACAGGAAAGCAGATGCCAACTTACAGGGACTTATAACTGCAACCTCACATACAAATCAAACAGATCAAATTATGATCACAGGATAACAGATGCCAACTTACAGGGACTTATAACTGTATCCTCACATACACACAGATAAACAGAAGATATGAGTGACCAATGAGGTCTTACACTCTATCCTTCCATATCATAGGAGCAAATGCCAAGGCAATGGACTTACAATTGCCCTCAATGGGCAAACAACAATGATAGCATCACAAAGATAAATGAGATGATCATGCATTAATGGCAATTGATGATGATGATAAATGCATAGCATACAAGCAAGCAAGTGCACATGAAGCAGTCAATCAATCAATGAATATCAAACAGCACACTCTATAGCCAAAACAATGGGGGCTCACACAAGAGGGTTTGACTTTGAAAGTCCACTGTAATAGGTGAAGGTCGCTCTTAACCTGGCCATTGAGAGGCTCAGGTGAAGCAGATGAAAAGGAGATGAGGGGTGTGCCTCATTGCTTCAATCTCATATCAGAGAGAGCATCAAAGAAAGTGTGGGAGTTCAGAAAGTAGGAACTCTCTCCACATTATTGACTCGATTAGATCTTGGGTATTTATCTTAATGCTTCAACCATGAAATGGGAGCAAAGAGAGGACACACTGAATAGTGGGGGATAGATTGCTTATCCCTACCTTCCACCAATTGCCTTACTTGAAGGACTTTTCCTGCTTGGGACAATCTTAAACACACACAGGCATTGCCTCTTAAGGAGGACTTCAGACAGTTTGCCCGGTCAAATAACAGACCGGGTCTCCAGACTACATGAAGAAGAAGTAATTATACCTCAAAGCAAATGCTAAAAAGCAAAGCAAGCAAGCAAGTTCAAAGAACTTAGGCAACTAAAGTACCTGAAAAAGTCAAACTTATTAGTAAACAGCTCAACAGTCAAAATCAAAAGGAAATAACCCAATAGTCAACCACAGAGGGACCAATTGTGCAAGGCACAAAGACTCAAGCACATGAGTCAACCTACAAAACAAGGGTTAGCACATTAAACAATCAAACTAAAACACATTTGAATGATCCTCAAGGCATTGGTGCTTAACCTGAAACAGATGAACTCAACATAAGCTTAGAAGACCACTAGGACTAGCCTAGGGTCAAAGATGAAAGAAAAAGTCAAGGCAGCAAGGAAAAGTCAACCCAAACCAAATCTAAACATTCAAGAAGCATTATCAATTGGATTCATAATAAAATCATGCATCAATGTCATTTCATATGCAAAAGGATGCAAAGCATGGCAAGAGAAACATACAAAAGTCAACAGCAAAGACTTCATTCAAAAGTCAACTCAAACATTTTCAAAAATCATGAAATAAATCACACTCAATCCTAACATCTAACATGGTAAGCATGTAAAGTTTCATGGCATTTGGATGAGGGGAAAGCAGTCAATTAAAATCATGAAGTCAAACCAAATTCAAGTAAGCATGGTGAAAGTCAACAAGCATGGGTCAACTTCAAAAAATCATATCAATTTGAAAACAGAAGAGAAATGAATGAGATTAACACCAATGCAAAGCTTGAAGTGTCTAGTTATCACATATGAAATTTCATGGTCATACAATAAGATTTGAGAATTTCACAAAAGATTTGGCAAGGCATAGCACAAAAAGTCAACAAATGACCAAGTATGGAAGAAAATTCTCAATCAAATGGAAAACAGCAAGATTAATTCCAAGAAAATTCATACACAAACTAGACATGTGATAGATGGTTCATGCAAAATTTGGGGTCAATTGGATAAGAGGAAGCATGTGAACAAAAATTGGGAAAATGCATATCATTCATATAGCACCAAATGTAACACATAACTTCAGAAAATCATAACTCTCAATCCACAAATGATAAATGCACAAACTTTATATGGAAATGAAGGGCAATGTGTCTAGTTTCACCACAAAAAATTTCAAGCTCATTGGATGCAACATGAGTATTTCACAATTGAAATGGCAAAGGGTGTCATTTATGCATACATGTCAAGAAAATAATTATCATTTAAAATCCAGCCACTGAAAATTTAATTAAAATTCACAATAAAATACTAGACTCATTTGTGATCATGATGGAAAAAATTTCATAATTTTTGGATGAAATTTGAATTAAAAATGAATTGTTTAAGTTGAGTGAATAATGGATGAAGTATGAACATGAAAGCATGGCAAATGGGGTCAACATGTGGTCAACGATGGCATTGTGGTAAATAGCGCAGTCACTTAACTAAACTGCAGCGTTTTGATGAGGGAAACGAAATGTTCCCATTGGCTCTCAGCCAATGGAACAGTAACTCGGCCAATGGAAGCAATTTCTGGGTTTTCACACAGCTAGGGTTTAACAGCCAGGCAATCATTCAACTTCATGGTCATTGACAAACCTCAAACAACACGATGCAACATCAAGAAACAAACATGGCCATGCAACATCATCATCATGCAGTATTAACCAACAACAACAAAACATTAACCATGGAAAATCTGGGCATATAGCAAAACAGCAGCAGGGTTTCTTAAGGGTTTATGCAGCTGGGCATCATGAACATCAACATCATTCGACCAAACAAACAGACAACAGCATGGTATTGGTAATGTTCCTACTGCAACCAAACAACAGCATACAACAATGTTTCACATGGATTTCAGGACAATGCTCATAAGGTTTTAAACTGCAGCAAGGTATATGGCATCAACAGCAACACAAAAATTCGACCAGCATAGCATTGAAATACTTCATGCAACATGAGCAACAACAATAGCCAACCCTCATAAAAACATGATTTCTGGGAAAGCCAGGGTTTCAACAACAGCAGCATTCATTATCCAACTTCATGGTTCATCAACAAATCGAAATCAAACAAAATCATGAGAAAAATCTGGACATAGTTTAAGGTTGCAGCTACAGGGTATCATCATCATGTTCAATCGAGCTTAACAACAATATTTTCCAGAAATGAAAATCAAATACACACAACTGACCAGCAAGCTCTAACTAACATGAATCTACCAACCATTTCCACTAGAACTCATTGGTTGTCACAAATCGAGCAAGAATATAAACCATTTCCAAATTTCATTTCAACATAACTAGCATGATACTTAACCATTTTTAGTAATTTCAAGCTTAATGTAACCACAAGAACATACTCTACACATGGCATAGCATTGATTTAAGAAATTAGAGTTTCGAAAATTTACTTGGATTTGAAGAAAAGTGTGGAGCAGTGGTTATTTGATGGTTTGAAGCTGAAACAGAAGGAGATGGTGCTTGGTAATGGAAGTTCCTCGAGTTTGTTTGACTCAATCTTGCTTGGAAACAACCAAATCGTGATATGCCATGGTTGGTGGTTGGTGAAAACAGAATGAGGAAATGCAGTTACAGCAAGGATTTGAGACTGCAAACAACTTCCAAAGGGTGCTTGGATGATGAAGGAATGGAGGTTACTCAAGGGTTTTTGAAGTTTGTGCAGAAATTCACCCAAGTGCAAAAATGCAAGATGAGAGGAAAAAGTGTTTTTGGTCGAGGGAGGCTGTCAAGCTAGGGTTGAAAATGCTGAAAAAATCCCTTATAAGGGTCTGTTTAGAGTTGGTTTAAAGGATGCTTAATCCTACTTATGTTTAATGACCTCCTTTGCATTTTGCTAATGTTGAACTAAATGGACATGGAGGGTGCAAGTGGTACACGAGTTGGGCCTTAATTATGCTGCCAAGGACTTTGCCAATTGCTGTTTTTGGTTGCTTCATGAACTGCTGTACTTGATTTTACTCAATGAACCAAAATGCATAAAAATGCCAACTTTGTACCTTGGTCCAAAATGGTAGTAAAATGGTGATATGATGATGGTTTAAGGCTTGAGACAAGTCACAAATGTGATTTAAAACATTTTCCAATTGGCAAAAATGAGAAAAAGTCCATAAATCAAAAAGTCAACTGTGAGTCAAACTTTGATTTTAAATGAAAAAGGTCCAAAAATTCCATTTTGATTGGTAGGGTTTTAGGACATGAAATTTATATTTTTGGAAAGAGGATGAAAAATGTGGTTTGTAGGAAAAAACCCCACCAAATTTGGCCTTATGGTTTGAGAGATATGCCCCTTTGAAGTTCAAAAATTGGTGAAAATGATTTGATCATATCTTGACAACCACACATGGGATTTGGGTGTTCTTGGACTTTTTAAAAATGGGAGAACAAGATCTTCAACTTTCATGTAGGGCAAAAATTCATTTGGAGCTTGTATCATGATGTAAGTTTAAGATCAAGAAGTTTCCATTTTTGGCAGTTGAAATTACAGGTCCACTTTCTATTTCTGGAAAATTTCTGATTTTACTTCAAATTCTTCCATGATGAGGTTGAACATGATAGATGAGGCTTATACAAGCATGAATGAACTCCTTCAGATCAATTCTATCCATCAAATTCTTGATTAAATCAACAGTTGACCAAGTTTGACTGTCTGTTGACTTTTCTAGGGTTTTGAGTGACTGGACCACTTCTGATGAATTCCAAACCCTAATTCCTTGAGAACTTGACTTCAAATGATGTCTCAAGTTGTATGAACTCTTGATGATTGATCATGGTGCCCAAATTCTGCAAGAATGGCCACCATCCATTGCTTTGACTGATCAATGACTGACTTTGACCTAATTGCTGATGATTGCTTCAACTGCAAGCAACAAGGTTAGACTGACAATATTTTTGTACTTTTTGAATGATAAACATATGAAAGCAAAGATATACAAATGCAAAGTATGCTTGGTGATCAAGAAACAAACCACAAGGCAATCTATCCACTAAGAGGAAAGCAAAGGCATGCATTGATCCTTGAGGTTATGATATGAATGATATGGGCCATGAGGGATCTTAGGGCCCAAAATTGGGGTCTTACAATATCAATTAAGCGGATATCGGTATGTAGTTCGTCGTAATTAGGGAATCAAATCTTCGTTTGTTTTTTTGGTTTTTTTTAAAATAAATCTTTTCAGTAAATACTATTGATTAAAAGTCTTTTCTCAAACTCTCGCTCTGTTGAATAGACTATGACTTTATATTAACGCAGTTCTCACTTATTGGTTAAGTCCAAAATCATATTTTGAAAACAACAGAATCTATAGAAACTCTTTTTAAAAAAACACTAATCGTTTAAACACCCTCGTCTCAAACTCTCGCTCTGTTGACTTAGATTATATAATTAAATTCAAATGCTTAACTCTCGTCCTCACATTTAACTTTTAAAAATACTTTTTGAAAAAGATCATAAGTTAATTAACTCTAAAAATTGCTTTCGCCCTGATCTAGAATTAATGCTCAATTTACTATGTCCAGTTAAAAACTCAAACTCTCGTTCTATTGAATTTAACTTCTTTATGTCTTTTACTCTCGTACAAAAACCTTGTTATTAAACCTGTAAATTAAGACCATAAAAAGAGTGACTTTATTTTTAAACATAATTTAACCAACTTAGTTTTGATTCCTTCATTCCGCTACTTTACATACCGATACCTAAGTAAATTAGCCAGACATGCTAAATAGATCTAAACAATCATTATGCTTAAATAAATTCATCTCAGGCAAATAATATAAATAAACAATAAAGCAGGGCATATATAAATTCAAACAATAATTAAAGAACCTGAATAATTTATAGCAATCTTTGAACACTTCACCACAGACCGGTTGGATTTGTTCTTGAATTCTTCAATCGAGCAGGAAAATAAAAGTGAAGGAATAAAAATCTAGGGTCTAACGTAAGGTTAGATCCGGTAAAAGATACACAATAGTTTCCGGTGTAGAAACTATTGTGTGAAAAATTAATTAAGTGCTTAAAGGAATTGCTGGAAAAGAAAATAAAAAATTGCAAATAAAGAAAAAACTGTAAAAAGGTAATGGTATGCTTGCACGGCTGGAAGAGAAAAATTGAACGAAGCAGAGAGACAGCCGAGAGAGACTGCAGGGTTTGCCTAAAGCCACTATTTATATTGCTCACTTTTTGTAACGGTTTCCAAAGGCTTTCCGTGTAAAAAATCCTCACGTTCCAATAGTCAAGCGTAACAATAGGCTTCAACGTGCCTCTGTTGCGCTTCTGAAGCCAAAAATATAGGAGAATGGTGTGACGTCTGTCACACCATGTGTTACGCTCGTAACACAAGTAGGCAGGGCGTGACGCTCGTCACACCTTGTGTGGCGCTCGTCATAGGCGCAGCGCCTGTGCTTTTGGGCTGGGCCTTGGCTTGGTGGAATTTGCTTCTTTTCATTTCTTTTTGCACCTCCTTTTCTTCCTTTTTCACTTGTGCTTCAAATAAACTACCTGAGATAAATAGAAAGCAAAATACCAAGTAGTATCGAATAAAATGAAATAAATTGAAGTGAATAATAATATAATTTAATTAAATCGAGTCCTAGAATGTGATATTATTTCATGTTATCAAACTCCCCCATACTTAGACCTTTGCTTGTCCTCAAGCAAAATACAATATAGAAATCGTTTAAAAATTTAGCCAGATGAAATTTCAAAACACACATCAATTCGTACTAGGTTGCAAGTAGATTTTGTTTAGGAGTAACTTGAGTTTAATCTTGACATCAACAACTACCGTTACAACCTCAGGTAACCTCACCTTATGCAAACCAGTTCGAGTCATGTCATTATAGCTAGCCTAGTTCTTTCACTCTTTTTTTCACCCGTTTTCATTCTAGCGAAATCACATTAAGCCCTTTATCGTTTCGCGCACATAGTGGAGTGACGGGTTAGTGGTTCTGATCCCCTTTTTAGCTTGAAGCTCTGGTACATTAGTCGGATAACTTCGTTATTTAGTCCATTGCAAATTGCGGGGGATCGGACCGTAGTCCGCCCTACCAAGTTCAGCACCAGATACCTGCTGAACCAACTCATAATGGATCTTTCGTATTATGTTTATGTATGATCTGCAGCCTTTAGATTAAATGATCTGGTAAGGATCACCTAACTTAGTTAGTGCATTCCCTGATGTATATTTTTTTATTTTGGGAATCATTCACTTATATTCATCGGCCTTCCACGTAGTTTGCTATTAAGATGGTGCTGACTTCTTGTATAAACTACTCGGGGTTACTATAAAGTTAAAAGTCCAGGGACTTGTATAACAGGTACCTTTCTTATCTAACATGTTGAGGTTCGTTTAGAGTGTTGGGGCGGTAATAATTTTTTTGTCTTAATTTTTCTCAAGTTTGATGAAATAGGCAACCTTTATACTTACTGAGTGTGTTGAATTTTTGTTATGGCTCATGAAAATTTGAGGGAATAGATAATAGAAATTTCTCACACTAGGGACTTAATTTAGAATAATTATATATTAAAATAAGTATTTTTTTTAATTAAATAATAGAAAGGGAAATAACATTGAAAGGGAAGATAACGTACTTGAAAAGGGAAAGTTTAAAGAACAAGGTTTCCCCCCCCCCCCCACACTTAAATGATACATTGTCCCCAATGTTTCAGAGAAAACAAAAGAAATACAAAAAGAAAAAGGAAACTAGAGTCAATGTTGCCTTCCGCCGCGTGTTCTTGGACCTGGTGATCTTTGACGTACTTCCAAATCATCAAACCTGCTGAGCAACTGAGCGAACCGCTGATCGGTTATTGCATTCCTCGCTTCCTGTTGTTGTTGCATCTGGCGTATCATCTGCATCACTTCGATATTCTACGCTTGCATACCATCGATAGCATCCATGATGTCGTCGTTGGATGCTGGCCTTCTTCGTCGACGACGTCGTGAGGATGGACCAGCTGCATTATCGGAAGGGTTGAGCGAGACTGATTGTTGTGCAGGAACTTGATCACCCTGCTCCATTTCGGCGAACTCGTCTGAAGGCGGGTTTGCTTGTGTAGGCTCGGTGGCATCGGGAGCATTCAGATCATAGATGTGGCGGTTGGGATTGGTGACATTTGTTAGGGAAATGTTAGGTAGAACAACGCTTGGGACTTCCTGGTTGTTCACCATAAGGTAATACCCTCCGCCTACTCTGTTTTTTGTTAGACGGCTGGACCGACAGTAACTTATATCCATAGATAGGGGAGGTAAAGATTCTAGATTTTGGAGTCGGTCCCCTAGGTTTAAGCCAAGTGCTATTGTGGTTATTAGTCCACCTATTACAAAAGGTTGACGGCCTCTAGCACATAGGGTGCGGATGTGATGAAATAGGAAGGAGGCAGCGTTTACCTGAGTATCGCTTTCAAAGACGCATTGGAGGAAGAATAATTCCTTGGCGTTTACTTTGCTGTTGTTCGGTCTTCCAAAAACTGTGTTTTGCAGGATGCGGATAAAGTACCGGATGGTTGGGTTATGTATATGGGAAGCAAGGAGCACATCCCAGTTGTTGGTTTCTACACCGGATATTTTCCTAAAGAGGTTGAAGGCGTGTATGTGCCACTGGGAATTCGGAGGGATTCTCGGGTGGACTTAACCTTCTATGGGGAACTGTAGCATGGTACTCAATTGGTTTTGGGATAGGGAGTACTCGGTGTTGAACAAACGGAAGGTTGCGGTACCGGTTAAGTACTCATCTTCACCGGTGGGAGTGTTGTACGAATAGGAACTTAAAAATTCTAAGGTTAGGGATGGATAGGTAGGTTGATTGTGAGTGCACAGAAAGGTTAAACCAGCAAGGCGGAGCATCCATTCTATACCTTGAAGTAATCCTAATTGTTGTAAACAAGTTAAATCAGGGTACCTGGTGGATTGGACGCCTCGCTCTTGGAAACGCTCGAATTGCTCCCTTTGATAATTATCATCTTCAGATCGGAAGATGATATTTCCGAAAGCTTGGTTGCCCGCCATATCGATAAGTGGTTTGAAAGAAGTAGAAGGTAAGAAGATGAAATGTATTTTATAGAATGGTTTGTGGTGTATGAAGAAAGGTATGGTGGGTATTTATAGGAAAAAATTTGGAAGTTGGAAAGGGAGTGGTTGAAAAGTAAATAAATGTGGGTAAATGTGAATAAATGGGGAAGGTAAAAAGGTGAAGTGGTGTAACGGTCGTGTCCCAACGGTTAGTAACGTTCACATAGCCAGACGGTGTCACGCTCGTGACAGGGGTGTTACGGGCGTGACAGGCACTCGGTGTGACGTCGCGTCACACAGTCATTCTAGCAACGTTCTTTGTTTTTACCATTATATTTTATTGTTGTTATTTTGTTATGCATATGTTTTATTTTATTTTGCTATTGTGATAATTTTAAATAGCCTTGCATGCTATTCTACTTTCCATAATATATATATATATATATATATATATATATATATATATATATATATATATATATATATATATATATATATATATATATATATATATATATATATATATATATATATATATATATATATATATATATATATATATATATATATATATATATATCTTTAATAAGTCATGTAGGTAGTAACAGTAGAGAGCATTATTGCTAGATATTGCATAAGCCATAATAAAGTAAAATAAATCAATAGCTTCATAAAATAATCATAATGTAACATTGGAAAACAAAAACAAAAATGCGAAAGAGAAACAAATACTAATATTAAAAATAATGTAAAAACTAATGAATAGCCTAAACTAAAACTAAGTAACTAAGAAAAACAACTTCTAGCCACTTGCGGGATCTCTGGCCGGAGGGGCAAAGGAGTTAACACAGTTTTGCAACTCGTGGAATTGATTTGTCATAGTGCTCATGTATCCTAGAAATTCTTGTCCCATATTACCTAGCTCTTCTCTGAGGGCGTCCTGTTCTGACATCAAAGCTTGAATGATGGTGTTATAATTATCTCCGGGCATATGATGTCTATGATCGGGTATTGCCGACTCTTCGGTTGGGACAGGTTGAGGAGGAGGGTCAATATCATAATAACCAGATGGTGTCCGAGGGTCAGATTCAGCATAAGGGATCTGGTCGTCACAAATCTCATAGTCCTGGATGGATTCAATAGATCTAGCAGGAGAAGGTGTTCCGTTCAGGTTGTAGAGCCAGTTATTGCGGTTGTGAACACTAGTCCTTGAACTAGGCAAGGTGAATAGGCAAAGAACTTAGTTGTTAATTATAAGCTCAAACTCTTCAGGCCCTAGGTTTGCTATAAACACAGTGTTGAAGAGGAAGGGTATACTCATAGTCGCAATGCCACAAAAAGGGCTTAGGTCAAGCATAGGTTGACGTAATCCGATAGCATTACCAATCATGGTTATCAATCCGCCTATTTGAATTGGTGCTCGTTCATCTTGGATAAGGCGGTCAAAATTCGTGAACATAAAAGTGGCACCGTTTACTGGACGGTTCTGGGAAGCACAAAATATGATGAAGAGTTCATCACGTGAAACTGAGGTACTGTTTGACTTCTTCTCGAAAAGGGTGTGGGCCAGGATCTTATGGAAATAACGAAAGGTCTTGTTATGTATGTTTCCAGAAAGAAACTCATGTTCCTCGGGATCGTCATTTTCAGTCAAGCTTCCCTAAAAATGTTCAAGTTCTCTATATTCAAAAAGGTCTTCTTGGCTCACTGTGAATGTATCAAAAGAGGTAGGGAAACCTAAAAGGGTGGTAAAATCTTGAATGTTAAATTGATACTCCATGTTGAACATTCTGAACTGAATAAAACCTCTGCTTATTCCTTTTCCATGGCTGGGTAGATAGATCAGAGAACTAAGGAATTCTAGTGTCAGTCTCCGGTAGGTGACGAAATGTCTACGGATAGGAGAGGTTTCCCACCCTATCTAACTCAGCAAATACAGTACACTCTCTCTTAGTCCAAGGGCAGTCATTGCCCAGTCATCAGCATACAAACTAGGTAGCATCTCTCTCGCTGCTAGTTCCTCAAACTTTTGTTTCTGAGCTTTCCCTCTGATTTTGATACCCATACGATCAATTTGGCCCATCAGGTTAGTGTTAGCTAGAGAAAAGAAAAACAAGAGTTTTAGTCAGGATTTGGCCAAATGCCGAAAGAAGAAGAGAAAAGTTTTTTTTTTTAATAAATTAAAATAAATTAAGAATGAATACTAAATAAAATTTAAAATAATAATTAAAGAGAAAATAGGAATAAAAATATCTGTGGGTTGTCTCCCACTAAGCGCTTTGTTTAATGTCGCAAGCTCGACATAAAAACTATCAAATATAATCTATAAAGTCTGGAGGCATTACGTCTAAGTGCAAGACTTGCGAATCTTAATTGTTTTCTGCATAGTGATAATGTTTTAGACATTGTCCGTTTACGGTAAATGGTTCCATAGATTTGCCTTTAATTTCTACCGCTCCACTGGGAAAGACATTGGTGATTTGGAAAGGACCTGACCATCTAGATCGTAGTTTTCCCGGGAATAACTTTAGCCTAGAGTTAAATAACAGGATTGTATCGCCTTGTTTGAAGATTTTCCTTGATATGCGCTTGTCATGCCATTGTTTTGTTCTTTCTTTGTAGATTCTGGCATTTTCGTAAGCGTCTCGTCTGAGTTCCTCTAGTTCGTTTATATCAAGGATTCGCTTTTCACCGGCGGCCTTATAGTTTAAATTTAGATTTTTAATAGCCCAATAGGCTTTATGTTCTAATTCTACCGGGAGGTGGCAGGATTTTCCATAAATAAGCTTGAATGGGGTTGTCCCTATGGGAGTTTTGTAAGCGGTTCGATATGCCCATAAAGCTTCTGGTAATTTCAATGACCAGTCTTTCCTTGAGGTGGCGACTGTTTTTTCCAATATTTGTTTGATTTCTCTGTTAGACACTTCCACTTGTCCACTGGTTTGAGGGTGGTAAGGTGTCGCTACTCTATGCCTTACGCCATACTTAAACAGTAGTTTTTCGAGTACCTTAGATATGAAATGTGATCCGCCATCACTGACTACTATTCTTGGGACACCAAATCTTGGAAATATTATATTCTTAAAGAGTCTAGTTACTACTCGTGTGTCGTTTGTTGGAGAAGCTATAGCTTCAATCCATTTTGATACGTAGTCAACCACTACGAGTATGTACTTGTTACCGAAAGAAGGTGGGAAAGGTCCCATGAAATCTATTCCCCACACGTCGAAAATCTCTACTTCCAAAATGCCCTTTTGTGGCATCTCGTCACGTCTAGATATGTTTCCTGTGCGTTGGCACCTATCACATTTCTTGATAGCCTCATGCACATCCATCCATATATTTGGCCAATAAAAACCGGCTTGTAGGATTTTGGAGCAGGTCTTGGATGTACTTGCATGTCCACCATAAGGAGCGGAGTGACAGTGTTGGATTATATTTTCTACCTCTTCTTCAGGTCTACACCGACGGAAAATACCATCGGGGCCTCTTTTGAAAAGTAAAGGGTCATCCCAGTAATAGTGTCTTATGTCATAGAAGAATCGTTTCTTTTGCTGGTAGGATAAAGTAGGTGGGACTATTCCGACAGCTAAATAATTGACGAGATCAGCGTACCATGGTGTAATAGATATAGCTAAGGTGGTTTCTACCTGTTTATCAGCTTTATTTTCTTCCAAAGTAGCTATAAGTTTATCGTACAAGAAATCATCGTTGATCGATGTTCTTTCTGGTTTCAGGTTTTCAAGTCTAGAGAGGTGATCTGCTACTACGTTTTCAGTTCCTTTTTTATCTTTGATTTCCAAATCAAACTCTTGTAGCAACAAGATCCACCTTAGGAGTCTAGGTTTAGCATCCTTTTTTGTTAAGAGGTACTTGATAGCAGCGTGGTCAGTGTAAATGATTATTTTGGCTCCGACCAAGTAAGAACGAAATTTATCTAGCGCAAATACTACTGCTAAAAGTTCTTTCTCGGTTGTGGCGTAATTCATTTGTGCTTCATCTAGAGTTCTACTTGCGTAGTATATGACGTGAAGCTTTTTATCCTTTCGTTGTCCTAAAACAGCACCCACAGCGTAATCACTGGCATCACACATTATTTCGAATGGTTCATTCCAATCTGGTGTCTACATTATGGGTGCGGAGATCAATGCTTGTTTAAGCGTTTGGAATGCTTCTAAACATTTGTTGTCGAAGATGAATTCAGCATCTTTCATCAATAGTCCGGTCAAAGGTTTAGTTATTTTAGAGAAGTCTTTAATGAATCGTCGGTAAAAACCGGCATGTCCTAAGAAGCTTCGTACTTCTCTTACAGTTTTCGGAGGTTGAAGGTTTTCGATTACCTCTATTTTGGCCTTGTCTACTTCAATCCCTCTGTTTGAGATGATGTGTCCTAAAACAATTCCTTCTTGTACCATAAAGTGACATTTTTCCCAATTAAGTACTAGGTTTACTTTTACACATCGTTCTAGAACTCTTTCTAGGTTTTCAAGACATTCTTCAAAGCTTTGTCCGCATACGGAGAAATCGTCCATAAATACCTCCATGATGTTTTCGAGAAAATCGGCGAATATCGCCATCATGCACCTTTGGAAGGTTGCAGGAGCATTGCACAAGTCGAACGGCATTCGTCGATAAGCGAAGGTACCAAAAGGACATGTGAACGTTGTATTTTCTTGGTCATCAGGATGAATTGGTATTTGAAAGAAGCCTGAATAACCGTCTAGATAGCAGAAATGAGAATGTCTTGCTAATCATTCTAACATCTGGTCAATGAATGGTAAAGGGAAATGATCTTTTCGGGTTGCTTTGTTTAGTTTCCTATAGTCAATGCACATTCTCCATCCCGATTCGATTCGTTTAGTTATAGTTTCTCCTTTTTCATTTTCAATAATTGTTATACCTCCCTTCTTTGGTACAACGTGTACCGGACTAACCCATTTGCTATCAGATATAGGATATATGATACCTGCCTCTAATAACTTGGTTATTTCCTTCTTCACTACCTCACTCAGGATAGGGTTCAGTCTCCTCTGGTGTTCCCTAGAAGTTTTACAGTCTTCTTCTAGCATGATGCGGTGCATACAAATAGAAGGACTTATTCCTTTAAGGTCGGTGATGTTGTATCCTAGTGCGGTTGGATATTTTCTTAAGATATGCAGGAGTTTTTCTGTTTCGAGTTTTCCTAGGTCTGCATTAACTATCACTGGTCGTTCAAGTTCTAAGTCTAGGAATTCATATCTCAGATTTTTGGGAAGTGTTTTCAGGTCTAGGGTTGGTTTCTTAAGGCATTGCGTAGGGTCCGGTGTTATTGCTAAACATTGGTTAAGTTTGTCTTCTACAAGATAGTCAGATGATTTTTCATTTTCTAACTCTGTTTCTTTTATGCATTCATCGATGATATCCATGAAGTAACATGTGTCTTCTATTGCAGGTGCTTTCAAAAATTGGGAAAGAATGAACTCAATTTTCTCTTCTCCTACTTCGAAAGTGAGTCATCCTTGTTTTACGTCTATGATTGCACCGGCAGTTGCTAAGAACGGTCTTCCCAGTATAATGGGTGTAACTTCATCTTCTCTAATGTCCATAATTATAAAATCGGTTGGAATGTAGAATTGACCTATTCGCACGGGAACGTTTTCAAGAATTCCTACAGGATATCTAACAGAACGATCTGCTAGTTGCACAGTCATTTTAGTTGGTCTTAATTCTCCCATTTCAAGTTTCTTGCATATGGATAAAGGCATAACACTAATACCGGCTCCTAAATCGCATAAGGCTTTATCTATGACAAATTTTCCTATGTGACAGGGTATAGAGAAACTACCCGGATCTTTAAGTTTAGGAGGCATATTCTGGATTATAGCGCTACATTCAACAGTGAGTGTAACGGTTTCGCTATCTTCAAGTTTCCTTTTATTAGAAAGAATTTCTTTTAAGAACTTAGCATATGAGGGCATCTGCGTAATAGCTTCTGTAAAAGGAATTGTGACGTTTAATTGTTTCAGTAGGTCAACAAATTTTTTAAATTGGCTCGCATCTTTGGTTTTAATAAGCCTTTGAGGGTAAGGGATAGGTGGTTTATAAGGTGGTGGAGGTACATAAGGTTCTTTCTTTTCTACGGTTTCCTTATTACTCTCTTCCTTTTCCTTAGGTTTATTTTCTTCCTCAGTTGACTTTTTAGAGTTTTGGTTTTCTATCCTTGGATCAGACGGTCCTTCCACTTCCGTTCCACTTCTTAGTATGATTGCATGAGCGTGGCTTCTCGGGTTAGGTTGGGGCTGTCCAGGAAATGTACCAGTTGGGGCAGCAATAGGCGCTTGTTGTTGAGCTACTTGTGATATTTGTGTTTCCAGCATTTTGTTATGGGTAGCCAGGGCATCTACTTTACTTGCTAGTTGTTTTATTTGTTCGCCAGTGTGTACATTCTGGTTTAAGAAATCTTTATTGGTTTGCTGTTGAGAAGCTATGAAGTTCTCCATCATGATTTCCAAGTTGGATTTCCTAGGAACGTTATTGTTAGGTGTAGATGGGATCGGCTTTTGATATCCAGGAGGTATAGCTGGGGCTTGATTTGGAGCTTGTCCAGGCGCGTATAAGGCATTATTACTCTTATATGAAAAATTAGGATGATTCTTCCAGTTGGAGTTATAGGTATGCGAGTAGGGATTTCCTTGAGCATAGTTTACTTGCTCTGCTTGGATTCCTGTTAGGAGCTGACAATCTGCAGGAGTGTGACCTTGGATTCCACAGACTTCGCAATTCTGAGTTATGGCAACCACGGTGGCTGGAGGTGATACATTTAAACTTTCAATTTTCTGGACCAGAGCATCCACTTTTGCATTAACATGATCAAGGTTACTTATCTCGTACATGCCACTTTTCGCCTGAGGTTTTTCTACCATTGTTCTTTCGCTTCCCCACTGATAGTGGTTTTGGGCCATGCTCTCAATAAGTTGATAAGCATCAGCGTAAGGTTTGTTCATAAGTGCACCACCTGCGGCGGCGTCTATTGTTAACCTCGTGTTGTACAAGAGACCATTATAGAAGGTATGAATCACTAACGAGTCCTCTAAACCATGGTGTGGACAAAGTCTCATCATGTTTTTGTATCTTTCCCATGCTTCGAAAAGAGACTCGTTATCTTTCTGTTTAAATCCATTTATCTGGGCTCTTAACATAGCTGTTTTGCTCGGCGGAAAATATCGGGCAAGAAAGACTTTCTTCAACTCGTTCCATGTGGTGACTGAGTTGGAAGGAAGAGATTGAAGCCATCTTCTAGCGCTATCTCTTAACGAGAAAGGAAAGAGACGAAGTCGAATTGCCTCTGAAGTGACACCATTAGCTTTAATAGTATCAGCGTATTGGACAAATACGGATAAATGAAGGTTTGGATCCTCTGTAGGATTTCTAGAGAATTAGTTATGTTGCACTGCTTGCAACAGTGAAGGTTTAAGTTCGAAGTTGTTTGCTTCGATTGCGGGCGGAGCAATACTCGAATGCGGCTCATCTTGCGATGGAGCAGCGTAATCTCGAAGAGCACGAGCTGGTTCTGCCATCTCGGGTATCGGTGAAGGAAGAAGATTTTTGAGATCAGGAATTTCAATAGGAGGGAGATTGTTTGCAGCACGATATTCCCGAATTCTTCGTAAGACTCGGAGATATAGTTCGATGTCGTTGATTCGTAAGTAAAACGACTCGCCTTGTGAGCGAGTGTGTGGCATACAAATCAACGAAAGAAATAAAAATAAAAATAAGCCTTAGTCTCTACAGCGTAACAGAAGAGTTACGATATCGACTAAATAAAAGTCCCCGGCAACGGCGCCAAAAACTTGATCGCGACTTTATGAGTCGAATTTGGGGTACAAACTGCAAGTGCACAGTTCTATCGCGTAGTTTTAAAAGATATCGATCCCACAGGGACTTATGAATCGATATACCGTTTTCTAAGGTTACTTAGTAAAGCTAAGGCGGATGATACTTTGATTGTTCGAGGGAAAAGTTAAAACTAAAATAAGATATAGATTAAATATCAATTAAGCGGATATCGGTATGTAGTTCGTCGTAATTAGGGAATCAAATCTTCGTTGGTTTTTTTGGTTTTTTTTTAAATAAATCTTTTCAGTAAATACTATTGATTAAAAGTCTTTTCTCAAACTCTCGCTCTGTTGAATAGACTATGACTTTATATTAACGCAACTGTCACTTATTGGTTAAGTCCAAAATCACTTTTTGAAAACAACAGAATCTATAGAAACTCTTTTTAAAAAAACACTAATCGTTTAAACACCCTCGTCTCAAACTCTCGCTCTGTTGACTTAGATTATATAATTAAATTCAAATGCTTAACTCTCGTCCTCACATTTAACTTTTAAAAATACTTTTTGAAAAAGATCATAAGTTAATTAACTCTAAAAATTGCTTTCGCCCTGATCTAGAATTAATGCTCAATTTACTATGTCCGGTTAAAAACTCAAACTCTCGTTCTATTGAATTTAACTTCTTTATGTCTTTTACTCTCGTACAAAAACCTTGTTATTAAACCTATAAATTGAGACCATAAAAAGAGTGACTTTATTTTTAAACGTAATTTAACCAACTTAGTTTTGATTCCTTCATTCCGCTACTTTACATACCGATACCCAAGTAAATTAGCCAGACATGCTAAATAGATCTAAACAATCATTATGCTTAAATAAATTCATCTCAGGCAAATAATATAAATAAATAATAAAGCAGGGCATATATAAATTCAAACAATAATTAAAGAACCTGAATAATTTATAGCAATCTTTGAACACTCCACCACAGACCGGTTGGATTTGTTCTTGAATTCTTCAATCGGGCAGGAAAATAAAAGTGAAGGAATAAAAATCTAGGGTCTAACGTAAGGTTAGATCCGGTAAAAGATACACAATAGTTTCCGGTGTAGAAACTATTGTGTGAAAAAATAATTAAGTGCTTAAAGGAATTGCTGGAAAAGAAAATAAAAAATTGCAAATAAAGCAAAAACTGTAAAAAGGTAATGGTATGCTTGCACGGCTGGAAGAGAAAAATTGAACGAAGCAGAGAGACGGCCGAGAGAGACTACAGGGTTTGCCAAAAGCCACTATTTATATTGCTCACTTTTTGTAACGGTTTCCAAAGGATTTCCGTGTAAAAAATCCTCACGTTCCAATAGTTAAGCGTAACAATAGGCTTCAACGTGCCTCTGTTGCGCTTCTGAAGCCAAAAATATAGGAGAATGGTGTGACGTCCGTCACACCATGTGTTACACTCGTAACACAAGTAGGCAGGGCGTGACGCTCGTCACACCTTGTGTGGCGCTCGTCACAGGCGCAGCGCCTGTGCTTTTGGGCTGGGCCTTGGCTTGGTAGAATTTGCTTCTTTTCATTTCTTTTTGCACCTCCTTTTCTTCCTTTTTCACTTGTGCTTCAAATAAACTACCTGAGATAAATAGAAAGCAAAATACCAAGTAGTATCGAATA
Organism: Lathyrus oleraceus; assembly: GCF_024323335.1. Lineage (NCBI taxonomy): Eukaryota > Viridiplantae > Streptophyta > Magnoliopsida > Fabales > Fabaceae > Lathyrus > Lathyrus oleraceus. The sequence continues at coordinate 151,780,028 of NC_066583.1, read as the reverse complement.
AAATGAAATAAATTGAAGTGAATAATAATATAATTTAATTAAATCGAGTCCTAGAATGTGATATTATTTCATGTTATCAATGTAAGCCAAGTTAATTGAGGTTGAATGGTGTCAGACCAGGTATGACCAGTTGAATTTAATTGAAGAGAAGAGATTAACTGCCATGTGTGATGTTCAGTTATATCAGTAGAGGATGAAGAAAACTTTTGATAAGAAGGTCAGACCTCGGGTATTCAGAGAAGGTGACCTTGTTCTCAAGAAGATCTTGTCATTCAAACCAGATTCTTGGGGAAAATGGACTCCTAATTATGAAGGCCCATATGTTGTTAAGAGAGCATTTTCAGGTGGTGCTTTGATTCTTACAACTATGGATGGTGAAGAGTTCACTCGTCCTGTGAAAGCAGATGCAGTCAAGAAATACTTCTCCTAAAAAAAAGAAAAGAACAACTCGCTAAGTTGAAAACCCTAAAGGGAGGCTTAGGCAAAAAAGAGTGTCTCGGTGGATTGAAAACCCGAAAGGGTGATCTAGGCAAAAATTAGAGACATAAAAACAGAATGAATTTCCCGATGAGTTGAGTACCCCACCTTCGGGCAACTTATGCAAAAATTAGGGATCATGGCAAGTAACTGCAGTCTGTTGATCGACTAGTATCAGAAAGACCTTAGTTGAGCACAAAGGTTGACATCGATTCATCATCCCAGTAGCGGTCAAGGGCACAGTGGATATCGAGAGTTGGTAGAAGGATTAAGGATCATTTGTATTCAATGTAACCCTTTTCCATGTAAATTACCATTTTCAACTTTGTAAAAATCTATCGAGTCTTGTCACGAACAGACTACCATCCCATTAAATAAAGTTGAGATTTTCTCCAATTGTTTCTACTCTTATTTACTTCAGCCAATAGTTTAAATTTTATTATGATCATTTTGGAAATTTAAAAAAATTTAATCAAAATCATTTTTTTCTTAAAACATATAAAAACAAGAATTTTTCAAAGCAATTAAAAGGAAGTATCAACAGCACTTCAAAGAGCAGCAAGTGCTTAAGTGCTAAACATCGAAAGTTCCCCAAGCAATTAACCCTTCGATTATCCCTAGTTGTTTGTGTTGATCCGGTTCCCCTATGGAATGTTTGTTCCTTAGCGGAATTTCGATTCTTTTCCCCAGCTAAGTAGGTTGATTCAGTAACTTGCAACGTGTTATTTCCCTGACAGAGTTTCTGTGTTCCCCAACGGAGTTTGTGTTTCCTCGGCAGGGTTGATCTTCAGTAGAGTAAGATGTTTTCCCCGGTAGATTGTGTTGGATCCCCCACCAGTCACCATCCAACTTGCTCCCAGTCAGAGTTTCCTCCTGGTTTTTGAGCAGTTATTTGTGTTTATCCTCTGTATAGTTGTCTCCAATTTGATATGGTGTTGACCTAAAATTCCCTGCAAACTCGATAACATTTCCTCTCCTCAGCAGATCTCCTCCCTCTGCTAGATTTGAGCCTTTAGGTTGTTGATCTCTCTATTCTCCAGCAGTTGTCTTCCTCTTTTTGCGGATTGACCGAGGATTGTACTGATGATTCAAATTCTTTGCGACACCTTTGTATCCTTTGTGATCATTTTGTCAACCTAATCATCATATATATACATACACATATACATTCATATAATTTCATAATTGCATATTTGAATCATCATATCTGATTAACTTGTTCATTTGAGATTCTCATTCTCTGTTATGGCGATACTTTATCCCCATACGAACCTCGGTGTCTGTCCTCCCTCAATCGTAGAGCGTCAGCCCCTTAGGCAGAAAGACTTTAACCTTTCTCCTCTTCCCCACTGAGTTGTTTCCTCGTGGATGATTATTACTTCAGTTTCCTCCCTAGTTGTTTATTTGGATGGAATCACTCCCCGTGACTGTTTCTTTCTAGATCATGCCTAGATAGATGCTTTGAGTCTCCTAAGAGCTTATTACCCAATAACTGGTAATATTCTTCTTAGTTTGCAGTTTGTTACTTCTTGCCCAATACCCGACATAAGTACCCATGTTTTCACAACAGTGGAGTTCCTAGTGGATTCATTTGTTTTTGATTCCCCAGGAAGTATATCCTTGATATGTTCATCCTAACCGGTGGCGGATATCTTTCTTTCCCCTGCCTGAGTCTATCCTTGATATGTTCATCTTAATCAATGACGGATATTCTCATCCTTGGTATTCTACCTAGTAAAAAGGTAGTTGTAATCCCTATTTTACTCCCCAAAGAGTTAATCCTTGATATGTTCATCCTAACCGATGACGGGTTTCCTTCTCTTTATGGTATTCTACCTAGTAACCGGTAGTTGTAAACCCTACTTTTTCCCGCAGAATCTATCCTTGATATGTTCACTTTAACCGGTGACGGATACTCTCCCGTGGTATTCTATCCAGTAACTGATAGATGTAATTCCTATTTTCTCCCCTCATAGAGTATATCCTTGATATGTTCATCCTAACCGGTGACGAATTTTCTCTTTGATGGTCTTCTATCCAGCATTCGATAGATGTAATTCCTACTTGTGGTTCAGTTGGTATATCCTTGATATATTCATCCTAACCGATGATGGGTATCCTCCTTGACAGTCCCAGGAAAGTCTATCCTTGATATGTTTACCGATGACGGATCTTCTTCCCTGTTGAGTCTATCCTTGATATGTTCATCCTAACCGATGATGGATATTCTCACCTTTGGTCTTCTGCCCAGTAACCGGTAGTTGTAAATCCTATTTTCTGCAGTTTTCCCCAACAAGGCTATTCTTACCCAGTAAGCGGTAACGAATACTCTCTCTTGGAGATTCTCAGCGAATCATCCTTGATACGTTCATCCTAATCGATGACGGATGTCTTCTCTGTCAGATCTTTATTATCTCCTCACCCAGTAACAGGTAGTAGATAATAGATTTCTGTTCCTCCTGTGTTGAAGTTTATTTCTTCCCCAGTCGATTTGAGTGCGCGTTTCCTTAGTGAAATCGCTTTTCCTGCATGATTCAAGTACTTCAGTTTTATCCTGACTTACTCGTATCCCCTGCAGATGTTGTTGTTCCCCGGCTGAGTCTTTTCCAGTTTTGTATGGAATTCCTCGAGTCCCCCAGCAGTTTTAAGTCATAGCCTGGCCTACGCATAACTCCTTTATCCCCTAGAGTCTCTGTCTCCCCAGTGAGTTTTCCTTACGAAATACATTATACTCCTGCGGACTTTCGGTCTCTCTGATTTCTTTTCCTTTGTGGCAATATTTCCCCACAGGGAATTAACTTTTGCATTCATATCATTTGCATCATGAGGTCTCTTATGGATCGAAATTCGTTTCTATGTTGTTATTTAAGCTCATTCTACTGAGTCGACATAAAGATTTTAACCTTCGCCTCCTCAGTTAGAATATCCTTAAATAGGGGCAGTTGTAAGACCCCAATTTTGACCCTAAGATCCCTCATGCAATTTCATCATAAGCATTAGCATTGGGATCATACCTTGGCATCCTCCTTACCCCTCTTTCATTGGGTTTGTTTTGGGAGAGATCACCAAGCACTATGTGATTGTATCATACCTGTATATTATCAATTTACTAACCAAATACCAAAAATATGTCTTTGCATTTGCCTAACTCTTTTGTAGGTAAGGCATGATCCCATTGATTTATCAAGTTCATATCTAGGGTTTGAGACCCTCATGACAAAAGAGCACAACCATGAATTGATCCAAGAATGGTTATGAGCATCATATATGAGTTCCATTGATTCCTAAATATTAGGTTAATCAAGTGCTCTTCAAGAGTTTGGAAGTGATTTGCCTTGGAAACCCTAGTTTGACTAGGTATCTTAAGTAATTTCTCCAACAAGCTATCTCACCATGAACCAAGAAATTCCAAAGAATTGAAGGTTAGCAAGTTGGTTGATGATGGTTGGCCAGATGAATTCATCTAATCAAAACTGGGTCTCCCTAGACCCTATCTCCTACACTTTTCACCATATTAAAATGATTCCAAGAGAAACGTTACTCTAAATGATATTTCAAACAACTTTCATGTTGAAACCTAGACCTAGTTTTGCTTGGAAAATCATTTTCTATGTTGAAACATTATAGGTCATTTTGTCTAAACCCTAATTTGAAAGTCAACTTCCTAAGGCCATAACTTGCACAATTTTTATGAGATGAAATATTTCCAAGTTGCAAAATTAAAATCAAGATGTCTAATTCAACTTTGATGTTTGGAGTGAAAGCAAATTCAACTTTTATGAGCATGTGATATGAGGATACATTATAGGTCATTTTTGACCTATACCATTGAACAAGTGATTTTTCTCAACTTCAAAAATGCATAACTCTATCATTATAAATCCAAATGACATGAAATTGGTGACCATTTGTAAGGTATTTGAAAGAGATACAACTTTGATGAAGACACTTTTCTCATTTGAAGCTCACATAAAAAGTTAAGCAAGGTGGAATGTTGAGATATATGGCTTGACACTTAGAAAAAATTTCAACATGTTGAAATTTCCAAACTTCCACCTCAAAATTCTCCATGTTCCAAGCTCCAAATGAAAAAGTGTTCAACATAAAACTTGTTCCCCTTGATCCAAGCTTTCCAACAAACCCAAGTTCATGCATTTTTTATGAAGATTGCTAGGCCTGTGCATGGCTTTAACAGGGTTGCATCTTTGGAAAGAATCAATTGTACAAACTTCAGTTCACAATGCCTTGCCATTGAAGCTTCATTCAGACTTCAATTTGATTCATTTTTGGACCTTAATGCATTGCATGATGGGCCTGTACATGCCCATGCACTCGTGCCATCTACATTGCCAATTTTGGACAAATTTTGAGGTGTGCAAATATCATTCTCTTTGGCTATAAATAGAAGGCTTATGAGGTCATTTGAATCACACTTTGCGCGCCATCTTTGCCCCCCATTGGAACCCTCTCATTCTAAAGGAAAACCTGAGAAATTTCAATTTGAAATTTAAGTTTGAATCTCAACTATTGGAGATTCAAGAACTCCAGGATCCAAAGCCTTGCAACCTCTCCAATCACTTCCTATTAGCTTCTCAAGTGTGATCAGATCATGTTTGAAGCAAGCATCATCAAGAATTGTATAACATTGAAGGTAATTTTCAGAAAACTTCATCTCTTCGATTCTCACTCAATTCTACTCAATTCTCTTGGATCTTTGGTTATCTGAAGTCCTACCAATGTAAGCAAGAAGATTGAGTTGCTTAGAGGTTAAATCGAAGCAAATCAGTTGACACACCTCAAAATTCAACTCCTCGTATCTTTCTATATATGTGGAGTTATTTAAAATTGAGGTCAAATTCGTGCTCTACGCCATTTTTTCTTTCATATCATGTCCTCCTTTTTTATTCTTGTGATGGTTGAGGATGGACCAGTCCGGTGAGGTCCACCAGAGAAGAAGACCAGAGCTCTGGCTCCGGTGATGTGTTGGCATCTCTCCAGACCACAGGATCCTTTTCAAATGTTTTAATCCCGTGCCTTGGTTTTGCATACCATCCCTGCAGCGCATTGACTAGTTTCCATTGTGGAAAGCACGCTGAGGAGCGCTTGATCTGCCACCTCAATTAATGAGGGAGATCAAGTGGTCCAAGTTTTTTTCTATTTTTTTATTTTCATTTTAATCCTTTTATTTTCATTAATTCATATTAATTTTAATATTGATCCAAAAAATATGAGAGTTTCACCAAAAAATTTCAAATAATTTCCTCTTTCATATTTTGAGATAAAATTATTTTTTGGATCATTATTAATATTTTTCATGACTTAATTGATTTTGTGTTTGTTTTTAATTGTTTAAAAATACTTTTAAGTCTTTAAAAATTCTGAAATTTTTTCTCCAAGTTCCTTTGACCTTGTTTGACCTATGATAAATCTCATGGCCATTTCTTTGGTGTTTGGATAAGGTTTTAGGAATTTGATAACCCATATTTAATTTAAATGTATTATTTTAGTCTTTTTAATTTGAATAAATGCCAATTAATTATGTTGACCAATTGTGATGACTTGTTTGAGTTTGACTCTTGTTGTTGGGCCTTGGTCAAGGTTGATTTGACTTTGTCAAGTTAATATCATTGGATTTAGGGGATTGATGGAATGTACATTCCATCTCCCAAAATGAATGGACGATATTAAATTGGTAAAAGTCCTCCTTTGACCAATTTGAGTTTTGATCCATTCCCCTCCCTCTTCATCTCACTCCCATTCTTTGTGCATTCATCTCATTTGGCCTATGATATCTCAAAATCGTAAGGCTAGTTGATTGAAAAATCAACATAAGTATGGATGAGATTAGGTCGCCTCTTTTGCATATTCTTTTTGTGTGTGGTATATTTCATGAGCAAAGTCCATTATATTATGTCTCCAACATGCATTAACACGAAAATTATATTGTCCGGCCTCAAATAGTTGTGACTTCTACATAATTCCAATTATGATTGCTTAACATGGCGCTAAATTTGTGACACACAAGGCATAGCATTCTAGTTAGTGATATTGTAAGTCTCTCCTCTTTCATGGTATTGTGTGGAAACTTGGTCTTTTTTCCTTCCTTTGGAAGATGTCTTGGCTCAAGGGTCCATGCTTGTGATAAGTGGGTTGAGTGTTCTCCAAAGAATGACTTAAAAATGAAAAGTAAAAGAAAAACAATACTAACTTCTAACTCATTAACAACTAACTTTTAATTTCAAGCCATTTACTTTAATGTCATTTAATTTTAGTCTTTATTCATTTACCATTATTCATACCATTCTAATTGTTTATGTTAATGCAATTTTCACTTTGTCCACTTGGACCATATTGTGTGATATATTCCATTTTGTGTATACTTTGTTTGTTTGTGCAGTCTTTGACCATTAATGTGCATAATAATAACAAAAATCCTAAAAAACTTTTGGGTGGACTGTTGACTTGATCTTAGACAAATGGACTTAGAACTTATGCAACATTCCTATGCTAAAGGACTTGGCCAATGCCAACTTTTGTGAAACTAAGTGATTTCAATCTGAAACTTCATCTGATACATCATTCAAGATCCCTTTGAGTTCATCTGTAACATGATCATTGTGAAGCTGTTATTTTGAACCTGTGACTTGTGGAATTCATCTGTTACATGGGCTAATTTGAAGAAGATCATGGAGTGGCTAAGCTTGGATGTGGCTATCTTCATTTGATGCCTTGCTTTTCAAGATTTATATAATTGTGCATTTGTGTGTTGCTTGATTCTAAATGTCCAAGGGAATCTGGGTTTCTATTGACATTCTTGTCTATTGGATTGCTACCCATTGGTCAAATCTTTTCAACCCTTAACTTTTAATTTTGTGCATAGGATTAGTCTCTTCATCTTCTCCCCATTTCTTAAATTTCAAAATCTCTCCCTCCTTTTAAAATTTTCTTTGTTTGAACTTATTTTGTTCTAAACTTTGACCACTTTGCAAAAAGATAGAAACTTTGGCCTTATGCCATTGCATTTTCAAACTTCTTTTCTTAAATCAAATTTATAAATAAACTTAACTATATTTGACTTAAACTTTCAAAAAAAATCCAAAAAGAACTAACTCATTCAAACCATTTTTAGGCCTTTGTGCCTTTCAAACTTAATTTTTGTTAAAAGCAACGCATCCACTTTGAAATTTGTATCACGAACTACGAGGTTTTGATCCCTCATTTTTATGTTGGTACGTAGGCACAAGTCCGAAGGTCTTGCCAAACACAAAAATATAATTAATGAATTCTTTTCTCATCCCCCCATTCTATTTGTTTGTAAACATCATTTTGTACCAAATACATATGCACACAAAAAAGGGCTCCCTAGGAGTACCTAGGACACTTTTGGTGCTAACACCTTCCCTCTGTGTAACCAACCCCCTTACTTGTAATCTCTGACAGTTTATTAGTTTTGATTTGAAAACTTCTTACTTTTGGGTTTTGTTCATACTTTTCCCTTTTCCCTTGGAAACAATAAAAGCGCGGTGGCGACTCTAGTTTTATTGATGTCTAGCTTATCCATAGCTTGATGATCATGAATTTGCCGCTACAGATAAAAAAACAAGAAGACACCAAGAAATGAAAACTAGGGAAATGAGAAACTAGAGCAAAGAGAATCCAACCCTAGAGGGTGCTAAGTTGCAGCCAACCTCTGACTCTAGGTGGTCTCCAGAGCCTCGGTTAACCCTAACTCCTGCACATTCTCAACAATACCTTATTAAAGTAAACATTTAGACAAGACTCTTCCAAATAGTATGAGAGAAGATACTCTCTCATGAGAGTAAATTATCTTTTGTCTCAAGAAGTTGAAAATTGTGAGGACAAGGTTAACCCTAGTCCTCGACAAGATGAAGAAGATAAGATGATTGTCAACATAGGTGATTTTTTCCAGTGCATCTTATCTTGGCTAAAATTTGGACACCAACAATTGATGTCAACTCTTCGCCTTGGGAAGAAGATAGGAGACACTTGCCAAGTTGTTCTTGGTGGCAAGGATCTTATATGGAATTCTCTCAAGGAATAGACTTGTCCCTGGGTACTTGTCTATATGAACCCCAACTTTCTCGCATATGATTGCCTTAGCAATCAGAGCAGGAGTTATAGAAATGGGAATTCCGAAAACATTAGACTTAATGCACAAAGCATCTTGTGTAAGATGAAAGAGGGACACGTTTATCCAGAATTCTATAATGAGAACATGATAGATTGATCCTTCAAGCATTTTAAAGTAATTTACCCATTTCTGGGATTGAGCATCACTTAGAAGATCCAAACTATGACTTTTAAATTCATCAAATTCAACGAATGTTTCAAAGACAACGGTGAGTGAACAGGTGACTCCATAAAAATAAGACATTGTTTGAGGTTTGAACGGTGAAGGAAAAAGGAAGTTTTGAGAAGAAGATTTTATCAAGTGAAAAATGGGATGAGAACTAAAAGACATAAGTATGATTTTAAATAGAGAAGGAAAGAGATACTTAATGACTTATAGGAGGCAGTAGGTAGAAGCCTAAACGGAAAGACTCAACGGGAATCAATGCTTGTAGATGTAATAACCTTTAAACTAAGGCATGCAACAGAGCACGCTTGTCATACGCTATTAATACTAAACATTGAAAATGACAAGACATAAGAAAATACATAAGAGAAAATAGTTTTGAAAAAAGTAAATAAAATATATTAAAGGCGTACGCATACTGACACAGGGAGGTAAGTGAAGAGATTTTCTCTTTAACCAAAAAATATTTTCCCAATGGTTCACATCAAACATTTATATGACTATAATATAAGACATTTGTATTGCTCTATAGCCATGCAATAGTGCTTGATTACACCATTAAAATTAACAGCTCAAAGTCCAGAAGACAGAAAGTCCAAGAAGGGTTATGACTTCTGACTTAGAGAGCCTTCTAATCTCAGAGTCATAATTTAATCTTCATAGGCTACACAATTGAATTTTTTTGTTTTATTCTGGACAAAGTGCTATATTCAGATTTTTTAGAATAAAAACAAATATATCTTCAGCAAGGGGCTTTGTGAAGAAGCCATCTCATTGATGGTCTGTATTTTAAAATTAATTATACCCTTATGAACATAATTTCTCATAAAATGATGTTTTATTGAAATGTGCTTAGCTTTATAGTGTAAAATAGGATTCGTTGATAAGTAAATTGCAAAAATATTATCACAAAAGATAGGAATGTTACTCTCATTTAGCTGATAATATTCTAGCTAACTTTTCATCAAGAGGATCTGAGTGCTACATATAGAGGTTGTAATGTATTCAGCTTCTGCAGTTGATAATGCACTAGTTGATTGTCTCTTGTTGGACAATGATATTAGATTTTCACCCAGAAACTGATAGGTTCCACTGGTGCTTTTTCTTTCAAGTTTATCTCCAGCATAATCAGCATCACAAAAACCTTCAAACTTGTAATCTTTTGAGTTCTTATAAAGAAAAAAAAGGTTAGTAGTACCTCTCATATATCTAAATATTTTCTTAACAATAGTTAAATGAGATTCTCTAGGATCTGATAAAAATCTAGCACATAAGCATACATTGAACAGAATATCAGGCCTAGAAGTAGTTAAGTAAAGGAGAGACTCAATCTTACCTTTATATACCTTTTATTCTACCTTTTTACTTTCGCCATCTTTTCCAAGAGCGCAAGTGGTATATATTGGAGTTTTAGCATTTTACATTCATTCATATCAAACTTCTTCAGAAGTTCTTTTGTATATTTGCTCTGGTGAATGTATGATCCTTCTGAGTCTTCATTAATTTGAATTCCTAGAAAGAACTTTAATTATCCCATCATGCTAATTTCAAATTCTACTTGCACAGACTTGGAATTTTTTTGGCAGAGAGAGGCATTAGTAAATAAAATGATATCATCAACATAGATTCGAATTATTAAAAGATCATTTTTGAATGTTTTACAAAACAAGATTGTATCCACTCTACCACTTGAAAAATCATTTTCCAAAAGAAAATTGATGAGCCTTTCATACTAAGCTCTAGGAGCTTATTTTGGACCGTACAAATATTTCTTAAGTTTATAAACAAAATTAGGAATTTTATGATTTTCAAAACTACGAGGTTGATGGACATAAACTTCTTCAGTTATGTAACCATTCAGAAATGTGATTTTAACATCCATTTGATATAAGATAATATTGTGATTAATAGCACATGAAATTAAAAGACGAATAGATTCTAACTTGGCAACTGGTGCAAAGGTCTCAGTATAGTCAACTCCCTCTTGTTGACTATAGCCTTGTGCAACCAGTCTGGTCTTACCACTTCTCCTTGTTCATTCAACTTGTTTATGAAGAAGACCCACTTGGTTCCTATGACATGTTTTCCTTTTGGTTTTGGCACTAGATCCCAGACATCATTTCTGGAAAATTTATTGAGTTCTTCTTGCTTGCCAAAATCCATTCAGAGTCCATAAGAGTTTCATCAATGGATGTTGGTTTTATGATAGACACCAATCCTATAAGAGTTTATTCATCTTACCTAAATGAATATTTGGTTCTGACAGGTTCTTACTTGTCACCAAGGATATGTTCTACATAGTGAAAGAATCTTTGCTTGAGCTTCTTCTAAGATGTTGGTGTGTTAACATCTTATATGTCAGTAGCTTCTGATGGTGATTGTTTTTCTTCAAGTTCAACACCCTCAGAGTTTAAGCATGTGATCTTCAGATCTGTAAGCTTTTCATCAAACTTAACATGAATTGATTCATCAACTATATTGGTTTCAGTGTTATACACTTTGTAACCTTTTAAGCTTTTAGAGTATCCTAACATGATACACTTCTGGGATTTAGAGTCAAACTTCTTTAAGTTATCCCTTTTGATTGTCTCTGAAACCTATGTTGCCTTTAGGCTTAAGTTCCAGACTTGGGAACATATGCCTTTTTCCCATGATGTGTCGTGAGCATCCAGAGTCTAGGTACCATGGCTGGTGGTTTAACTCTACTGCTAAGGATGTCTTTAACATGGATTATTTTATTTTTAGGTACCCATATTATTTTGGGTCCTTTTTTTTTTATTTTTCCCATATTTTTTCTTAACTTGGGGTTTTTAGTAGTATAATCATGTGTGTGCATAAATGAAATGGGAGTATAGATCTTTTGGTTTTGCAGCCTTTTGTTTAGATTTAGGTTTGACCCTATAGTGTTTAGGTGGCTCATAACCAATACCTCTTTTCACATTGTTTCTTACTCCATAGATCATGGAAGTCATTTTGTTTATGTCTATGTTTCGTGCAAAAAAATTATGAAAAGCCATTGAAGGTATGAAAAATACAATAAATCGGGGGTTTGAATTGGGTTTTACAAAACAAAAGTTTGTCCACCAACTCAAGAACACCACTTAAAAGTTAATAACAAAGAGATAAACACAAGTATTTTATCCTCGTTCGCTTGAAACTTAAAGTTACTCCAGTCCACCCGCCAATGTGATTTCTCCTTATACACAAGGATTTAATCCACTATAATCAACTGATTATAATAATCACAAAGAATAATCTTCTTTGTCTTCTCAACGATCAACCTATACCCTAGGCTTCTTAAGGACTCACAAAGAGTAACATTCTTTGTCTTCTCAAGGATCCGACTTTACCCTAGTCTCCTTAAGGAATCAAACAATTAGTTTGAATAATACTTTGTGTGTTACAAGTTGCTTCTATACAAGAAGATTTTACACAATGATAAACAAATACTTAAAGAAAAATTATATACAAAATTGATAGTTTTTCACAAAGAAACAGACTTGTCAAGTTGTTGTAGCACCAACATTTTCTTCAAGTCTCTAAGTCTCACTTATATAGCATAAGAAAATAGATTATTGGAAGGTAAAAAGGGAAATAAAAATAGAGTGGTTGTCCATAGTTGAATGGTGAAAGGAGTGATACTGCGTATTGTCCTTCTCCCACAAATTCAGTGACAAGTGTGATGTATAGTACTCTCCTTGCCCGTGATATCAGGTAGTGGGAAGGATATTTGATTTGTACTATGTACTATTTGATCATGTCCCCATTTGATCTTATCTTCAAGTTTATTGGCTTCAGATGAAAGTTGATGAAGCATGAAATGAAGAAACATAAAGATGGATTTATAAACTTCATAATCTTTGGTCAAAACCTTCACAGCGTCAGTAGTCTAGCTTGAGATTTCAGTATCTTTAGAATCTACAGTCAGAACCTTGATAACCTCAACATCTGGCTTAAGATCTTCAGAATCTTCAGCTAAGTAACATAACTTCAGAAGCTTGCCATTCTTTAGAAGCTTAATGATCAAAGTTTCATCCAGAAGCATGAATTGAGAGAATGTTACAGCAGTAACATATCATTTCCTCAAAAGCTTCTCGGGAGTGAATTAGTACAGAAGCAGAAAGATCATTGCAGCAACAACTTTGAATATCTTTTAGAACTTCTTATGACTAATGCAGAAGCGGAATTGGAACTCGTTGTTCAGAAACTAATGACATTGCATGTCATATACTCGAAATCATAATTGGTTGTTAAAGCTACACAATAACAAACCATTAGGGTACCAAAATTATTCTCACACAAATAAAACATTAGTATCATCAAAACTCAAGGTATATATGTAGAACCAAATCTTATTCTAACAATCTCCCCCTTTTTGATGATGACAAAACATGTATTTTGATGAACAATTTTGTACAGGGTAATCACAGAAGAATAAATCTTACAGAAGCACAAAGCTCCCCCTGAGATGTATAATCCTAAAAAGATAAAATCAGAATGAAAGAGCACTTTCGTGATTAACCTTTTTGAAGTACCAGAATGATCTTCCATCAGAATATGGTTTATCTTCGGAAATTGCTTGATGTTGTTCATAACTTTGGTTTGTTAACATCAACATTTTGATGAGCTTCACTTCATAAGCTTGGTTGAATTCTTTTAAAGAAGCTTCAGAGATGGTTATCTTTAGAAGCTTGAATTATGGTTCTCTTTGAAATTCTCTTTCAGAGCTAGGTTACCTTTGAAGAACGAGTCTCTTTGAAAAGAACTTTCAAAACTTGGTTATGAATTCTTCTTAAAATCTTGATTGCCAAGTCTAATTATTATGGAAGTTACACTTCGTCATAGCTTGATGCCGAATTTTTCAATTCTTCAGGACTTGATGCCAAGTACCCAATGTTCCAATTTCAGAGCATGGTTATTAATTCCTTGAAGACACATATGCTTGGATTTGATTCTCAATCATCAGCATGAAAGCTTTCAGACTCAAATAGTAGGACATTTCATCAGAAACTAGTAACTTACATTCTGATCTTTGAAACTTCACAAAGTCTTATGATGTTTAAAATTAACCATTATGACCTTTGAACATAATCCTGCAAAACAGTTAACAAAATATTCTTCGAAGTAGTTGTTAGTATAAACATTAATTAATGTTTGGGTTCTTATTTAGGAATATATGTATGTCAAAATTAATTAAGATTCTTCCCCTTAGATATGTTTCTCCCCCTTTGTCATCAATCAAAAAGACATAGACAAAAGAAATAATATAAAAAGAAATGGAAACAAACAAACATGATTTTCATTAAGCATGCCAAAAGGGAGAAATGATACAATCAAACAGAAAAACACTTAAAGAAAAATAAAATTTTTTAAAAATGCTAAGGGTTTTAAGGAGGAGGCAGAGGAAGTCTGGATAGTATAAACTGAAACATCATATCCTGTTTGTCTAGACGCTCTTTGACCAGAGCATTATCAGCTTTAGATTTCCTCAATGGTCTTCTGAAGCGCATCATGAATTTCTCTAGAAGAAGTTCCAGCAAACTGTTGATAAAAAGAAACTTCAATTTATTGTTCTTCAGACTGTTGGTTCTCATAAGCAACTAGCTGAGCATCAGCTTCTTCCATAACACATTCTAGACGCCCATAATCTACCTCAGCTTCCTGAACAACTTCTTGAACCACTTCTTGAATTACTCCCTTAATCTCTGGAGCATGAAGACATAGTAGAGCAGTTCTTAACTTCCAGAGTTCCATTAGGGGAACAAACCCAGAATGGAAGTTTCTTTCAGATAATTCATACCCAAAGTCCTTTAACTTAGAGATTTTGGAGTCAATCCACCTTATGTAGGCTTCCCAAGAAGAACCACTTCCAACTAGATTAGTTGAAGAATGACTAGTCGTCATAGCTTCATGCAGACAACTTCTTGATTCTGACTCAAACTTCCTCAGAATCTTACCAATATTGGGACTAGGTTTAGGTGGTTTGGGGACTCTGACAGAAAGGTCAATTATGGTTTCATCATGATCAGGGCCATAAAGAGTTGTAAATGTATGGAAAATGATCGGGGGTGTTTCTGAATCAGATACTTTTAGTTCAGGTTCATAATTGAACATGCCTTCAGGAGTACCCTCAGAGATATATGGTTTCCAGAATCCCTTGAGGGAGATGTTCTAGGGGTTGTTATCTTTGGATTTTCTATGTGGGGAGTGGAAACATATAGAGGTTGAAGTAAAATAGGTTTAGAGATTGGTTGGGAAAAAATTGGTTGAGAGATAGATGAAATTGGTTAAGAAGTGGGAGGTGGTGGAATTGGTAAAATTATTTCAGAAATAATAGAATCAGAAACAACAAGATTACTAGCTTCAGGAAACTTATCAGAAGTAGTAGTATCAGAATCTTTAGAAGATTGTTGGACAACACCAGAGGTGTCCTTCAGAAGCATTGCTTTCTGGCGCCCACTAAGAGGCAACTCATCTTCATCCAGAAGGGTAGCAACCTTATTCTTCCTCTTCTTAGATCTTGAAGATCCTTCTTCTCTATACTCTTTCTTCCTCTTCCCATGTGTAGCACCTCAAATTTGCACCTCCCATTTTGTACATTCATTTTCATGATTAGGTCATTAACATAACATAGTCCACTGCATAACATTGCATTGTCCTTTGCCCAAGTGCAAGATCATCAGTCAAGACTGGTTAGGAGGATCAGTCAAGTTAGCAAGCATGTGCAATTTCTATTGAGGCAAAACCCCAGGGTTGGTTCAACATGTTCACATGGCCTAGGGATCATTTTGGAGTGATTTGGCCAAAGATTGGATGTTCAGAAGTCATCAGTCATTGCACAATGCATCTGAAACCCTAGAAAGTCAACTGTGGTCAACTTTGCCTGAAATCATGGATTTGAAGGTGGGAGATGGTTTGAAAGGCCTCATTCATGTCCATACAAGTCTCATTTGACATTTCAAAGATCAAGATTGAAGAATTTGAGGTCAGATGAAAAGTTTCCAAAAATAGTAAGTGACTTGTAATTTCAAACTGCCAAAAATGGAAAGGTCTTCTCCTCAAATTTACATCATCATAAAAGCTTCAAATGGAATTTTGTCCAACATGAAAGTTGAAGATCTTGCTCTCACCTTTCCAAAAAGTTCAAGAACATCCATTTCTCATTTGTGGTTGGCAAGTTATGATCAAATCATTGTCAAGAATTTTTGAACTTCAAAGTGGGATAACTTTCACACCATTTGGCCAAATTGAGTGGGGTTTCTTGCTACAATCTCCATTTGACATGCTCTATCCAAATCATTCATTGCATTTCATCAAAACTCATCACATAAAAAGTCCATTTTTCAAGTGACTTGAATTTAAAAAAGAGAGGGAAAAAAGTGACTTTCAAAATTAAGCCTTTTTCATGCATTCCAAGCTTGGCAATTGGTCTTATATCACATTTGGAGTGTGTTTGGACAGGTTTTCATGCACTGTAGCAAGGCATTGCATAACATGAGGGTGGCATGACCAATTTAGCATAAACTTGCATTTTCACTAATTACCAAGGCTTTTAGTTAATTGAGATTAACAAAGTGGATTAACAGCTCATATATATTCCTAATCCTAACTGAATCCATCATTAGCATTCATTCATCTCAGATCTAGTCCAAAATAGCAAATTCTCTCAATTTTTCTTCTTGATTTTTTCTGCAAATTTTCCAAAGAACTTGTGTTGTTCTTCATTGTTTCATCATCTACCATCATTGTTGAACCTTCTGCAAGCAAGGATTCATCCACATTCGAGCAAAATCGAGGACTGTAGCAAGAAACTCCATCAATGGCATTTGGAAATTGGAGCAAGATTCAAGGTAATTGAGCTAAAGTCTTTCACTCATTCATCAACCTAAGCATCATTGATCATCTGTTTCAACATTTCAAAGCCAGAAAGCTGCGATTTCACATCTGCATCTTCATAGAGGTTGGAATTCGATCCTTACAATTCTGGAAATTATGATATGCTTTGGATAGATCTTGCCATGCTGATTGTGTTGCACTTTGAATCGTGGATTTTCATTGAGAATTAAGCAAGTTATGTTGATTATAAGATTGATAGTTGAATTTTCTTTTGATCGATCCGTGTTGGATATTGAGTTTCAGATTAAATTGATGTTATATTGTTGTTGTTCTTGAGAAGACGAAACTATTGATGTATCATTTGTTAATTTTGGTGAAAAATGTTCATGACCTGGATATTTGATGAAGAACATGTTGAATGTGTGAAGAATCCATTCCCAGATTCGTGTTTGATTCGCCTGGCTTTGTGTTTGCATGGTTTTTGTGTTTGTGAAGCCATGCACCAATAGAAACTCGCTGCGTCATTTACTGAAACGCAGCGCTTCATGTAGCGCGCGTTATATTTGAAATTGGAGGAGGTTCGATCCTCCGCTCATGCACTTCTCCCTTAGGTTTTGGCATTTCTTCATATCATGTTATCATGTTCACCTTGCCTTGTTTCACTTTTTTTTAATTTTTTACCACACTAAATAAATCATAATTCATTCAATATTTGTCCAATTAACATGAGATACTTTTTTTGTATGCATATTCTAGACACCTTGAGGAGCATTTTGATATGTGGTTTATGATTTTTGAGTTTCTGGATTGTGAGATATGCTATGATCTTTGGAGGTGTGACAATTTGTGTCACACCATTTCATGTCCAACTTCATGATTTCTGTTACCATGCCATATGAACTCAAAATGACCTGAATTTTTGCATGTTGAATCTTCTGGATGTTAAGTTTGAATGTGAATTTTTGTGGATTTTTTGAGTGCATTTTCAATTTGATTGAGATTTTCTCCCCTGTTTGACCAATTGTTAACTTCTTATGAGACATGATTTCATTTGATTTGTGAAATTCTTGTTGTTAATGGGATGGACTTGAAATTTGGCATGTGTATTATAGATATCTTGAAGTTTGCCATGGCTTTGGTTTCATTCATTTATCATGTTTGGTTTCTGTTTTATGCTTGCTTGAAGTTAATGCATGTTTTGATGCCTTGTATGAGCTTGTTTGAACTTGTGTTGACTTGATGAATTTAAATGACTTGCTTCCCTTGGTCCAAATGACTTGAAATTTGGTATGATTGTCATGTTAAGAATGCTGTTTGAACATGAATTTTTTGGGGATTTATTGAAATGTTTGTGAATTGATTTGAGTTGAATCTTTTTGTTTGGTTCTATGAGCTTCAAATTGCATGTTTTGTACTCTTTGCTTCATGAAATGATAATGGTTGATGATATGAATGTGAAACCACGTGGATTTGTTTCTTATTTTATTGATCTTGATTTTTGATAAGTTTCATGTTCTGTTTTGACTTTTTGCTCTCATTTTGACCCTAGTCTTGTACTAGTGGTTTGTGTTCTCAAATTTGAGCTTTGTTTCAGGTCAAAGAGCACAATTGCTTATGCTTGATGATGTGCACTCAATTGGAGTTGGTTTATTGCTTGTTTATGACTAACTTGAGTTTGTTTTGTAGGCATTGAGACTTATGCTTAGGCCTTGTGGCTTGCACCTTTATGCATTAATGCTTGTTATCTGTTTGTGCTATGGACTTGTAATTTTCTGTTTGACTTGTGTTTGTCTGGTATACTGATTATGTTGGATTGATTTCAGGTACTTTAGTTGCTATAGTTCCCTTGTGAACTTGTGTTTGCTTTGCTTGCTAGCTGGAGCATTGAGGTATAATGATCTCTTCTCCATGTAGTCTGGAAGACCTGGCCTGTTACTTGGCCAGGCACCTGTCTGAAGTCCTCCTTAAGAGGCAATGTTTGTGCTTGTTTATTTTTGTCCCCAAGCAGGAAAAGACCTTTGATAAGGCAATTGGCAGACACAAGAGATGTGCAATCCATCTCCTGCTATTCTGTTGAGTCGTCCCTTGGCTCACATCACATGTTGATGCCTTGTGGACATTAACCCCAAGATCTATGTTGAGTCAGTGTCATAAGTGTAGAAGGGTTCCCACTTTCTGGACCCACACTTCATTGTCTGAAGCTCTCCTAGGCCAGGGATAAGAGCTGTGAAGTCTCATCTTCGCTCACCTTTCATCAGCTTCACCCTAACTCGCAATGTTAGGGTTAAGAGCTAACCTCACCCTGATACAATGGCTTGTTTGTCGAGGTTGACATGACCCCTCGACTAAAGCCTAGCCTTGATGTTTGATCCCCTTGTTGGTGTGTTTACTTCATGCTGTATGTGTTTGTGTGGTGTGATTGTATCCCCTAGGTTTGCTAGACTCCGCGTAGTCTCGTTTGCATGTCAATTAAGGTAGCACGGTTCCTTCGTATAGGACTTCCTTTCTTGCTTGAGCTTTCCTAAAAAACAAACAAACATTATCCCCTCTTAAGGATACGTCAACTCCTTCTACTACAGGTGAGTAAGTCTCCAAAGGTCGAGCATCCGGTAGATTGCGTAGTGACGTCGTCCACTTAAAAAATACAAACCAACAGGAATAGTTTAGCCGAACTACGGCAACTCTGATTCTCATGTCCAGATGAGATACGTAGGCACGAGATGCGATGTCTTGTCGAGTTTGACTGACAACTAACACTAATTCTTTTCTCTCGCCCTCGTTGCGATTGAGACCTTCCCTTTCTCTTGCCCTAGTTGCAATCGAGACCCTTCTTCTTCCTGTGTTGGTGTGGAGTCTGACGTAAGTCCAGCGATTGGCAGTCGGTTTCCTGTGTTTGTTTGTTTGTTGGAGTCTGGTATAAGTCCATCAAGTGGCATCTGGTTTCCAGTGTGGGTGTGTTTTGGTTCAGAATCTGATGTAAGTCCAGCGATTGGCATTCGGATTCCACGTTTGCCCGTGTCTGTTTTGTTTGTGTGCGTGAGCCGAGCTACGGATGCTCTGATTCTTCTTAGTCCAAGAAGATACGTATGCATAGGATGTGACATCCTAGCGAGCATGTGTTTTCCCCCTGTCCGAACTACTTCGACTCTGATGTCTATGCTTGATAGACTAAGTAGGCCCAGGATGCGATATCTTGCCGAGTCAGTCTTGTTTGTTTTCTTGTGTCTCTTTCAGCCTGTGTAGATGTTTGTTTATGAGCAGTGTTTTAGCAACCATATTCCTTCCTTTTGTGCGTGGATCCCGTCGAGTACGATGGATGCGTAGGGGTACTAATACCTTCCCTTCACATAACCGACTCCCGATCCCATTCTCTTTGGTCGCGAGACCATGTCTTTTCCAGGTTTACTCTGAGCGTTTCCTTTCCCTCCTTTGGGATAAATAACGCACGGTGGCGGCTCTGTTGTTCTTGTTTCCCGCCGGTTTTTCGTGTAATGCGTCAGCTGGCGACTCTGCTGGGGATGATAGAGAAGTTGACCTCTTGCTGGTCCATCTTCCCTAAGCGAGTCTCTCCTAGCGTTCTCTAGGTTAGGGTTTTGGTTGTTGTTTGCTGTTATTTATTGCATTCATTTATTTATTATTTGCATTTATATGTGCATTAATGTTTGCATTCATTCATATTCATCTGTGCTGGCTGTGCTGTGTTTCTCTGTTTGGGGTGGGAGTTACTCGAGGTAAAAGGCCCAATACCCAGGCTATGAGTGAAATCAAGGAAACCTAGGAATAGAGTGATTCATGGGAAGCGGGTGGTATGCTCCACCTAGCGAAACATTGATATCACGAGCAGTTCAGACCCTGATGGGGTATTATCGGTGCATACATCGGGTGTGCACAGGATGATATTCTTGAAAGGGTTGTTTATCCTGCGTTTCTCTCGACCTTACCCTGGCCTAGATGACACCCGTGAGTGGGGAGGGAATGATCATTATTACAGGTACAGTTGGTGACTTGTCGGTGACTAGTTGGTCACTTGTGGTCCGGTTGGTGACTTGGTTCCTCAGATTGGGTTCAGATGACAGTGTGTCAGTTGACTTTGGGTTTCAGATGAATTGTGGTTCAGAGTTCAAGCCGAAGCTTCGATCCTGTGTTCCGAGATGCACAGCCTGCCAGTCGTCTGCATCATTGGCATCATAGCATGTTTATTTTCAAAAGAAACGCAAAAAAAAAGAATTGAAAAAAAAAAAAAAAAAAAAAAAAAACTAATCCCTGCATGCATATCATTTCTCAGGTACATTCAAGAGCTTGTTCACTGATAGAGATGGCAATAGTCCCAAAGCCGAAGCGGAAGACTTGTTCCTACATTTTTCACCGTGACCTTTGACATCGCTGATAGAGTTAAGCAACCTGGTGACCAGTGATCATCTGAGGGGGTTCGTGGATCAGTATGGGGATATTCTGACACTGTTGAAGATGGTAGTCGATCCAGTGTCGTTGCAGACTCTTCTTCAGTTCTATGACCCAGAGCTCCGTTGCTTCACCTTTCAGGATTATCAGTTGGCGCCTACTCTCGAGGAGTACTCCATTCTGTTGAGTGTCCCGATTCAGCATCAGGTCCCTTTCTTGGAGGTTCCCAAGGAGGTCGACTTCAGGGTTGTTGCCAGAGCTCTCCGGTTGGGTGTCAAGGAGGTCAGTGATAATTGGAAGTCCAGTTGGGATGTTGTAGGTTTGCCTTTGAAGTTTCTTTTGAGAGTTGCTAGAAGAGAAGCAGAGAAGGGGAATTGGGAAGCTTTTCACGCCCAGCTTGCTGTTATGATCTATGGGATTGTTTTGTTTCCGAGTATGCCCAACTTCGTGGACTATGCTGCAGTCTGTATTTTCATTGGAGGGAACCCGATTCCTACTCTGTTAGCTGACACTTATTATGCTATCCACAGTAGGCATGGTAAGGGTGGAGCTATCAGAGGTTGTCTCCCACTGTTGCTCAGATGGTTCATGTCTCTCCTGCCAGTCAGTGGACCTTTCATGGAGGCTCAGAGCACTTACAGGTGGACTCAGAGGGTTATGTCTCTTACTGCATATGATATCAGATGGCAGTCATACCGGATGGATGTGCGGGATGTCATTATGAGTTGTGGAGAATTCCGGAACGTGCCACTTGTAGGGACTAAGGGTTGCATCAACTACAACCCAGTTCTTTCTCTTCGTCAGTTAGGGTTCGTAATGAGTGGAAGACCACTTGAAGCTGAGATAGTTGAGAGTGTGTACTTTGAGAAGCGAAGCGACCCTGTTAGATTGGAGCAGATAGGAAGAGCCTGGAGGTCTATTGGTGTTAAGAATGGAGCTGTCTTAGGGAAAAAGTTTGCCATTGCTATGCCTGATTACACTTATTGGGTTAAGAAGAGAGTGGAAACTTTGCTATTGCCCTATGATAGGATGAATCCGTTGCAAGTGCAACCATCCTTGATTCTTGCTGAGAGTGTACCTGTTGAGCAGTACAAGCAAGCCCTGATGGAGAATCGCCGTCTGAAGGAGAAAGAGCAAGATGCCCAGATGGAGTTGTATCAAGCCAAAGCTGATAGGTTGAACCTGACTCATCAACTCAGAGACATCCGGAGCGCAGATGTTGGTGGAGTGAGGAGTAAGAAGAGATCTTATGCAGAGATGGAGAGCTTGTTGGATGCAGAGCACAGAGAGTGTTTGAGATTGTAGAGAGCTGAGGCCAGTTATCTGAAGAAGATCAGAGACTTGGAGAAGCAACTCAGAGACAAGGATATCCAGTTGAAGAAGGAAGTCGACCAGAGACTTGCATCAGAAAACCAACTTGGATCAGAAGTTGTAGAGCTTAGAAGACAGTTGAAGGAGAAGATCACTCCCTTGCCAGAATGTTCAGAGTGTGAACTGTTGATAGACCAGTGTCACTACTTGAAGACGCTCATTCCTGGAAGTCGTCTGTCTTAGCTTGTATTCCTGATGTATATGTTGAGAATCACCCCCAGGCTTGTTGGGTGGGATTCATTTGTTGTACTTTGATGTATCTAGATCTTTGTTGACATTGTTGTATGATCCATGTTGCTCATTTATAGATGAGATTGTTGGCTTTATCCTGTACTCTTTGCTCTTGTATGTTGTTTCTGTGCTCCCTGTGTTGTTCTTGTAGCAGGTTGCCATCTTTTGAAGATGGATCAGGCTCTTTGAATGCCTGGGAAATGATCATATCATGTGCATCATATGCATTAGGATCATACTCATATCATTTTTGCATAACAGGTGTTCTTGCGCACGACTTCTCACTCTGGTTCCTGTGTCAGGCAGGATAGCTGATCAGAGACCGCATCGGTATTCAACCAGACTCAATCAACAAAGAAGCATGGATTAGGTCCAGACTGAGTTGGCTGAGATGAGGGCAAACATGGCCCAGTTCATGACGATGATGCAAGGGGTTGCACAAGGTCAGGAGGAACTCCGGGCCCTGGTTCAGAGACAAGAAACCGTGATTCAGACGTCCAACCGTGCTTCGCCTGTTGCTACACCTGTTCATGAGAATATTAGCGTTGTTGCTCCCGCTAACGACTATGCCGTCGGGGATGAATTAAGGGGGATAAGGATTAATGGACAGCCTCTTGCTGCAGAGACTGTCAATGTCAGAGGTACCAGAGCTCCGGTTCGTCATCCAGCTCCTATTGTCGATAGACAAGAGGACATGTTCACACTGCTGAGTGAAGATGATGAGGTGGTCAGAGTTGAGGATAGGGATCGGAAGGTTGATGCCCTGGCTGAAAAGATTAGACCGATGGAATGCCAGAACTCTCTTGGTTTCGATGTAACCAATATGGGGTTGGTTGAAGGTTTGAGGATCCCTCATAAATTCAAAGCACCCACTTTTGACAAGTATAATGGTACTTCCTGCCCTCGCACTCATGTGCAGGCATATTATCGGAAGATCTCTGCGTATACAGACGATGAAAAAATGTGGATGTACTTTTTCCAAGATAGTCTATCTGGGGCTTCTTTGGATTGGTATATGGAATTAAAGAGAGATTCTATCCGCTGTTGGAGGGATCTGGGAGAGGCCTTCTTGAGGCAATATAAGCATAACATGGATATGGCACCAAGCCGGACTCAGCTGTAGAGTCTTTGCCAAAAATCTGGAGAGAGTTTCAAGGAGTACGCCCAGAGGTGGCGTGAACTGGCTGCTAGAGTTCAACCCCCTATGCTGGAAAGGGAGTTGACTGACATGTTTATCAGTACTCTTCAAGGTGTGTTTATGGACCGAATGGGGAGTTGCCCATTTGGAAGCTTTTCTGATGTGGTCATTTGTGGTGAGAGGACCGAGAGTTTGATTAAGGCTGGAAAGATCAATGATGTTAGTTCCTCGTCTTCCAAGAAACCTTTCTCTGGGGCACCTCGCCGTAGAGAGGGTGAGACTAATGCTGTTCAACATCGCAGAAATCAGTACCGTCAGGTTGCTGCAGTGACCATTCCTGCACCT
This sequence comes from Lathyrus oleraceus, assembly GCF_024323335.1. Taxonomy (NCBI): domain Eukaryota; kingdom Viridiplantae; phylum Streptophyta; class Magnoliopsida; order Fabales; family Fabaceae; genus Lathyrus; species Lathyrus oleraceus. The sequence goes on along the minus strand of NC_066583.1, from coordinate 151,755,912 downwards.
CAGCAACGTCAACCTCCGCAACAACCGAGGCAACAACAACAACAACAGCAACAACGTCCGTATCAGCCAAGGCAACGGATGCCCGAAAGGCGTTTTGATCCCCTGCCAATGACCTACACTAAGTTACTGCCTGAGTTGCTCAAATTGGGATTCGTTGAGTTGAGAACTATGGCTCCACCAACAGTATTGCCTCCGGGGTACGATGCTAATGTCCGGTGTGATTTTCACTCTGGTGCACCAGGACACCATACTGAGAAGTGTCGGGATTTCCAGCATAAAGTCCAAGATCTGATCGATGCCAAGACGATCAACTTCGCTCCAGTGCCTAACGTCGTGAAAAATCCTATGCCTCAGCATCGTGGGCATAGGGTAAACTGTATTGAAGGGGAAGAAGCTGAAGATCTTGTTGTCAGTGTTGATGAGATTCGGACTTCTCTGCTTGTAGTGAAGGGTCGTTTGTTGAGTAGGGGTGTGCACCCGGGCTGTGATGAAGATTGTATGGGTTGTGCAGAATCAGATAGTGGTTGTGAACAATTGCGGGCTGGTATTCAGAAGCTGATTGACGAGGGTTGTGTCCAGTTTGTTCGGGCTGATAATAGAGATCGTGGGGCAGTGTCTACTGTCACTATCTTTTTCAAACCGTCTGAAGAACGTGGGCCGAGGACTGTCGGTAGTGCGCCTACAACGAGTGGTACTCCTGTTACCATCTCCGCACCAGTAACTGTCAATACTCCAACTACTATCGCTGTATCAGGTGGAAGACCTGTTGTTGAGAATAGTAAAGTTGTTCCATGGAGGTACGACAATGCCTACCGAAATAATCGAAGGGCTGAGAATCGGGTCAGGCCGTCGAATCAGGCTCCAGTAACTATTGCTGCACCTAGTAGAGCTCCTATGGCGAGTGCAAGTCCAGTTGTGGACAATGTTGGTGGACCGGGAGGCTTTACTAAAAGTGGACGGCTGTTTGCGCCTCAACCGTTGAGGGATGCCAATGCTAAGGCATCTGCTAGATCAAAGGGCAAACAGGCCGTTGTTGATGAGGAACCTGCTCAGACGGATGTGCCTGGTGGCTCGTTTGAGAAGGACGTGGAGGAATTTATGAAAATTATCAAGAAGAGTGACTACAAGATCGTAGATCAACTCAACCAAACTCCGTCCAAGATATCCATTCTATCTCTGTTGCTGTGCTCTGAGGCACATCGCAACGCCTTGCTGAAGATGTTGAACATGGCGTATGTACCTCAGGAGATCTTCGTCAACCCATTAGAGGGGGTTATCGCCAATGTGAGCACCAGACACGGTTTGGGGTTCACTGATCTTGATTTGACGCCTGAAGGGCGAAACCATAACAAGGCCTTGCATATCACGATGGAGTGCAAGGGGGCAGTATTGTCACACGTGCTAGTCGACACCGGTTCTTCTCTGAATGTGCTGCCGAAGCAAATCCTGAAGAAGATATATGTTGAAGGGGTTGTGCTTACTCCTAGTGACCTGATTGTGAGGGCATTTGACGGATCCAAGCGTTCTGTCTTTGGTGAAATCACCTTGCCTGTGAAGATAGGTCCAGAGGTGTTCGACATCATCTTCTATGTCATGGACATCCAACCTTCTTACAGTTGTTTGTTGGGGCGTCCATGGATCCATGCAGCAGGGGCAGTCTCGTCGACTCTCCATCAGAAGCTCAAGTATGTCTGGAACGGTCAGATCGTGACCGTGTGCGGTGAAGAAGATATCTTGGTGAGTCACCTGTCCTCGTTCAAATATGTCGAGGTGGATGGCGAGATCCACGAGACTTTGTGCCAGGCATTTGAGATGGTTGCTCTCGAGGGGGTGGCATGTGTTGATCAGAGGAAGCCAGGTGCTTCGATTGCTTCGTACAAGCAGGCCAAAGAGGTTGTTGACTCCGGTAGAGCTGAAGGCTGGGGCAAGATGGTGGACTTGCCTGTCAAAGAGGACAAGTTTGGTATTGGCTATCAACTGTTACAAGCAGAGCAGGGTAGTCAAGCAGGTCCAAGTACCTTTACCAGCGTTGGGCTGATGAATCACGGTGACGTCTTTGCAGCCGATGTTGAAGACAGTGACAGTGATATTGATCTCAACTGCTGGGTTCGCCCGTGTGCGCCAGGGGAGCAGATCAACAACTGGACAGCAGAGGATGTAGTCCAAGTTACTCTTCAAACAGAGTAATTTTCTTTTGTTTTTTCATTCTGCACAAAACCCTACGTTCTGCCCAAGACGTAGTGGTTCATTGTAGGGCCACATCATGTTTTACAATTTTTATCATTAATAAAGGACGTTTTGCAAACAATTTTGTGATCCCTGTCTTTCTTTTTTCGTTTTCATTTTTCAAAAATAAAAATGGCAATGTTTTTGTTTTGTGACTTTATTGAAATCTTTTTCTAAAACAAAGCATTGAAACATGCAGAAGTGATCTTATGGCATCCACTATGAACAAATCTGTTATGGCTCAGTATGATTTCGATAATCCCATCTACCAAGCTGAAGAGGAGAGTAAGGAAGACTGTGAGCTCCCGAAAGAATTGGTCAGATTGTTGAAGCAAGAGGAAAGGGTCATCCAACCTCATCAGGAGGAGTTGGAGATTGTTAATCTTGGTACTGAGGACGCCAGAAGGGATATCAAGATCGGGGCTGCTTTGAAGACAGAGGTCAAGAGCAGATTGATTGAGATGATGAGAGAGTATGGAGAGATATTCGCCTGGTCTTATCAAGATATGCCTGGGCTGAATACTGATATTGTGGTGCATAGACTACCTCTCAGAGATGATTGTCCTTCGGTCAAGCAGAAGCTTCGTAGAACGAGTCCTGATATGGCAGTGAAAATCAAGGAAGAGGTTCAGAAGCAGTTCGATGTTGGTTTCTTGTCAGTGACAACTTATCCACCGTGGGTAGCCAACATCGTTCCTGTGCCGAAGAAGGATGGCAAAGTCAGAATGTGTGTCGATTACCGGGATTTGAATAGGGCGAGTCCGAAAGATGATTTCCCATTACCTCACATTGATGTATTGGTGGATAATACGGCTCAATCCTCGGTATTCTCTTTCATAGATGGTTTCTCGGGTTATAATCAGATTAAGATGGCGACAGAAGACATGGAAAAGACGACATTCATTACACCTTGGGGCACGTTTTGCTATAAGGTGATGCCATTTGGGCTGAAGAATGCCGGTGCTACCTATCAGAGGGCTATGACGACTCTCTTTCATGACATGATGCACAAAGAGATTGAAGTGTACGTGGATGATATGATTGTGAAGTCGCAGACAGAGGAGGAGCACCTGGTTAATTTGCAGAAGTTGTTTGACAGATTGGTCAAGTTCAAACTGAGGCTGAATCCAAACAAGTGTACGTTTGGTGTCCGATCCGGGAAGCTGTTAGGCTTCATTGTCAGTGAGAAAGGGATTGAGGTTGATCCAGCAAAAGTCAAAGCTATTCAAGAGATGCCTGAACCGAAAACAGAGAAGCAGGTTCGTCGATTTTTAGGGAGACTGAACTACATTGCAAGGTTTGTATCTCACCTAACTGCCACGTGTGAACCAATTTTCAAATTGCTTAGAAAGAATCAAGCAATCAGGTGGAATGATGACTGTCAGAAAGCTTTTGACAAGATAAAAGAGTATTTACAGAAACCTCCGATCCTGATTCCTCCAGTTCCAGGGAGACCGCTGATAATGTACCTGTTAGTTACCGAGAACTCGATGGGGTGTGTATTGGGACAGCATGACGAGTCTGGTCGAAAAGAGCATGCCATATACTACCTTAGCAAAAAGTTTACCGACTGTGAAATCAAATATTCACAGCTTGAGAAAACTTGCTGTGCTTTGGCCTGGGCTGCTCGCCGACTGAGGCAGTATATGTTGAACCATACTACCTTGTTGATTTCTAAGATGGATCCAGTGAAATACATCTTTGAGAAGCCGGCTCTCACCGGACGTGTTGCCCGTTAGCAGATGATCTTAACAGAGTATGATATCCAGTACACGTCTCAGAAGGCTATCAAAGGTAGTGTGTTGTCAGACTATCTCGCCGAGCAACCGATTGATGATTACCAGCCTATGATGTTTGAATTCCCTGATGAAGACATCATGTATTTGAAGATGAAAGATTGTGAAGAGCCTCTTGTCGAGGAAGGACCGGATCCTGATGACAAGTGGACATTGATGTTTGATGGGGCTGTGAATGTGAATGGTAACGGTGTTGGTGCAGTGTTGATCAATCCAAAAGGTGCTCATATACCCTTTTCTGCCATATTGACTTTTGACGTCACCAACAATGAAGCTGAGTATGAGGCTTGTATCATGGGGATAGAAGAAGCCATTGATCTGAGGATCAAAACACTTGACATATTTGGAGATTCAGCTCTAGTGATCAATCAGGTCAATGGAGATTGGAATACGAACCAGCCGCATTTGATTCCGTACAGAGATTACACCAGAAGAATACTGACGTTCTTCAAGAAGGTGAAGCTGTATCATGTCCCTCGGGATGAGAATCAGATGGCTGATGCTTTGGCTACTTTGTCTTTTATGATCAAAGTTCATTGGTGGAATCATGTGTCACACGTTGCAGTGAATCGACTCGAGAGACCTGCGTATGTGTTTGCAGCCGAGTCTGTTGTGATTGATGAGAAACCGTGGTATCATGATATCAAGAACTTCCTCAAAAGTCAGGAGTATCCTGAAGGTGCGTCGAAGAATGATAAGAAAACCCTGAGAAGGTTAGCTGGAAGCTTTTATTTGAATCAGGATGATGTGTTGTACAAGAGGAACTTCGACATGGTCTTGCTCAGATGCGTGGATAGACACGAAGCAGACATGTTAATGCAAGAAGTGCATGAGGGTTCGTTTGGTACCCATGCTGGTGGTCATGCAATGTCGAAGAAATTGTTGAGAGCCGGTTATTACTGGATGACTATGGAATCCGATTGTTTCAAGTACGCTCGGAAATGCCATAAGTGTCAAATTTATGCTGATAAGGTGCATGTACCACCAAGCCCGTTGAATGTCATGAATTCGCCTTGGCCGTTTGCCATGTGGGGCATCGACATGATTGGGAAGATTGAGCCTACTACTTCGAATGGACATCGCTTCATCTTGGTGGCGATTGACTACTTCACCAAGTGGGTGGAAGCAGCTTCCTATGCTAATGTTACCAAACAAGTGGTTGCCCGGTTCATCAAGAAAGAAATCATCTGTCGTTATGGAGTTCCTGAGAGAATCATCACTGACAATGGTTCGAATCTCAATAACAAGATGATGAAAGAGCTTTGTAAAGATTTCAAGATTGAACATCACAATTCTTCTCCTTACAAACCAAAGATGAATGGTGCTGTAGAGGCGGCAAATAAGAATATCAAGAAGATTGTGCAGAAGATGGTCGTGACATACAAGGATTGGCATGAGATGTTTCCTTTCGCTTTGCATGGGTATCGTACTTCAGTACGTACGTCGACCGGGGCAACCCCGTACTCCCTTGTGTATGGTATGGAAGCAGTCCTACCATTTGAAGTGGAGATCCCTTCTCTGGGAGTTTTGCTAGATGTGAAGCTGGACGAAGCCGAGTGGATTCGAACAAGGTTTAATGAGTTGAGCCTTATCGAAGAGAGACGGCTAGCAGCTGTGTGCCATGGGCAGTTGTATCAGAGAAGGATGAAGAGAGCCTTTGATCAGAAAGTGCGTCCGCGGAGCTATCAAACTGGTGATCTAGTTTTGAAGAGGATCCTCCCTCCCGGTACAGATAACAGGGGCAAGTGGACTCCTAATTATGAAGGTCCATATATTGTGAAAAAGGTCTTCTCCGGTGGAGCCTTGTTGCTTACAACTATGGACGGTGAAGATTTTCCGTCCCCTGTTAACTCAGATGTAGTCAAACAATACTTCGCGTAAATTGACCCGCTGGACAAAAAGAATAAAAGAGTCCAGGCAGAAAAAGGGCATCCCGGCGAACCAAAAAACAGAAAGAAAAGGTTCGGGCAAAAATTAGGGATAAAATGAAAAGAACTTGTACACCCGGTAAGTCGAAAACCCGCAAGGGCGGCTTAGGCAAAAATGGGTATCCCGGGGGATTGAAAACCCGAAAGGGCGATCCAGCCAAAAGAGGGATTAAAGCGAAGACTACAGTCCGAGTTATCTGTACTACATCGCGCTTCGTCGTCTGCCATCTCGAAAGATGTGATCGGTCCAGTCATTCTTCTCAGAAAGCAAGGAAGTTGAGAGGAAAGCTGATGATCTGTGGGTTATAACAGAATTGGGAAATAGTGGATGTCGTGTTCACATTCCCATTAGGATAGATTTTTCCTTTTGTGCGCAATTACCTCTTTCTAGGAATTGCTTACCAGTGTATTCTCCTTTTCAGGCACATTTTCAATCAATAAAAGTTGTTATTCAGATAAATAGCTCTCTTGTTTTTATTTTACTGTTTTGTTTGCAAAAACGTCCGAATTTTTGATAAACATTGCATATAAAACATGAAGGCTTAACAATAACTTGCAGGAAGATAAAACATTTGAAAATCATTTTGAATGTTGAGGACACTTGAGCATATCTTGTCGATGTATCCCCTGGGGCATTTTGTTGCGCTGTTTTGCAGGTCGTTATCTGTGAGAACACTTCCCTAGCAGACACTTCTCCAAGTAAGTTTGAGAGCTATCAGAGCTGTATTTTCCCCTGCAGAGACATCTGTGGATGTGGCCTCCTATCCCAGCAGATCTAAGGATTTCCTATCCCCAGCAGGCATGGAAGTGGGTTTATTCCCTAGCGAATATTTCCCCAAGAGAGTTCCCCACTGAGTTGGAGAGATGTTGTGTCCTCGGCGGAGTTGTCAGTGGAGCGTTGTTCCCCAGCAGTCGGGTTTGAAGTACTGTTATCCCCAGCGTGGTCGTGAGCGCTCATCCCCAGCAGGGTTATGAATGTTTCTCCCCAGCACAGAGTCTGGTATATTTGCATTCTCCACCAGAGTTATGCTCTTCCTCAGCAGAGTTGGTGTTATTCCCAACAGAGTTGCTTTCCCCAGCAGATCTCCCGAGTAGAGATTTGTGTTGATTGATTTTCCCCAGCTAGTCCCCGAGTGGAGCGGGTTCAAAGAAATTTATCTCCAGCAGAGCTATCCTACCTATGGTTTGGAGGAGTTTCCTGTAATGGAATGATATCTGCATCCCCCAACTGAGTCTATCCTACCTGTGGATTGGATGGGTTGTTCCCCAGCGAATAGGGTATATTCCCCAAAGCAGAGTTTATCACTTATGGATTGGTTGGCTCTCCCCAGTGAAGTCGCCTGGTTATCCCTAGCAAAGTCGCTTTGTTACTTCCCAGAGAGTTGTCTTGTTTACTTTCCCCAACGGAGTAGTATTGATGGTTAATCTTCAGCATAGTCGCTGTTGGGTAATCCTCAGCAAGGATGTATTGATTGCTTCCCCGAGTAGAGTCCCCTAGTGGATTGGGTCATGTGAAGGATTTCCCCAGTGGAGTCTATGCTTTCCCCGGCAACAGTATTTGTTTCTCCAGCATGAGTGAGAAGTCGGTGGTCTCCCCGCAGAGTATTCCTCAAACAGAGTCTCCCCACAGAGTTGGAGTATCTGATTGTTTGGCCTCCCAGCCAGTTTTGCATTTGGCATATAGTGATCATTGCATCCTCAAATTGCGTAGCATTTCAATTTCGATAATGGAGCATTACGCTATATAAAAAAAATTCAAACATATGCATTCATGTGTTCGAAACCATTCAGACCGTATCCCTGGCAGAGGCGGATTTTCGATCAACATCTGTACAGCACGTTTGCTACAGTTGCTCCTGACAACATTCAGGCTATTTTTCCCCCAGAGAGGTTTATTTCCTCATCCGTTGGTGACAGGAAAGCCTGTTTCTCCCCAGTGAGACCCCAACAAGTGTTTAGCCTTGCCTTGACATGTGTAGATGTCGTCTTGTGATACAGGTCGGTGTCACGTCAGCACCCGCGTGTGTTCTTTCTTTGGTGTCGGTCAACACCATCTTTCGGTGTACACATCGAGTATTTCCCAGTCATTCATTAATGTCTGGTCTTCTTGGGTGTCCGTAAACATCATCTTTCGATGTTCGTAACGTCGTTCTCCTTCCCCAGAAGAGTACTCCTCTCCGTTGGTGTCGATAAACGTCGAGTTTTTCCCAATCGTCCGTTGACGTTTGGTTGAGTCTTGTTCTCTCTCCCCAGAAGAATTCTCCTCTCCGTTGGTGTCGATAAACGTCGAGTTTTTTCTGGTCGTCCGTTGACGGTTGGTTGTGATCATTATCCCCGCAGGGTCATTATCCTCATAGAGTTACCTCTCCGTTGGTTTCGATAAACGTCGAGTTTTTCCTATGCGTCCGATGATGTCTAGTTGTATCTTTCCCCATGCAGAGCTACCTCTCAGTTGGTTTCGATAAACATTGAGTTTTTCTCAGTCGTCCGTTGACGTCTGATTGTGTATCCTATTCCCCAGTCATTCGTTAATGTCTGGTTGCTTCCCAGCCCGAATCCCGAGTAGAGTCGTTGGTGGACGTCCTATTCAGTTTTCGGTTGTTACACCCCTTCCTTAGTGAAGTGGCGTCTCCTCTCTGTTGGTGTCGATAAACGTCGAGTTTTTCCTAGTTATCCGTTGATAACTAGTTGTGTCCCTTTCACCTCAGATTCTCCTCTCCGTTGGTGTCGATAAACGTCGAGTTTTTCCTAGTTATCCGTTGATATCTAGTTGCATTTTCCCCAGTAATTCTCCTTCTCCGTTGGTGTCGATAAACGTCGAGCTTCTTCCATTCGTCCGTTGACGTCTGGTCGAGTCTTCCCATTCATCCGTTGATGTTTGGTTACCTCTCCGTTGGTCTTGGTAAACGTCGAGTTTTTCCTAGTTGTCCGTTGACATCTAGATGTATTTTCTCCAGTCATTCATTAATGTCTGGTTACCTCTCCGTTGGTTTCGGTAAACGTTGAGTTTTTCCTATGCGTCCGTTGATGTTTAGTTGTATAATCCCCGCAGGTCATCCTTCGATGTCTGTTCTCCTTCTCCGTTGGTGTCGATAAACGTCGAGCTTCTCCCGTTCGTCCGTTGACGTTTGGTCGAGTTTTCTCCTTCTCCGTTGGTGTCGATAAACGTCGAGCTTCTCCCATTCGTCCGTTGACGTCTGGTCGAGTCTTCCCAGTTCATCCGTCGTCCGTTGATGTCTGGTTACCTCTCCGTTGGTCTTGGTAAACGTCGAGTTTTTCCTGGTCGTCCTCCAGTTGGGTTACCTCTCCGTTGGTTTTGGTAAACGATGAGTTTTTCCCACTATGTCCGCTGACATGTGGTTGTATCTCTTTCCCATTCATCCGTTGATGTCTGGTTACCTCTCCGTTGGTCTTGGTAAACGTCGAGTTTTTCCTGGTCGTCCTCCAGTTGAGTTACCTCTCCGTTGGTTTTGGTAAACGATGAGTTTTTCCTAGTCGTCCGATGACGTCTAGTTGCGATTTCTGTTCCCATTCATCGTCTTGAGATGTCTGGAGGTGGTTGTACCTTTAAAAAAAGAAAAAAATCAAAATCCCCAGTAATAAGTATCAGATCCCAGTGGACGTTTCCGTTGGTGGATCCCCTCAGAGTGCAAATTTCTACGGTTCTTCGGTATTCAATCCTTGTCTACCCTGAAAGTCTGACAGCCGTTGCTCTCATCCGTTCGGGTTCCCAGTTGATTGAATAGGGGCAGCTGTAGCACCTCAAATTTGCACCTCCCATTTTGTACATTCATTTTCATGATTAGGTCATTAACATAACATAGTCCACTGCATAACATTGCATTGTCCTTTGCCCAAGTGCAAGATCATCAGTCAAGACTGGTTAGGAGGATCAGTCAAGTTAGCAAGCATGTGCAATTTCTATTGACGCAAAACCCCAGGGTTGGTTCAACATGTTCACATGGCCTAGGGATCATTTTGGAGTGATTTAGCCAAAGATTGGATGTTCAGAAGTCATCAGTCATTGCACAATGCATCTGAAACCCTAGAAAGTCAACTGTGGTCAACTTTGCCTGAAATCATGGATTTGAAGGTGGGAGATGGTTTGAAAGGCCTCATTCATGTCCATACAAGTCTCATTTGACATTTCAAAGATCAAGATTGAAGACTTTGAGGTCAGATGAAAAGTTTCCAAAAATAGTAAGTGACCCGTAATTCCAAACTGCCAAAAATGGAAAGGTCTTCTCCTCAAATTTACATCATCATAAAAGCTTCAAATGGAATTTTGTCCAACATGAAAGTTGAAGATCTTGCTCTCACCTTTCGAAAAAGTTCAAGAACATCCATTTCTCATTTGTGGTTGGCAAGTTATGATCAAATCATTGTCAAGAATTTTTGAACTTCAAAGTGGGATAACTTTCACACCATTTGGCCAAATTGAGTGGGGTTTCTTGCTACAATCTCCATTTGATATGCTCTATCCAAATCATTCATTGCATTTCATCAAAACTCATCACATAAAAAGTCCATTTTTCAAGTGACTTGAATTTAAAAAAGAGAGGGAAAAAGTGACTTTCAAAATTAAGCCTTTTTCATGCATTCCAAGCTTGGCAATTGGTCTTATATCACATTTGGAGTGTGTTTGGACAGGTTTTCGTGCACTGTAGCAAGGCATTGCATAACATGAGGGTGGCATGACCAATTTAGCATAAACTTGCATTTTCACTAATTACCAAGGCTTTTAGCTAATTGAGATTAACAAAGTGGATTAACAGCTCATATATATTCCTAATCCTAACTGAATCTATCATTAGCATTCATTCATCTCAGATCTAGTCCAAAATAGCAAATTCTCTCAATTTTTCTTCTTGATTTTTTCTACAAATTTTCCAAAGAACTTGTGTTGTTCTTCATTGTTTCATCATCTACCATCATTGTTGAACCTTCTGCAAATAAGGATTCATCCACATTCAAGCAAAATCGAGGACTGTAGCAAGAAGCTCCATCAATGGCATTTGGAAATTGGAGCAAGATTCAAGGCAATTGAGCTAAAGTCTTTCACTCATTCATCAACCTAAGCATCATTGATCATCTGTTTCAACATTTCAAAGCCAGAAAGCTGCGATTTCACATCTGCATCTTCATAGAGGTTGAAATTCGATCCTTACAATTCTTGAAATTATGATATGCTTTGGATAGATCTTGCCATGCTGATTGTGCTGCACTTTGAATCGTGGATTTTCATTGAGAATTAAGCAAGTTATGTTGATTATAAGATTGATAGTTGAATTTTCTTTTGATCGATCCGTGCTGGATATTGAGTTTCAGATTAAATTGATGTTATATTGTTGTTGTGCTTGAGAAGACGAAACTATTGATGTATCATTTGTTAATTTTGGTGAAAAATGTTCATGACCTGGATATTTGATGAAGAACATGTTGAATGTGTGAAGAATCCATTCCCAGATTCGTGTTTGATTCGCCTGGCTTTGTGTTTCCATGGTTTTTGTGTTTGTGAAGCCATGCACCAATAGAAACTCGCTGCGTCATTTACTGAAACGCAGCGCTTCATGTAGCGCGCGTTATATTTGAAATTGGAGGAGGTTCGATCCTCCGCTCATGCACTTCTCCCTTAGGTTTTGGCATTTCTTCATATCATGTTATCATGTTCACCTTGCCTTGTTTCACTTTTTTTTTAATTTTTTACCAAACTAAATAAATCATAATTCATTCAATATTTGTCCAATTAACATGAGATACTTTTTTTGTATGCATATTCTAGACACCTTGAGGAGCATTTTGATATGTGGTTTATGACTTTTGAGTTTCTGGATTGTGAGATATGCTATGATCTTTGGAGGTGTGACAATTTGTGTCACACCATTTCATGTCCAACTTCATGATTTCTGTTACCATGCCATATGAACTCAAAATGACCTGAATTTTTGCATGTTGAATCTTCTGGATGTTAAGTTTGAATGTGAATTTTTGTGGATTTTTTGAGTGCATTTTCAATTTGATTGAGATATTCCCTCCTGTTTGACCAATTGTTAACTTCTTATGAGACATGATTTCATTTGATTTGTGAAATTCTTGTTGTTAATGGGATGGACTTGAAATTTGGCATGTGTATTATAGATATCTTGAAGTTCGCCATGGCTTTGGTTTCATTCATTTATCATGTTTGGTTTCTGTTTTATGCTTGCTTGAAGTTAATGCATGTTTTGATGCCTTGTATGAGCTTGTTTGAACTTGTGTTGACTTGATGAATTTAAATGACTTGCTTCCCTTGGTCCAAATGACTTGAAATTTGGTATGATTGTCATGTTAAGAATTCTGTTTGACCATGAATTTTTTGGGGATTTATTGAAATGTTTGTGAGTTGATTTGAGTTGAATCTTTCTGTTTGGTTCTATGAGCTTCAAATTGCATGTTTTGTACTCTTTGCTTCATGAAATGATAATGGTTGATGATATGAATGTGAAACCACTTGGATTTGTTTCTTATTTGATTGATCTTGATTTTTGATAAGTTTCATGTTCTGTTTTGACTTTTTGCTCTCATTTTGACCCTAGTCTTGTACTAGTGGTTTGTGTTCTCACATTTGAGCTTTGTTTCAGGTCAAAGAGCACAATTGCTTATGCTTGATGATGTGCACTCAATTGGAGTTGGTTTATTGCTTGTTTATGACTAACTTGAGTTTGTTTTGTAGGCATTGAGACTTATGCTTAGGCCTTGTGGCTTGCACCTTTGTGCATTAATGCTTGTTATCTGTTTGTGTTGTGGACTTGTAATTTTTTGTTTGACTTGTGTTTGTCTGGTATACTGATTATGTTGGATTGATTTCAGGTACTTTAGTTGCTATAGTTCCCTTGTGAACTTGTGTTTGCTTTGCTTGCTAGCTGGAGCATTGAGGTATAATGATCTCTTCTCCATGTAGTCTGGAAGACCTGGCCTGTTACTTGGCCAGGCACCTGTCTGAAGTCCTCCTTAAGAGGCAATGTTTGTGCTTGTTTATTTTTATCCCCAAGCAGGAAAAGACCTTTGATAAGGCAATTGGCAGACACAAGAGATGTGCAATCCATCTCGTGCTATTCTGTTGAGTCGTCCCTTGGCTCACATCACATGTTGATGCCTTGTGGACATTAACCCCAAGATCTATGTTGAGTCAGTGTCATAAGTGTAGAAGGGTTCCCACTTTCTGGACCCACACTTCAATGTCTGAAGCTCTCCTAGGCCAGGGATAAGAGCTGTGAAGTCTCATCTTCACTCACCTTTCATCAGCTTCACCCTAACTCTCAATGTTAGGGTTAAGAGCTAACCTCACCCTGATACAGTGGCTTGTTTGTCGAGGTTGACATGACCCCTCGACTAAAGCCTAGCCTTGATGTTTGAGCCCCTTGTTGGTGTGTTTACTTCATGCTGTATGTGTTTGTGTGGTGTGATTGTATCCCCTAGGTTTGCTAGACTCCGCGTAGTCTCTGCATGTCAATTAAGGTAGCACGGTTCCTTCGTATAGGACTTCCTTTCTTGCTTGAGCTTTCCTAAAAAACAAACAAACATTATCCCCTCTTAAGGATACGTCAACTCCTTCTACTACAGGTGAGTAAGTCTCCAAAGGTCGAGCATCCGGTAGATTGCGTAGTGACGTCGTCCACTTAAAAAATACAAACCAACAGGAATAGTTTAGCCGAACTACGGCAACTCTGATTCTCATGTCCAGATGAGATACGTAGGCACGAGATGCGATGTCTTGTCGAGTTTGACTGACAACTAACACTAATTCTTTTCTCTCGCCCTCGTTGCGATTGAGACCTTCCCTTTCTCTTGCCCTAGTTGCAATCGAGACCCTTCTTCTTCCTGTGTTGGTGTGGAGTCTGACGTAAGTCCAGCGATTGGCAGTCGGTTTCCTGTGTTTGTTTGTTTGTTGGAGTCTGGTATAAGTCCATCAAGTGGCATCTGGTTTCCAGTGTGGGTGTGTTTTGGTTCAGAATCTGATGTAAGTCCAGCGATTGGCATTCGGATTCCACGTTTGCCCGTGTCTGTTTTGTTTGTGTGCGTGAGCCGAGCTACGGATGCTCTGATTCTTCTTAGTCCAAGAAGATACGTATGCATAGGATGCGACATCCTAGCGAGCATGTGTTTTCCCCCGGTCCGAACTACTTCGACTCTGATGTCTATGCTTGATAGACTAAGTAGGCCCAGGATGCGATATCCTGCCGAGTCAGTCTTGTTTGTTTTCTTGTGTCTCTTTCAGCCTGTGTAGATGTTTGTTTATGAGCAGTGTTTTAGCAACCATATTCCTTCCTTTTGTGCGTGGATCCCGTCGAGTACGACGGATGCGTAGGGGTGCTAATACCTTCCCTTCACATAACCGACTCCCGATCCCATTCTCTTTGGTCGCGAGACCATGTCTTTTCCAGGTTTACTCTGAGCGTTTCCTTTCCCTCCTTTGGGATAAATAATGCACGGTGGCGGCTCTGTTGTTCTTGTTTCCCGCCGGTTTTTCACGTAATGCGACACCATGCACATGGGGATAAGTTTCTGGCAGGTTGAAAGGATCAACCAGTGGATCAATTCCATTCTTCAGACAACTTTCAAGGTAGTACTTCAAAACATCCAAAGGATCAATCTCGGTAAAGATTTGAAAGTTATAAACTGGAATCCTCATTCCACATATATCATCCTTTGACGGAATGAAATCTTCCCATAATACCTTAGAGGTGGGACCCATTCTCTTGAGATTCTTTCCCTAGAATATCTTTCTAGCATCCTTCACTAACTCATTAGTTAAACCACTGCTCAGAAGGTCAACCACCAGACGATCCTCAACAAGAATATCAAAAATTAGCCTTCCATTAGTAATGAACCTACTTTTTCTTTTCTTTGAAGAATTACCAGTTCTGGATTCTCTGCTTGAATCCCTTAGAAATTTGAATAAAATAGAACGGAGTGCCAGCTTGAGACACTTTTCCAGAAAGAACAACATAAACTTCTGACGAGTGTTGACATAGTCAGAACTATTGATGTTAGGTCTATGGTGAATGCAACCCAGAATGATCTTGAACCAAACTCTTAGGTTGTTTATCAAGTCTTTGGAACTAGGACCTTTGTCATCATAAAGATTAGTTCCAGCCTTGAAGATGACAGGAGTTATCGTTACTTCTCTCTTAGCATTGATTTTGGCATTGTGGATTCTTTGTCCTCTTCCATTGTGCGAGATTAAGTCAGTAATGGATTTCTCTGTGATTACGATCTTCCTGTTCATAACATAGGAATTTATCGTTTCCTTTTCTGTAGTAGCATGCACCCAAAACTACTTCACAAGCACTAGGTAAACAGGACCAATTAACCTTTCAAAGAAACCCTTCAATTCTTGGTGTTCCAAGGTTTTAAATAAATCGAAGCCATTATCCTTCGGATATTTGAAGTCCATGATAGTCTCACAAAGTACCATTAACTCATCAACGGAAGTATTGAGAGTTAAATCAGGAATCCCTTCCATAATAGGATGATTTTCATCAGCCATGGAACAACTAGGAGAAAGTTGTTGTTGAATATATTGTTGAGGAGCAACCATTTTTGAAGTTGAAGGAGAGGATGAACAGTTGCAGAGAGGTGTTTTAGGTTTAAAAGAAGGAAATGTGGGAATAATGTGAGCGTAGTGCAAAAATGTGAGTGAAATGGGTTTATATAGAAAAAATTTGCAATGATGACAAGGTAAAAATAACACAGTCATGGGAGGAAGCGTGAGAGATTTTAACCTAATTCCAAGAATTGTGAAACCCAATGTGTCACGCTGTTATCACGCATGCTTAGAAAGTGGGACAACTGTCACCACTTAGAACCATATGATATTAAACGATATGACAACCATTTAATGCAATGACTGTTCAGAATCAAGAAGAAAAATCGATAATATTACTTCTGATCAGAACCTTTCTGATTCATGAAACTTCCTTACTTCAGAAAGCTCATGTCTCAGAGTCAACAAATAAATTCTCAGAATCTAATCTAGAGTTTTGAAGACTTAAACATTCTGAAATTCATCTTTTCATTTTGGACATAAATCCATAAATAAGTTTCTCATAATGAAAACGAATTTATCTTCAGCAAAGGGTTTTGTAAAGATATCAGTCCATGGATGGTCTGTATCAACAAATTTTAGGTGAAAAGTACCCTTCTGAACATAGTCACGTAAAAATGATGTTTAATTTCAATGTGCTTAGCCCTAGAATGCAAGATAGGATTCTTAGACAAACAGATAGCAGAAGTATTATCATAGAGAATAGGAATGTTACTCTCAGATATCTGATAATCTTCCAGCAGAGTCTTCATCCATAGTATCTGAGTGTTACATCCAGAAGCTGCAATATATTCAGCTTCGGCTGTTGAAAGCATAATTGTTGATTGTCTTTTGCTGGACCATGAGATCAGATTGTCTCCTAGAAATTGATAACTTCCAGAAGTACTTTTCCTTTCTATTCTGTCTCCAGCATAGTCATCATCAAAATAACCTATTAATTTGTATTCACTTGATTTTCTATAAAATTAACCAAGGTTAGTAGTACCTTTCAGATGCCTAAAGATTCTCTTAACAACAGTTAAATGAGTCTCCCTAGGATATGATTGGAAGCGAGCACATAAGCCGACACTAAATAAAATATCAGGTCTAGAAGTAGTTAGATAAAGGAGAAATCCTATCATACCTCTGAATAATTTCTGATTTACCTTTCTCCATAATACATGTAGGATGCATTGAAGTATTTGCTTGCTTGCATTCTGACAAGGTAAACTTCTTCATAAGTTTCCTTGTATATTTGCTCTGATGAATGTATGTTCCTTCTGAATGTTGATCAATATGTATTCCCATAAAGAACTTGAGTTCTCTCATCAGACTCATTTCAAATTTTGCCTGCATTGACTTAGCAAAATCCTTGCATAATGAAGCATTAGCATAACCAAAAATAATATCATCAACACAAATTTTCACAACTAGAATATCATTTTTAAAGGTTTTGCAAAAGAGAGTTGTGTCCACTTTCCCTCTGGTAAAATCATTTTCCAAAAGGAAGTTACTTAGTCTATCATACCAAGCTCTGGGAGCTTGTTTCAGACCATATAACGACTTTATCAGTTTAAAAACAAAGTTAGGATTTTGAAAGCTTTCAAAACTAGGAGGTTCATGCACATATACTTCTTTAGAAAGATATCAATTTAAGAATGCACTTTTAACATCCATCTAATCAAGGATGATGTTATGATTAACTGCAAACGAAATTAAAAGACGAATAGACTCTAACCTGGCAACTGAAACAACAGTTTCTGTATAGTCTATACCTTCTTGCTGACTATAACCTTGTGCTACCAATCGAGCCTTGTTTCTGACAACTTCGCCCTTCTCATTGAGCTTGTTTCTGAATACCCATCTGGTTCCAATAACATGGAAGCCTTTTGGTTTCTGAACAGGATCCCAGATGTCATTCCTAGTGAATTGATTCAGTTCTTCTTGCATATCCAGAATCCATTCATTATCCAAAAGAGCTTCATAAGTATATGTGGGCTCTACCAGATATACCAAACCCAAACGAGTCTCTTCAGAAGGTTTGAATGAAGATCTAGTTCTGACTGGAGCGTCTTTATCTCCCAGAATCAGTTCTTCATAATGAGAAGTTCTTGGTCTACTTTTCTTCAAATGATCTGGACCATCTAAAACTTCCAGTTGAGTCGCTTCTGAGTCATTTCCTTTAGTTTCCTTAGCTTTTCCTTCTGAGTCTTTTTCTCCAGAATCAGTATCCTTGGATTCTGAAAGATTGATCTTCAAATCAACAAATTTATCAATTAGCTTTGACTCTTTAGGGTCAAGCTTATCATTGAATCTAACATGAATTGATTCTTCAATAATTCGTGTTTCAGTTTTGAAGATTTTGTAGCCTTTAGAGCGTTCAAAATATCCTAACAATAAACACTTATGTACTTTAGAATCAAAGTTGCCAAGATTCTCTTTAGTGTTCAACATAAAAACTCACAACCAAAAGAGTGAAAGTAAGAAATGTTGGCCTTTTTGTTCTTCCATAAATCATAGGGAATCTTACCCAAAATAGGTCTAATTGAAATCCTATTATGAATATAACAAATTATGTTAACTATTTTTGTCCAAAAATGCTTAGCCATATCGGTTTCTTGGATCATGGTACGAGCCATTTCTTGCAAAGTCATATTCTTCCTTTCTACAACCCCCCATTTTATTGTGGAGTTCTAGGACAGGAGAAATCATGGGAAATTCCATTTGCATCAAAAATATTTTCAAAATGTTAATTTTCAAATTCGCCACCATGATCACTTCTGACTCTGACTATTTTGTAATTCATTTATATTTGAACTAGTGAGAAGAAAGTAGAGAACACGGGATGTGACTCATCCTTATGTTTCAATAACTTTACCCATGTCTATCGACTATAGTCATCAACGATGACCAATCCATACTTCTTTCCATTTATAGAGGCAATTTCCATTGGTCCAAACAAATCAATATGCAGATGTTCTAATGGTATAGAGGTAGAAACAATAGTTTTCACTTTAAAATATGTTTTAAAAACTTACCTTTCTGACATACTTCACAAAGAGCATCTGAAGCAAAATTCAGGTTAGGTAAGCCTTTTAGGGGTGTTCAAAACCAAACCAACCCAATAGAAAACCGCAAACCAAACCAAACCAAACCGAAACCGCAAAAAACCGCATTTGGTTCGGATTCGTTTGGGTCATTTTTTAATAAAACCGCACGGTTTGGTTTGGTTTGCGGTTTGTATTTTGAAAACCGAACTAAACTAAACCAAACCGCATTATCTTACAACCCAAACTTCACTTATCCCACATCCAACCCAAACCTCAAACCCAGTATGCCTTAACCTTACAATTACAAACGATTTTCTCTTAATCACACTTAGGGTTTCAATTTCAACCTTCTTAAATCTCTCATAATAGTATCACACATTCTTCTCATCTTCTTTTCCATGTAGATCTTGCATATTCTACTCTAATAAGTCCTCTATTATGTTTTTTCTTTTTTATCTTTTATGTTACTATTTTCTCTTCCAATTACGTTTTTATTGCACTTTTCTTCTTAATCTCGCATCTCTTATGTTCTTTTTTTCATCTTCTCTAATCTCTCATCTCATATATTTTTGTATGTTTTATTATAATGTCTTTGATATTATTTTATGCTACTATTTATATTTGTCTTTTATTCCACTTTTGCCTAATATGATTTTTTTATATTGAATGAAACGTTTTTGTCTAAATATGATGAATTTTGATGTTATTTAGTAATGTATGAATGACTAAACACAAAGTTATGTCATTATTTATAGGAGTATATATGGCTCAATAAAAATATTATAAAAAATCGAACCAACCCAAACCTCATTGATTTGGTTTGGTTTGGTTTTATTTCTAAAAGTCAACCGAACCAAACCGAACCGCATGCTTATTTCTCTTGCGGTTCGGGTGATTTTTATCGAAAAAACCGCCCAAACCGCACCACGAACACCCCTAAAGCCTTTGACTAATCTAAGCTTATTTAGCTGAGAAATCCTTCTTATGCTAATATGTCTCAAACGTCTGTGCCATACCCATTGCTCCTCATTAACAGACATTAGACATTTTACATTTTGATCTTCAAGATCAAAAAGTATGATTTTATAAATGTTGTTCTTTCTCTTCCCGTTAAAAAGTATTGTACCATATTTCTGACTAACAATCTTATAGGGCTTTTGATTAAAAATGATATCATAACCATTGTCACTAAGTTGACTAATAGACAATAGGTTATGCATCAAACCATCAACCAAAATAACATTAGTAATAGAAGGAAGTTTACCATTACCAATAGTTCTAGAGCCAATGATCTTTCCTTTCTGGTTCCCTCTGAAACCAACGAAGCCACCATGCTTAAGTTCCAAACCTTGGAACGTAGACCTTCTTCCCTTTATATGTCACGAGCATCCACTGTCCAAGTACCATGACTTGTGTTTCATCTGAGATGCTAAGTATGTCTACAACATAAATTATTTTTTCCTTAGGTACCCACTTTCTAGGTCTTCTCTTGTTAGTTTTCCTAGAGTTTCTTACAACTTTGGGTCTTTGTGCAGAAGGATAATCATGGGGAATTTGTGAATGATACTTAGGGTTCAGAATTGAGTTCTTACCCTTTGTATTTTTTTTTGTCTGTGCAGAAACATCAAGCTCAGTGCCAGTAGGCACAAAATGCTCATAGAGAGGTTTTGGTTTTACCTTCTGACTTTTGTCAGGTTTTATAATTTTTGTACAACCTAAACCTTTCTTGACATTTTTTCTAACTCCATAGATCAAATAAGTCATTTTGCTTCTATCTATGCTTTTAGCTAAAAAGTACTGGAATGCTCTGTCATATCTAATGATGCAATCAGAACCAGAAGCTTCCGAGACTATTTCCTCCTCTAGTTTTGAAATTTTTATTTTCAAAGTAGAGTTGTTACTTTCTAAAGAAAATACTTTTTAATTTAGAGAGGAAATATCTTTCTCAAGCTCACTGCGAGTTTCATAAGCAACTACTTGGACTTGTTTAAGGTCCTTGTACTTAATCTGAAGACTTTGGTACTTTTTCAGCATTTTAGAGAGATAAGATTCAAGAGCAGAACGAGATAGGTTAGAAAATACCTCTTCAGAACCAGAGTCTGATTTTGATTCTGTCAGCACCTTGTCTTTTGGTTCTTTAGAACCTTCTAGATCATATGTAGTTGCCATCAATGAAACATTGGCTTTTTCTTTGTCAGAATCTTATTCTTCGGATTCTGAGTCATCCGAAGTAGCCATCAGCCCCTTCTTGCATTTAGAAAAATTCTTCTTAGGCCTTCTGTCCTTTTCCAACTTAGGACAATCATTTTTGTAGTGGCCTGGCTCCTTGCACTCAAAGTAGATAACTTCTTTTCCAGAACCTTGCTTCTTCTTTCCAGACGAAAAATCAAAACGACCAGCAGTCCTTTTGGCTCTTCCGAACTTCCCTTTACCATTGTGCATGTGCCTCCAGATTTAGTTAACTCTATTTGAAATTAGAGACAACTCATCATCATCTTCTGATTCTTCATCAACTTTATAAGATTTTATCTTCTCATGCTTAGACTTTAAAGCAACGGATTTACCTCACTTTTGAGGTTCATCTTCCTCGAGCTCAATCTTGTGGCTTCTTAAAGAACTAACAAGTTCTTCAAGACTAATGCTATTAAGATCCTTTGATAGCTTTAAGGAAGTAACCATAGGTATCCATTTTTTAGGAAGACTTCTGATAATCTTCTTGACATGGTAAGTTGTAGAGTATCCTTTGTCTAGAACTTTCAGTCCTGCAACAAGCATCTGAAACCTTGAGAACATAGTCTCAATTGTTTCATCATCTTCCACTATGAATGCCTCATACTTCTAGATTAAGTCCAAGGCCTTTGTATCCTTTACTTGAGCATTCCCCTCATGAGTCATCTTTAGAGAGTCAAAAATAAATTTGGCAGAATCTATGTTTGTTATCTTCTCATACTCGGTATAAGAGATAGTATTTAGCAATATAGTTTTGGCATTATGATGATTTTTGAAATATTTCTTCTGTTGATCAGTCATAGTACTTCTTGCTATATTATTTCTTTTAGCGTTAACTGGGTGAAGGTAGCCACTGGTTACAAGATCCCAGAGATCAACATCGTAACCAAGAAAGAAACTTTCTATTCTATCTTTCCAATAATCAAATTTCTCACCATCAAAGATTGGTGATTTTGCATTTTAGTGATCTCTTTCATTAACTTTAACAATGTTAGCCACATCAGTAGCAACCATTATTTCTCACACAAAACTGGATCAATACTGAAAAAGGTGAAATGTTGATAAATCTTTTATCACAATCAGAACCAGAGATCTGATGCCAACTGAAGGTGTGAAAACACAAGAAATGGGGGTTGGAATTGGGTTTTACAAAATAAAACCTTTTTCACCAACTCAAGAACACCACTTAAAAGTTAATAACAAAGAGACATACACAAGTATTTTATCCTCGTTCGCTTGAAACTCAAAGCTAGTCTAGTCCACTCGCCAAGGTGATTTCGCCTTATACACAAGGAATTAATCCACCATACTAAACTAATTACAATAATCACAAAGAATAACCTTCTTTGTCTTCTCAAGGATCCGACTATACCCTAGTTTCCTTAAGGACACACAAAGAATAACCTTCTTTGTCTTCTCAAGGATCCGACTATACCCTAGTCTCCTTAAGGAATCAAACAAACAGTTTGAATAATATTTTACGTGTTACAAGTTGCTTCTATACAAGCAGATTTTACACAAATGATAAACAAATACTTAAAGAAAAATTGTGTACAAAATTGATAGCTTTTCACAAAGAAACAGACTTGTCAAGTTGTTGTAGCACATGCATTTTCTTCAAGTCTCTAAGTCTCACTTATATAGCATAAGAAAAGAGACCGTTGGAGGGAAAAAAGGGAAATCAAAATAGAGCAGTTCTCCACTGTTGGATGGTGAAAGGAGTGGTACTACGTATTGTCCTTCGCCCACAAATTCAGTGACATGTGTGATGTATAATATTGTCCTTGCCCATGATATCAGGTAATGGAAAGGATATTTGATTCGTACTATGTATTATTTGATCACACACCCATTTAATCTTATCTTAAGTTCATTGTCTTATGATGAAAGTTGATAAAGCATGAAATAAAGAAACATAAAGCAGGATTTAGAAACTTCATAATCTTCGGTCAGAACCTTGACAGCGTCAGTAGTCTGGCTTGAGATCTTCAGTATCTTTAGAGTCTTCAGAATCTACAGTCAGAACCTTGATAACCTCAACGTCCAGCCTGAGATCTTCAGAATCTTCAGCTAAGTAACACAACTTTAGAAGCTTGCCATTCTTCAAAAGCTTAGTGATTAGAGTCAAGTTCAAAAGCATGAACTGAGAGAATGTTGCAGCAGTAACATATCATCTCCTCAAAAGCTTCTCAGGAGTGAATCAGCATAGAAGCAGAAAGATATTGCAGTAACAAATTTGAACATCTTTCAAGACTTCTTATGACTAGCACATAAGCGGAATCAGAACTCATCATTCAGAAATTGATGACGTTGCACGTCATATACTCAGAATCAGAATTAGTTGTTAAAGCTAGACAATAACAAACCATTAGGGTACCAAAATTGTTCTCACACAAATACAACATTGTTATCATCAAAACTCAAGGTATGCATGCATAGTCAAATCTTGTTCTAACAACCATGTCATATTTCTTTATGACATCATCAGATTCCATAGGAGTTTATGAAGGAATTTCCTTTTCAAGTTATTTAATCTTGCTTTTTAGAACAAAGTTATCTTTTCAAGAACAAAAAGCTTCTCTTTCATATTAGAATTTTCTTTCTTCGGCTCACTAAGGTATTCAAAGTCAACTACATAGATTCTTTTCAGATCCTTGTATCTGTTCTGAAGACTTTGAAACAAGTGACATCTTAATCAGCTCCAGACTTCCTCTTCCTAGGTGTTGACTCAGCATATTTACCTGTTCTTTTGTGACCTCTGAACTTTATATGTATTTTCTTTCAGAGATGGTTGATCCTTCTATAGAGTAATGACATCTCATCTTCTTCTTCATAACTTTCTTCAGACTCATATTCATCAACTTGGAGAGCTTTAGCCTTTTCTTATTTACTTTTGGGTTGTAGAGTCACAAACTTAATATTTTTCTGAGGCTCATCTTCCTCCAGCTCAATCTCATGACTTCTCAGAGAACTTATAAGTTCCTCCAGAATAGTCTTGTTCAAATCCTTTAACATCTTTAGTGTTATCACCATTGGTCTTTATTTCTTATGCAGACTTCTGATGATTTTCATTACATGATATGCAGTGGTATAACCTATATTCAAGACTTTCAATCCAGCCACAAGAGATTGAAATCATGCGAACGTTTCCTCAATCATTTCATCATCTTCCATTTTGAAGGATTCATATTTCTAGATTAAACTCAAGGTTTTAGTCTCTTTAACTTGGTCATTTCCTTCATGAGTTATTTTCAAAGAATCAAATATAGACTTAGTAGAGTCTCTATTGGTTATCTTTTCATACTCATAGTAGGAAATGACATTCATCAATGTATTTATGGATCTATGATGATTCTTGTGATCCTTCTTTTGTAGATCGCTCATTTCTCTTCTTTCAAGCTTAGTGCCTCTATCATCTACAGGATGTGCGTAGCCATCTAACAATATATCCCATAGGTCAGCATCATACCCAAGGAAGAAACTTTCAATTCTATCCTTCCAGCAATCAAACTTTTATCCATCAAAGATTGGAGGTTAGCATAGTAGTGATCATTGTTGCTTGTATATGACTTCTCACCATTTGTAGATGTCATTGAGTGTTTCAATAAAAGCTGGAACTTTATCTGACACGGTTAAGTGTTTTGACATAAAGTTATCAATACCAGAACCGGAGCTATGATGCCAATTGAAAGTTCAAGAAACACAAGAAAGGGGGTTTGAATTGGGTTTCAAGTATGATAGATTTTCACAACCCAAAACAAAAGCTTAAAGCAATAAAAAATAATGATAAAGTATGCAAGGACTTTTATCCTGTTTCATCGTTAACAAGGTTACCTCCAGTCCACCCACCTAAGTGATTTTGTCTTAGACAAAGACCTAATCCAATAATAAAAATTTATTACAAATGCAATGACAACCTGTCACTGATTTCTTAAGAATTCTGATCCAACTGGTCCCCTAAGAAATCTAATGGTCACTGACTCCTTAAGTTCCTGACCTACCCGGTTGCTTAAAAAAATTTAATCATCAATAACGACCTATTATTGGCTTCTCAAGAGCCTGACTTACCTGGTTGCTTAAGGATTACAATCAAAGTTGTAATAACAAGTTTTGTGTTTACAAGACGCTTTAGATAAGCATATACACAAGTTAAAATCAAGTATTACACTTAACAAGAATATTCAATGAGTTTTTGTTCTAAGTGTATAAGTTTAAGAAACACTTTTTTTTTTGGCACTTGTAGTTGATAGTTGGTGAAGATGATGGGACACGAAAGACTTCTTTCACACAGAGTATAGTACTTTACGTAGAAAGTAGATTCACTTTTTAATTTATCACATCAAATCTTTGCTATCTTTTGGCTTGAACAACTCCTAATAATAGGCTTCTAATATATGTTGATGAAGCTTGAGTATCATTTGCAAAGCCTATCATCAGAACTTTGTGAAACAAATTGAGTCTTTGGACAACTGGGTTATAAGACTTTCACAAGCTGATGGTTAAAGCTTTTCATCAGAGTCTGTCTAAATGGTTCTTGTTCAGAAACGTTGACTTAATAGATCAAAGTTGAATTGTTTATATACGTTTCTTTTCTTTGCTTCAAAGTTTGTACATCTTCAGAGTCGGAATCTTTTTCCAATTTTCTGCACACTCAGCAAAATAGTTAGAGTATAAAATTATTATCTACAATTTATTATCATCAAAACTTAAGAATAGTTGTAGAACCAAACTTGTTCCAATAGTAACTCCAAATTAGGTTTGTTAAATTTTTTGTTATATATATATATATATATATATATATATATATATATATATATATATATATATATATATATATATATATATATATATATATATATATATATATATATATATATATATTATATATATATATATATATATATATATATATATATATATATATATATATATATATATATATATTGAAAACTAATAACAATTATCAATTCCATCCCCCTCTTTCTCCCTATCATGACATTGTTGCTCCCTTATGTCGCAACCTGAAAAAATACAGTGTGCGAAAAAAAACCGGCAAAAGAAAATGACAGAAGAGTCGCCACCGTGCGTTATTTATCCCAAAGGAGGGAAAGGAAACGCTCGAAGTAAACCTGGAAAAAGGAAAGAAAAAGACAAGGTCTCGCAACCAAATCTTGGGTTCGGGAGTCGGTTATGCGAAGGGAAGGTATTAGCACCCCTACACATCCGTAGTACTCTACGGGATCCACTTTTGTAGTTCTTGTCTAAAGGGTGTGAGTTTATCTTGTGTTGTTTACTAAAAAAGGGGGTTAAAATGAAAATCACTCGCGCGGATGTCGCATCCACTGCATACGTATCTCATCTGAATATGAGAATCAGAGTCGTCGTAGCTCGGCTGACCTATGGGTTGGGGGATGTGTGCTCGCTAAGACATCACATCTTATGCCTACGTATCTCATCTGGAATGAGAATCAGAGCAAGTCGTAGTTCGGCTAACTACGGGGTTATGGATTGGGTTTTGGACGAACGACGTTACTACGCAATCTACCGGATGCTCGACCTTTAGAGACTTACTCACCTGTAGTAGAAGGAGTAAACGTGTGTTTAGGAGAAGAAAAATCAATGAAGGGTTGAGGTTTGGGATTCTCATGCAAAAGGAGTCCTGGACGAAGGAACCTGTAAAAAAAAATAAACACACAAAAACATTGCCTCCTATCGAGGTCTTCCAGCTAGGAAAGCAGTAAAATGCGGGAAAAATGTAAAAGTACCACGCGGATAAAGATCCGAAGTAACAACAATTAGAGGAATGGGAAACCCAGGGATCCTTCCCAGCTAAACACCATCAAAGAAAGTGAGTCAGTACAGGTAATCGGAATGAAACCTCCAGGCGGTATCCCACAAATAAAGTGGAAAACCACGCAAGTTATCCCTGATTGGAGAGCTTGATTGAAGTTGAGTTGCACCCGTGAGGTTTACAAAACAATCTTTAGGGTTTATGTGAGGCAGAGGTGATTCTGTGCAGTTGAGTTCCCTTCAGGGTTTGGAGGCTGCTCTGAACTCCGTTAGCTCTTCTCTCACTATCTTTTTCCAGTCAGGGTAATAGGAATAAAATTGGCTTTTGTTTCATGAAACTCTGAATTTATAACCAGATTTTTGTGGACTTGTGGGCTCAAATTAGAGAGGTCCAAGTCCAAGATTTTTTCTTTTGTTTTTTTTTTTCGTTTTTTTTTTCTTTTTTTTTTCGTTTTTTTTTTTCGTTTTTCGTTTTTTTTTTCAAAACACGTGGGCTTCGCCTAGCGAGCATGACAGCTCATGAACAAACCTTTGCTCCTTCAAGATTAACGTTTTGACTAACGAATAGACGCATGTTGGAAGTAACTCAAGTCTTTCCCTTGTGTTGACTGATCATCTAAATAGAGCCCACAAAGTATCTTGGATGATGTTCAAGCTTCTTGGATCCGATTCCGATTTCCATGATGAAACGCAAATGTTAATGACCTAAAAATGAATGCATGCATGAGGTGTAAAGCGTATGCTTCCAGGAAAAATGAAGGGTAAATTTTGGGGTATTACAGCTGCCCCTATTCAATCAACTAGAGACCAGGAAAGAAGATAGCAGCGGCTTTCGTGCTTTCGAGATATCAAGGGATTGAATACAATAAAAGCCCGAAAAATTTGCACTGAAGTGAAGTGAAGTAACAATGCCTGTCAGAATCGGCAAAGAGGTGGTCTTGAAAGAAGAATCGGTCTGGTACGGTGAGAGTCAGTCTGAATACCGAAAAAGAATGTTAACCTGGATACCAAAATAAATGGTAACACAGAAATAACCATGGCCTGAATGCCGCTCATCAGTCCGAATACTGGAAATGACTTCGATCTGAACATCGGGAGATATGAGATTATTAATATCGGTCTGAACACCGAGAGGCTGGCCTCAATGCCACAAGTTGCGTCGACCTGAACGTCGGAAACTTCTTCGATCTGAACATCGGAAAATTGGCCTGGATGCCACAAGTTGCATCGACCTGAACGTCGGAAACTTCTTCGATTTGAACATCGGAAAACTGGCCTGAACGCCACAAGTTGCATCGACCTGAATGTCGGAAACTTCTTCGATCTGAACATCGGAAAACTTGCCTGAACGCCACAAGTTGCATCGACCTGAATGTCGGAAACTTCTTCGATCTGAACATCGAAAAACTGGCCTGAACGCCACAAGTTGCATCGACCTGAACGTCGGAAACTTCTTCGATCTGAACATCGGAAAACTGGCCTGAACGCCACTTCGGTCTGAATACCGGAAACTTCATGCCTGTCAGCATCGGCAGAAATAGGGAACGATAATAGAGGCGGCGCATGGGCCAATGACACTTGTTGGGGATAACAAAGGTAAGTCATGAACAATCTTTAGTCTGAGTACTGGAAACAACTTCTGGCTTATCACTTGGGATACCGGGAATGTTTTATGCTTACATGCGTATGTCTGAATTTTTCAATGGCGTAATGCTCCATGAAAATGGAAATGCTACGCGATTTGCAATGCAATATGATTCTACATGCAGGGATGCGAAATGCTGGGTAGAATGCCAAGCTAAGGCAAGGGGATCTGCTGGGGAAATGATCACCATCTTCTGGACCCTGACAAGGCTGCTGGAGATGCACAGCACAAAGAATTTTGTGGGGAAATGACCCGCCACACGGTGTTCTAGCAATGACGAAATACCGAGATTCTGACTGGGGAGAGAACGACACGTAAAACCTGTTGTTGGGGAAAGCGATAGTGGTTCTGGCAACCACGATCTGCGAGAGATGACTCAGCAGGGGAAGAAAACACCGATACGGTACCGAGGTTCTGCTTTAAGGAAAGAAACCATGGATCTGGCATTGGGATTATCGATCTGGCCTCGAACACTGAGGAGCAGCCGCTTCTGCTGGGAAGATACAGTCTGGCACTATCAACTCCGCTGGGGGTATATAGTCTGACACTGTCAACATTATTGGGGAGTGTATAATCTGAAACCACCGCTTGGGGGGGAGGTACAGTGGTGAGAACCTGCTGGGGATTGAAGAATCCAACGCTCTGATCAGCTCTGTAGGGATAAGATACCGAATTCGTCTGTTGGAGACTTCACTGGGGAAAACATTCACGATCATCTGCAGGGGATTTTAAGGAAATGCCCCGAGGGTACCTGTTCTGAATAGACGATCCAAAGCACTTAAAATTTACAGCAATTTTAAATGTTTATTAAGCATGTACCTATAAAGCTCTTATGTGTCATGATGCAATGTTTATCAAAAAATTCGGACGTCATTTTTGCAAACAAAACAGAAAAATGAAAATGAAAACAGAGATATACTGAATAACATGATTTTATTGATTGAACGGCCTCTGAATAGGCATTTACATCAGGAAGCAATCCCTAGAAAGAGGTAATCGCACAACAGATAAAAACAGACATTAATCTAATGGCAATGTGAAATGGATTTCTATTGGGTTCCAATTCTGCTATGACTTGCTTGTCTTCAAGATCCTCCAGATGATCAGCTTTCTGAAAGAGTGATTGGACTGTTTCTTATCCTTCAAAAGTTTCCAGTCATTGACACGAGATGAGATTCAGAACTACTCAGAACGCAGTCATTCGCTTAATCCCTAACTTTTTCCTGGATCGCCCTTTTCGGGTTTTCAATCCACCGGGATACCCATTTTTGCCTAAGTTGCCTTTTCAGGTTTTCAACTTACCGGGTGTACAATCTTTTCACTTTTAATCCCTAAGTTTTGCCCGAACCTTTTTCATTTTCTTGGTTCGCCGGGATGCCCATTTTTGCCTGGACTACTCTTTTTATTGTCCAACGGGTCTATTTCATGCAAAGTATTTTTTAACTGCGTCTGAGTTCACCGGGGAAGTGAAGTTTTCACCATCCATCATTGCAAGCATTAAGACTCCACCATCAAAAACCTTGGTGACAATATACGGTCCATCATAGTTAGGAGTCCACTTGCCCCTGTGATCTGTCTGAGGAGGAAGGATCCTTTTCAACACCAAATCTCCGACCTGGAAGCATCGAGGACGCACTTTCTGATCAAAGGCTCTCTTCATCCGACTTTGATACAACTGCCCATGACAAATGGCTGTAATTCGCTTCTCTTCGATAAGACTCAACTCATTGAACCTTGTCCGAATCCATTCAGCTTCGTCTAACTTGACATCCAACAGGACTCTTAGAGAAGGAATCTCCACTTCAACAGGTAGGACTGCTTCCATACCATACACAAGGGAGTAAGGGGTTGCCCCGGTCGATGTACGTACTGAAGTACGGTACCCATGCAAGGTGAAGGGTAGCATCTCATGCCAATCTTTGTACGTAACGACCATCTTCTACACAATCTTCTTTATGTTCTTATTTGCCGCTTCAACGGCACCGTTCATCTTAGGGCGGTAAGGGGAAGAATTGTGATGCTGAATGTTGAAGTTCTGGCACAACTCCTTCATCATTTTGTTGTTGAGATTAGAACCATTATCAGTAATGATTCTTTCGGGAATCCAATAGCGACAAATGATTTCTTTCTTGATGAATCGGGCAACCACATGTCTGGTGACCTTCGCAAATGACGCTGCTTCGACCCACTTGGTGAAATAGTCGATGGCAATAAGGATGAAGCGATGCCCATTGGAAGCGGTCGGCTCAATCTTTCCAATCATATCGATGCCCCATATAGCGAAAGGCCACGGCGAAGACATCACATTCAAAGGATTTGACGGCACATGCACCTTATCAGTATAAATCTGGCATTTATGGCACTTCCGAGCATATTTGAAACAATCAGATTCCATGGTCATCCAGTAATAACCTGCTCTCAACAATTTCTTAGCCATTGCATGTCCGCCGGCATGAGTACCGAAGGAGCCTTCATGAACTTCCTGCATTAACATGTCTGCTTCGTGTCTATCCATGCATTTGAGCAAAACCATGTCGAAGTTCCTCTTATACAGCACATCGTCTTTGTTCAAGAAGAAACTTCCTGCCAATCTTCTCAAAGTCTTTCTATCATTATTGGATGCCGCTGCAGGGTACTCTTGATTCTTCAAAAAGCGCTTGATGTCGTGATACCAGGGCTTGTCGTCAACTACCAGTTCAGCAGCAAACACATACGTGGCCTTGTCAAGGCGCATCACGTCGATCCTGGGAGCGTGGTTCCACCGAATCACGTTGATCATGGAGGATGGAGTAGCAAGAGCATCTGCCATCTGGTTCTCATCACGAGGTATATGGTACAGCTTTACTATTGTGAAGAAAGTCAACAGTCTTCTCGTGTAATCTCTGTAAGGGACCAGATTGGGCTGGAGAGTGTTCCAATCACCATTCACTTGATTGATTACCAGAGCTGAATCTCCGAAGATGTCCAAAGTCTTGATTCTCAAATCAATGGCTTGCTCAATACCCAAGATACAGGCTTCATACTCAGCTTCATTATTGGTGCACTCGAAAGTCAGACGAGCGGTGAAAGGCATGTGGGCACCTTTCGGAGTTGTAATGACAACATCAATTCCACTTCCTCTGGCGTTGACGGCCCCATCAAACATTAAAGTCCACTTTTCGTCTGGATCAGGTCCCTCTTCAACAACTGGCTCTTCACAGTCTTTCATCTTAAGGAACATGATATCTTTATCTGGAAAATCAAACTTCATCGGCTCATAATCTTCAACCGGCTGTTGAGCAAGATAGTCTGACAGAATACTCCCCTTGATGGCTTTTTGGGATGTATACTGGATATCGTACTCTGTCAGTACCATTTGCCAATGAGCAACTCTTCCGGTGAGAGCTGGCTTCTCAAATATATACTTGACTGGATCCATTTTGGAGATCAGTAAGGTTGTGTGAGACAGCATGTATTGTCTCAATCGCTTAGCAGCCCATGCAAGTGCACAACATGTTTTTTCAAGCATTGAGTATCTCGACTCGCAATCTTTGAATTTCTTACTCAAGTAGTAGATGGAATGCTCTTTCCTACCTGTCTCGTCGTGTTGACCGAGAACACAACCCATGGAATTGTCCAGTACTGTCAAATACATAATCAGCGGTCTCCCTGGGACCGGAGGCACAAGGATAGGAGGATTCTGCAAATACTCTTTTATCTTCTCGAACGCCCTTTGACAATCATCATTCCACCTGATAGCCTGATCTTTTCTCAACAATTTGAATATTGGCTCACACGTGGCTGTTAGGTGAGAGATGAACCTTGCAATGTAGTTCAACCTCCCTAAGAAACCACGGACTTGTTTCTCTGTTCTTGGCTCAGGCATTTCTTGTATCGCTTTCACTTTGGCCGGATCCACCTTAATCCCTTTTCCGCTAACAACAAAACCCAGTAGTTTTCCAGATCTCACCCCAAAAGTACACTTGTTCGGATTAAGCCTCAGCTTGAATTTCCTCAAACGCTCAAACAGTTTCTGCAAATTCACCAAATGCTCTTCTTCTGTCTGAGATTTGGCAATCATATCATCAACATAAACCTCGATTTCATGATGAATCATATCATGGAACAGAGTCACCATCGCTCGCTGATATGTTGCTCCGGCATTTTTCAGACCAAACGGCATCACCTTGTAGCAGAAGGTGCCCCATGGGGTTATGAATGTTGTCTTCTCCATGTCTTCTGGTGCCATCTTAATTTGATTATAGCCAGAAAAGCCATCCATGAAGGAGAATACCGAGATCTGAGCCGTGTTATCCACTAAAACGTCAATGTGAGGTAAGGGGAAATCATCTTTAGGACTAGCCCTGTTCAGATCCCAGTAGTCAACACACATTCGTACCTTTCCATCCTTCTTAGGTACCGGAACGATATTTGCAACCCATGGCGGATAATTTGTGACTGCTTGAAACCCTGCGTCCAACTGTTTTTGCACTTCTTCCTTTATCTTGACAACTATCTCTGGTCTTGTTCTTCTGAGCTTCTGCTTGACCGGAGGACAACCTTCTTTGAGCGACAAGCGACGTACCACGATGTCTGTGTCAAGCCCTGACATGTCCTGATAAGACCAAGCGAAGATGTTAACATACTCTTGCAGCAATTCAATCAACCCCTTCTTCACATTGTCTTCCAAAGCAGCCCATATCTTGATTTCTCTCTTGGCGTCCTCGGTGCCGAGATTAATCACTTCAACAGACTCTTGATGCAGTTGAATGACCCTTTCCTCTTGTTTTAATAACCTGGTAAGTTCTTCAGGGAGTTCACAGTCTTTATCACCCTCTTCTTCAGCTTGAAAGATTGGATTTTCAAAGTCGAAGCGAGCCATAGCAGAACCGTTATCAATAGGATCCGGTGATGTGCATCTGCATGAGTGATGGTATGTGCTTATGAGTGTGAAAAAAAAGAAAAAAGTGGAAACTAAACAAAACATTGCCATTTTTTTTTTGAAAAACTGCAAAAATAGAAAGACAGGGAACGAAATATTTGAATGCAAAAAGACGTCCTTTATTTATGATAAAAAAATGCAAGTGTCACATAGATGAGCCCTACAATGAATCATTACGCCCTGGCGGAACGTAAGACTTGGATATGCATGAATAAACAAAGAAAATTACTCCTCCAGACAAGTGGCTTGGACAATCTCCTCAGAAGACCAATTATTGAGAACTTCACCCGGGATTCTCGGACGCACCCAGTTATCGATGTCGCAATCACTATCCCCATCTTCATTGTTGATCGCAGAGACTAATTTGACTTCTCCTTCAACCATGTTAACGTTGGCTCCACCATGCTGGGGCATGGGATTGTTGACGACATTAGGAACTGGTGCAAAGTCAACGGCCTTCGAATCAATGAGGTCCTGAACTACGTGCTTAAAAGCTTTGCAGTTCTCAATATTGTGGCCAGGTGCCCCAGAGTGGAAGCTACACCTAGCGTTGGCGTCATAACCCACCGGAAGCCTACCGACGGGAGGAGCCAGAGTGCGCAACTGCATAAGTTGTAGTTGTTGAAGACTAGAAAGCAACTGAGCGTACGACATTGGAAGAGTGTCGAAACGCCGGTCCATCGTCCTTGGCCTCGGTTGATAGGCGGGTCTGTTACCCAGTTGTTGTGGTTGGTACTGAGCTGGTTGACGTTGTGGTTGTTGTTGTTGTAGTGGCGCTGCAGCTGGAATGGTCACAGCCGCAACATACGGTTGTTGATGATAGTTCTGAAAGTTATTCCTCCGGTTATTCCTGTTCTGATAAGAAGATATGGCACTTGCATCCCCTTCTCTCCCCTTCTGTCCCTGAATGAATGGCTTCTTCACCCCTGATGAGGATCCACCTCCACTCTGGGTCTTGTATGTCCTCAGGTAATTCTCCACCCTCTCTCCGGTAGAGACTACATCAGCAAAATTGGAGGCATTGCAACCCACCAGGCGCTCCAAATAAGGTCCTGGAAGAGTGTTCATGAACATGTTAGCCATTTCCTTCTCCAACATAGGAGGTTGAACACGGGAAGCTGTTTCTCTCCAGCGTTGAGCGTATTCTCTGAAGCACTCATTGCTTTTAAGAGACAGGTTTTGAAGTTGAGTTCTGTCCGGAGCCATGTCTGCATTATACTGATACTGCTTCACGAAAGCCTCAGTCAAATCCCTCCAGCAACGGATGTGGGCTCTGTCCAGCCTCATATACCATTCCAGGGATGCCCCAGCTAGGTTGTCCTGGAAAAAGTACATAAGCAACTTTTCGTCATCGGAGTATGCAACCATTTTACGGAAATAGGCTTGCACATGGGTCTTCGGGCAAGAGTTGCCATTGTATTTGTCAAATATCGGGACCTTGAATTTCGGTGGCACTCTCACACCTGGGACCAGCCCCAAGTCAGCAACATCTACTCCCAGAGGATTCTGTCCTTCCACTGCCTTCAACCTCTCTTCCAATCTTCTAAACATGGGGTCTACACCATGACCCATACCAAAGTCTTCCTGCAGTAGGGGGAACTGATCGTCTTGATCATCATGAACGGGCTGTTGACAGGAGGTGACATGTAGGATTGGGATAGGCCCTGGTCCATTGGGTCCATTAGCCTCTCCAGCTGGAGGATCAGTCACCGTCTCTGGTTGAGCAGGGGGATCCCTCTGTATCATCTGCCTGAGCTCTTGTTGTCCCTGAGCCACCCCTTGAACCACATCCATGAATTGATTCATGCGGATTTTCATCTCGGCGAACTCTTCCTGTAGGCTTTCCATTACTCTCTGTTGGTTTCTGCGGGTACCGTACCGGTGAATGCCTGGGTCAGCTATCCTGCTGATGGAACACCAAACAAACTGAGAACACTATGGCGGTACCTGTTATGCAAGACATGCTAATGAATATGTAAATGCAATGACATGTTTATCAATTCCAAAGGTATTCTACCCCCTTGATTCCAGTCTCTCAATAGATAAACGATGTAAAAAAAAGACTAAGCCGTTGATGAGAACCAAGAAAATTCCGACTAGAATCAAGTAGAAGATATAAACCCCACAGAAATGGATAAACATGTGTGAATGATTATGATTGCAAAATGATATGATGCAAAATGATGTGAATGCAGTGCAGTGGCATGGGAATCAGGATCGCTGTATTTGCTTGAACATTTGTCAGGTTGCACTGTTTGGAGAGAAATTAAGAGCACACCAAACAAAGGTCATGGGATGGATCATGTTATCCTTAATATCAACCACCCATTTTGGTGGATTATGGTTTACACCTTATCAACACCCAAGTTTCATTGATATTAAGGATACCTGATCGGATCAACCATGAATCAAGGGTTTGTTGCAAGTCACGAGCATGGAGTTTAGGTTAAGAACCACCCAAAAAAGAGTGTACTAAGGTTTAAACCTGCCAAACATGTTCTACAAAAGGATCCCATAGTCATAATCCCATCTTTCAGATATTATCGGAGGAACGACTACTCGTATTCCAAAAATATTCTCAAGAGAGACTCTTATGAGTGTAGTATCGTGTAATAATCGTATCAAATCTTACACTTGAACGACTTTCGCACTACGTCCTACGAATAGGCCAAGATGGGTTTGGTAAACTAAGGTCCTCGGCTTCTAAGGTCTATATTGGAAAAAGTAATGTCTAACCACAACTTACTTGTGTGACATTATTGATCTCAACATGACCTCCACCAAGTGAATGGGCTTGCAAGTCAACTTGCTAAGGAATAACTCCACACAAGTCGACAAGACTATGCCATTCTCCTATCCTAAGTGCACTCGAGTTCGGGTTATAGAACTCATCTCACAAAGATCACCAAGCAGCCATAGCCAGCCAACAGATACAACAATGATGTGTACACAATGCAATAAGGTAAAGCAGGTAAATAAATAACTGTACAAAAGCATGAACACCCAATAACAAACAAAATACAAAAGCTAGGAGGGACTCGCTTAGGGAAACCGGGTCCCCAGCAGAGTCGCCAGCTGTCGCAACCTGAAAAAATACAGTGTGCAAAAAAACAATCGGCGAAAGAAAATGACAGAAGAGTCGCCACCGTGCGTTATTTATCCCAAAGGAGGGAAAGGAAACGCTCGAAGTAAACCTGGAAAAAGGAAAGGAAAAGACAAGGTCTCGCAACCAAATCTTGGGTTCGGGAGTCGGTTATGCGAAGGGAAGGTATTAGCACCCCTACGCATCCGTAGTACTCTACGGGATCCACTTTTGTAGTTCTTGTCTAAAGGGTGTGAGTTTATCTTATGTTGTTTACTAAAAAAGGGGGTTAAATGAAAATGAATCGCGCGGATGTCGCATCCACTGCATACGTATCTCATCTGAATATGAGAATCAGAGTCTTCGTAGCTCGGCTGACCTATGGGTTGGGGGATGTGTGCTCGCTAAGACATCGCGTCTTATGCCTACGTATCTCATCTGGAATGAGAATCAAAGCAAGCCGTAGTTCGACTAACTACGGGGTTATGGATTGGGTTTTGGACGAACGACGTTACTACGCAATCTACCGGATGCTCGACCTTTGGAGACTTACTCACCTGTAGTAGAAGGAGTAAACGTGTGTTTAGGAGAAGAAAAATCAATGAAGGGTTAGGGTTTGGGATGCTCATGCAAAAGGAGTCCTGGACGAAGGAACCTGTAAAAAAAAATAAACACACAAAAACATTGCCTCCTATCGAGGTCTTCCAGCTAGGAAAGCAGTA
Source organism: Lathyrus oleraceus (assembly GCF_024323335.1). Classification (NCBI taxonomy): domain Eukaryota; kingdom Viridiplantae; phylum Streptophyta; class Magnoliopsida; order Fabales; family Fabaceae; genus Lathyrus; species Lathyrus oleraceus. Next base: position 151,718,958 of record NC_066583.1, on the reverse strand, counting down.
AAATGCGGGAAAAATGTAAAAGTACCACGCGGATAAAGATCCGAAGTAACAACAATTAGAGGAATGGGAAACCCAGGGATCCTTCCCAGTTAAACACCATCAAAGAAAGTGATTCAATACAGGTAATCGGAATGAAACCTCCAGGCGGTATCCCACAAATAAAGTGGAAAACCACGCAAGTTATCCCTGATTGGAGAGCTTGATTGAAATTGAGTTGCACCCGTGAGGTTTACAAAACAATCTTTAGGGTTTATGTGAGGCAGAGGTGATTCTGTGCAGTTGAGTTCCCTTCAGGGTTTGGAGGCTGCTCTGAACTCCGTTAGCTCTTCTCTCACTATCTTTTTCCAGTCAGGGTAATAGGAATAGAATTGCCTTTTGTTTCATGAAACTCTCAATTTATAACCTGATTTTTGTGGACTTGTGGGCTAAAATTAGAGAGGTTCAGGTTCAAGATTTTTTCTTTTATTTATTTATTTTTCGTTTTTATTTTTATTTTTATTTTTTTTCGATTTTCGTTTTTTTTTTTTCGTTTTTCGTTTTTTTTTCAAAACACGTGGGCTTCACCTAGCGAGCATGACAGCTCATGAACAAACCTTTGCTCCTTCAAGATTAACGTTTTGATTGACGAATAGACCCCTGTTGGAAGTAACTCAAGTCTTTCCCTTGTGTTGACTGATCATCTAAATAGAGCCCACAAAGTGTCATGGATGATGTTCAAGCTTCTTGGATCCGATTCCGATAACGCAAATGCTAAATGACCTAAAAATGAATGCATGCATGAGGTGTAAAGCGTATGCTTCCAGGAAAAATGAAGGGTAAATTTTGGGGTATTACACCTTAGCCTTCCATGGCCTACGGCAACACCTCATTCTTTTCCAATCCCTATGAGTCATCCAAACCCTTTGCTTGCATCACTCTCACTAGTGTCACCAAGCTTCTTCCCACCAATTATATTAATTGTAAACTCCTAGTTGAAGCTCTCCTTAATGGCTATGATCTCCTCAAATATCTAGATGACTCTTTTCCTGCACCGTCAGAAACGATCTCCACCACTGCATTGCTTCTAGTGATGACTTTGAATCCTTCTTATCAAACCTGACATCGATAGGACTGCCGCATTTATGGTTCTCTCCTCACCACTTTCTCCAACGAAGTAGCATCCCTTGTGTATCAGACAAAAACCTCGCATGATCTCTGGACATTCTCAGGAGCACATATGCCAAGGCATCCTGCAACCATCTCAACCAGTTAAAGGAGTGTCTCCATATGGCTTCAAAGATACCCAAAGCATTACAACCTATATGCATTCTATGAAATTTGTGACCTTAATTATAACACATGAGTCTGTTATATATATATATATATATATATATATATATATATATATATATATATATATATATATATATATATATATATATATATATATATATATATATATATATATATATATATATATATATATATATATATATATATAATAAAATGATATTTTCGATAATTCTTCACCTTATGCCCGTATAACAAAATCAACGGTTTTTCTGATGTTTTATAAGACGATCGTTTTTATGTATCTTGTTAACATACCAAATGATTTCCAATTGATATTAAATTTTATAGACATGATTCAATGATAGATTTTTTTATACAAATATGCGGAAAAGAGTTATTGAATGTGTCATGTTACTAAATTTGACACTTAGGTGTCATTTGATCCTTATATATATATATATATATATATATATATATATATATATATATATATATATATATATATATATATATTAAGAAATGATATTTAATATGAGAAATGAGAACTATCAATATCAACCATCAAATTTAATTAACACTTAAGATTTATTAATTCTATATAAAGATAAATTTACTAAATTTTTGTTCCATAAAAAATTCTCTTCAGAAATATTTTCTATTACCTATAATTATTAAATACTATTATAATAGGAGAGTTTTTGGATATATTATATTTAATATTTAAATATTATCACAATATTTTCTATCCCTACCTTTATTCCGACTTATATAAACATTGATTTTTATATTATCTAAAATTTTGATTGAAAAAAATATATTTTATTTATATCATATTTATTTTATACTTTAGAACTGATATAGATTTATTCATTATTTAATTTTGAATAATACTATAAGAATTTAATCGATATACACTAATAGTGTAAAGAATTTTTACACTATCAGTTAATCACAACCACTGATTTATTTGAAAGGTTTGATTTTTATTTTAAACATTTAAAAAGTAATACAAACGGATGATTGTGATGCATTGACAGTGTAAAACTTTTTACACTGACAGTGCATAACAATTAATCTCATACTATAAATAGTCTTTAATTTAGACATTAGAACTCATCTAATTTTATTCTTTACTACATGATTATAAATAAAAAAAATTATTGATTCATCACCTAATTTTTATTTAATTAAAAATATTTAAGAACATTAAATTATTATTTATATTTTATTTTTATTTATTTATTTATTTACATTTTTTTCCTTTTCTACTATTGTGATCATTTGAAATAAAAACATATTATTTATTTATTACTTATATTTTTATTTGATTAAAAATATTAAAGAAAGTGAAATTATTACTTATATTTTAATTTGGTTTGTTTATTTAATTGAAACTTCAAAATTTTTATTTTTTGCAAGTAATGTTATTGTAATCATTTAAATTAAAATATATTATTGATTTATCACGTATATTTTTATTTGATTAAATATATTGAATAATGTAAAATTATATTCTATATTTTAATTTGATTTATTTATTAATTTGCAAGTTTCATAAGATTTGTGTATGCAAATTCTACTATTATGACCATTTAAAATAATATGATAATCAAATAAAAAATATTTCTAAAAAAGAATCTTTATTTATATAATTTTTATATATTAACCATAATAGATAAAAATCAATAAAGTGTTCTTTACCTGAAATTAATAAATCTTATGTGTTAATTAAATCATGATTGATATTGATAATTTTTATTTCTTACAATAAATATCAGTTTTTATCATATATATTATATATATATATATATATATATATATATATATATATATATATATATATATATATATATATATATATATATATATATATATATATATATATATATATAGGATTTAATGGTGATGCATTGATACTGTAAAAAATTTTAAAATTTTTCAGTCTGATTTGGCGAGATACATGGTCGTTATTGGTTGACAGTGTAAAATAAGCATCACACTTTTAGAGACGTGTATCCCACCACATCACACTTTTATTTTGACAATATAAAATATTTTGATTGGATGTCAGTGTAATATTTCTTTACACCGACAGTACACTACCTTTAATATATATATATATATATATATATATATATATATATATATATATATATATATATATATATATATATATATATAAACTAATAACAATCATCAATTCCATCTAGAACTTATGTAAGTGCCAGGTAAGATACAACTTAAATTTAGAGGTTTTACAGCAAAATTTCCAATTATTCCAAATAAAATGTTTCTATTGACGTGTGCGTCAACATCTTAATTCATGAGAACAATAGGGACAGGGAACCAATTTGAAGTGGGGACATGTTTAACAACTGCGTGGATATTTTTGTTTTCACATCTATATCTAAATAATGGATGAAAGAAAGTTACATCAAAGAAAGAAAGTTCTTGGAAATAGAGAGAAAATGAGAAGAAAAAAAAGCATAGTTAACACAAACATTTTCAAAATAAATAAATAAATGTATTTTAATTTTTTTAATTATAATTTTATAATGTTCTCATAATCTTTGAGTGAAAAACTTATCACAATTTTGATTTTATAAATCTTGATATTATTTTAATTAATAAAATTTCTAATAGAAGTTAGCTACAAGTTTTGAACAATTAATAAAGGATAAAATTACGCTCATCTTTTTTAAAATTTATTAAAATGACACCAATATCCCCTTTAATTTTAAAATATATATTAATATCTCTTCAAATCTATTAAAATGACATTAATACTATCTCTAATTTTTAATAAAAATTCTAAATATAGATAATATTTATTTAAAATTATTTGTCTGTTACTAAAAATTTCCTTTGATATACATTAGCTTAAGGGAGTTTAGTTTATATTTTAAAATTAGAGTGAGTGAACATATCTCACTGAGGTAAGTGTGTAATTTGCGCATAATACATTATTATAAAATCACTTATAATAAAGAAATTACATTCATCTCCCTTGAAATTTATTAAAACGACACTGACATTCCTTTAATTTTAAAATATACAGTACTTTCTTGAGATCTATTAATGTAACACTAACACCCTATTTTCTTAGTGACAATCATATAAATGATATTTATCCATGATTTTTTATCTAACATTAAAATATTTAGTTATTATATATAAATTCAAGAAAAATTAGTATATATCTTAAAATTAAAGGGATGTGATTGTTATTTAATAGACTTCAAGGAAAAGGTGAAAAGGTGAGAGTAATTTCCTCAAATATTATTAATTAATGTCAACATATTTATGTCTTATCATGCTAAATAAATAAAAGTCACATTTATCATGTATTTGCAGTTTTGTATATAGTATTATAATTAGACGTTATTTAATTTATAATTAAAAAATATTTTAAGAAACAGTGGGAAAAAATATGTAAGAAGAGTAGTACTCCCTCTGTCTTATTGAAAAGCAAATGTTTTTTAATTTTTTTAAATATTAATAAATCTAAATGTATTTAATTTTTTTATTCCAAAAGTATCTCTATATTAATTATTTAATAATATTAATAAAAAATAATTTAATTAAAGATATATTTGTGTTATTTTTCATATTAAAAAATATATATATTTAATTATATTTTTAATAAATATAAAATTTATCTTTTTTATTTATAAATCAGATCGAAATAATATACAATAGAAAGAAATAGAAAGGAATATAAAAAGAAAGAATGAAACATAAATATTCTTTTAAAAAAGCGTATATTAATCTTGCATAATTTAATACCACATAAAAAGAGAACAATTTTCAAAATAATTTTTACATCTATCAATTGTCAAATCAATTTAAAACCTGATTTAGTTTCAAAGATAATTTAATACCATGTATTGTTTTGATGGGCAAATCATGTCCATAATTTTCATAAGTACAATTGTAATTCAAATTAAATGTTCGGAATAACATTTGGTTTACGTATCTTTACTCCAAATTAGATTTAGTGTAATCAAATATTTTCTGCATTCACACATTTGATTTATTTTCAAACAGTTTATATTTAAATATAATTTTTAGTGTGTCTTAAAATAAAAATATTAAACCTAGGTTGTAGAATCTTTTACAAAAATAAGTCACTTTTTCAAAGAAATTTCCAAAATATCTCTGGTTTCAAAAAAATTCTAAAATTACTTCACTTTTAGGAGGAGTCGCCAATTGAATTGGCGACTCCTCTTAAAAATTGAATGCAGGTGCCCTATCCAATTGGATTGGCGCCCCTGTGTATACTTTGAGAGGAGGCGCCAATTGGATTGGCGCCTTAGTGTAAAATGCAATTTTTGTGTTATAAATAGATGCGTTGTGTGAGTCATTGTTCCACATCTCAATTAATCATTTGGCAATCATGTTTGGTGTTCGTCGCCGATACGGAAAGGTGATTTACGCGAGAGACAAACCTCAGATACTGATGCTGTTCTGGAACATCACTACCTTCGATCAACTGAAGAGGGAGCTGGTTCGTTGGTTAGATGGGAAAATACCAAAAGAGAAAAAATTAAAAGTATTGAGAGACTCGACAGTATCTTTGGTTGGGTGCGAATGAAGACTTATAAGGATGCTAAGGAAATGATGTTCGGTCGAGATGACATCAATTAGATTGTTGTAATCAGTTAGAAATATTTCTGTTTTCAGATAGCTTATTTTGTACTGATGTTTGTTGTGAACCTCGTTGTAACAAAAACTTAATGATATATAATGATTGAAGGTTACAGAAATACAATGTTACAAAAAGCTTAAGACCCAGATGATGCTCCTCGATTGGGATAGTTGTTCTTGTTGTGTCCTAGTTGACGACAGATACTACATAATCTTATCATTTTATCTGTGGAATCCATCTCTGTCCTGATACGTGTGTTGTTTGGCCTTCCTTTTTTCTTTCTACGCATCTCGTCGTTGTGCCAAACTATATCACCTTCATATGGAGGTGAATATTCCTCCATTGGTAGTACCGAGAAGCTTTGATTATATACATTCATGACGGTAATGGTCTTGTACACATCAGATAAATGGCTGTAAGCGTCTTGACGAGTATAAGCGCATGCTGCAATGACATGGGAGCAAGGAATGCGGAAGACCTGGAATTTTCCACAATCGCACCAACTTCTGTTTAGTCTAACAGCATAGGCTAAATTTGGTCTCCCCTCGTTGTGATCCATTGTTTCCTGGATGCTGAAATTTTGCCTATGACGGTCAAAGACTGTTACAACGTGTGTGCTAGCTTTGATGCTCTCCTCTTTCATGACCTTCATGCAACACTCACTGAATACTTGCCCAGACATTAAGACTGCATTCCATCTTTCACCTCTGGTTGCGAACGTAGAAGCCAACCTATAATAGGTTGATCTTACCAAGGCGGTTATCGGTAGATTTCGAATTCCTTTGAATACCATATTCATGCATTCCACAAGGTTTATTGTCATGTGGCCCCATCGACAACCTCCGTCAAATGCCCTTGTCCACTGCTCTATTGGTATGTTATTTATCCATTTCCCTGCGTCTTCATTAGACAGTCTAATTTCAGCACGATAATATTGAAATGACGGCTGAGTTAGAGCATACCCAACATTCACCACCTTCTTGCGAAGATTCTTATCTTTTATAGCACGCATGAAGTTTTTTGCAATGTTTCTGATGCAATAGACATGGGTAGAAGGAGGATCATGTCATCCGTTGTCATGGTTTTTGTAGCCACTCTCAATGGCAGCATGTCTATCAGAAATCAAACAGAGATTGGCTTGTGGAGCCACATGCGTTCTGAGATGTCGAAGAAAGAAACCCCATCCACCAGCCGTTTCAGCTTCAACAAGAGTAAAGGCAACGGGAAAGACATTGTTGTTGCCGTCTTGTGCAACCGCCATGAGCAAAGTACCCTTGTATTTTCCGTATAACCAAGTGCCATCAATTTGAATAATAGGTTTGTAGAATGCAAAACCTTTGATGCACGGGTCAAATGCCCAAAAGAGACGGTGAAAGATTCTATTACCTATAGCACAGGTTTCGTCTAGCATCATCGCTGGCAATGTCTCCATAATTATATGTTGTTCTGATATGGGATATAATTATACTCACCTTCACGGAAGGGTCTTTATTAACCAACGACAGAATGTGTTGACATATCAACGTTGCGCTTAGTTTGTGGTGATCTTGTTTAACGTTAGTTGCAATGCAACTGTGAGGTGGGTCTATTGAAGCGATCTCCCATGAGTCGTTTTTCTTTTTGTAAGACGCAGCTAAACAAAACTTACAAAGCATGTTACGACATTCGATAACATACCTTCTAGAATCAGTGCGTTTCACTGTAAAATCAGCAGAGTTGTTCATGTGGAATTTTTTGGTAGCCAGAACACATTCTTCTTTGGTACGAAACATGTCTCCCACATTTAATTCGCCTTCTGATCTCGGATAAGGATTATAGAAAACACTGTTGGATGTTTTATTGTCGTGCAAATCCATATTTGTCATATGTTAAGGCGGATTGTAGACATGAGTAGGAGGTATTGGTGGTGGTTGATCATCATCTTCAATGTCGTTGTTCAGCATGTGATCAACCTGTATCTCGGTCTCCTCTTCTTCTTCATCAACGACGTCCACTTCTGCTTCTGCTTCTGGGTTGACGTCATCTGACCATTGTGGATCAAATTCACCAGATTCATCCTGACTGGTCATTTGAGACTGTTGAGATTGTATACATGGTTGAAGAGTAATGTACAACTCAATATAGTTGCAGCCTGAATGTTCATGACTAAAAAACATGTATTCAACATCTTCATTATCTCATACCTTAAGGGGGAAAAACTTGCATTGACTATTCTAAAAAAATATTGGATTTTGATACATGATCTTTGACACAATAACCATTCCTATACATGATTGTATTCTTTTTTTCAAATACAAGAAGGTTGCATTTCTATTGATTGTGAGTCTAATGGTATCAGTGTTTCGAAAATAAAAACCATATAGCTCAGACTTGTTGTAACACCCTTCTAAAATACCCCAATTAATTAATAACAACAACAATTATATATATATCAGAGTAATCATGCACCAAGGGTGTCACACAACATTTCACACCATAAAACTGTCATGCTCTTTATTTAATCAAAATAAACATTTTTGTTTGCATAATTCGCAGCGGATAGAAATTAACTCAACCATTCCAACAGTATAACATATTACAGATAAAAAGGTTCGACAATCCATAATAAAACAATTAAAACATCCCGTCCCGATGTTACATCTATCAGAGCACGACCCACTAAGCGACTACACTAGACTCCAAGCATTAGCTTCTACTCAACTCATGGCTCGTTACCTGAAAAACAGTTGTAAGGGTGAGTTCCTCAATCGATATAACAACCATTATAAATTATCATGTTATGTTAAGTAATTTTTTACACGTTAATCACCCTAATTATATCATGCATTCAGTAACGGCACATCAACTCAAATATCATACTCAATAACAACGTAAAATGCAACTCAATAACGACATAAAATGCAACTCAAATGAGACTCGACTCGTCATGCATGTGGTACCAATCGGAGTAAAACTCCCAACTTAAAATCATTGCCATTTTAGTGGGCATCAAGGCATAAGCCTTCAACTTTCAACTTAAAATTTTGCCAATCCAGGCCAACGTGGTGTGAGCAAAGCTCCGATTTTTGCCAATCCAGGCCAACGTGGTGTGAGCAAAGCTCCGACTTAATGCATATGAAATGTACATGGCATACACGACTTTACAACTCCGACAACATAATAATAACAGCAACACAACAAGGTTTCAACATAATCAACTTATAATCAACTTTGGCTCATCAAGCCTGCAACTTAGTATTTTCAACAACTTTAACACAACTTATCAACATATTTGTATCAACACTTCATAACATAAACTCAACAAATTTACTCATCGAAATCAACGATAATAGGCCAAACACCAATTATGTTTACAACATTAAAATATCAATTTTTCCAATTTCCAACAGTGTTAACCGGTTAACGCCCTGGGTTAACCGGTTAACGCAGGACAAAATACACTTTCTGGCAAAACGCAACATTGTTAACCGGTTAACGCCCTGGGTTAACCGGTTAACGCAGGCAAAACAACACATTTCCATAAAATATAACAGTGTTAACCGGTTAACGCCCTGGGTTAACCGGTTAACGCAGACAAAACAGCAGTTCCTGCGCTAACACAAGGCAGAATGCAGAGTTCTCCGCATTTTCCGCCGTAGGAGGACTTCCGGACCTCCGATTCAACTTCCGTAAAAAGCTACATTATCGGAAAATCAAGACACATACAATTATCGATTCAATTTCAGTTTTCCTACAACTTATTCATCACAATTTTCTTAGCGTCCTAAATCCCAATTAGGGTCAATTCAACGGTTTATCACTACCCATTACATGTTAATCTATAATACCCATTAAACGACGATAAACCCCCCTTACCTGAGATAATCCGGCAATCTTTAAGCTTCGAGCTTTTCCGTTCTTCAACCTTTGCTCTCTAGCTCTTCCTCTTTGCCCTTTCTCCACTTTTCACCTTTCAGCCGCTTCTCTGTTTCACGTGAAAAACCTTATTTTCCAAAATGAACCCTTTTCTCCTTATTCCAACTTATATATTTTCCAAATTATATTATTCCAAAATAATAACAATAATAATCCAATAATATTTCCAATTAATTAATTAAATTAATAAATATTATATTAATTTAAATTAAATAATTAGCCTTATTTCATCGGGGTGTTACAACTCTCCCCCACTAAAAGAGTTTTCGTCCTCGAAAACATACCTCAAGCAAATAACTCCGGATAAGACTCCTTCATCTGACTCTCCAGTTCCCAAGTCACATTGCCACCTGCTGGTCCTCCCCAAGCTACCTTCACCAAGGCAATCTCTTTACCCCGCAACTGCTTCAACTCTCGATCCTCAATCCTCATAGGCGATATTTCAACAGTCAGGTTATCTCTTACCTGTACATCATCTACTTGGATCACATGCGACGGATCATGAATGTACCTCCTCAACTGAGACACATGGAAAACCTCATTCAAATTCGCAAGTGACGGCGGTAAAGCGATACGATAGGCTACCTCTCCTATCCTCTCCAAAATCTGATAAGGACCAATAAATCGAGGTGTCAACTTCTTTGACTTCAAAGCTCGACCAACCCCAGTTATCGGAGTGACACGAAGAAACACATGATCTCCCTCTTGGAACTCAAGTGATTTCCTCCTTTTGTCATGATAACTCTTCTGACGACTCTGAGCAATTCTCATCTTCTCCTGAATCATCTTAATCTTTTCCGTAGTTTGTTGAACAATCTCCGGTCCAACCACAGCACTCTCACCGGACTCATACCAACATAACGGTGTCCGACATCTCCTACCATACAAAGCTTCAAACGGCGCCATACCAATGCTCGAATGAAAACTATTGTTGTAGGTAAACTCAATCAAAGGTAAATAACAATCCCAAGCACCTCCCTTTTCCAAAACACAAGCTCTCAAAAGATCCTCTAGTGACTGAATCGTCCTCTCAGTCTGACCATCAGTCTGCGGATGATATGCAGAGCTCAATCTCAGTTTAGTTCCCAAAGCCTTCTGCAAACCTTCCCAGAATTTCGAGGTAAATCTAGGATCTCTGTCCGAAACAATACTCGACGGAATACCATGCAAACTTACAATCTTCTCAATATACAACTCGGCTAATCTCTCTAACGGATAATCCCTTCTGATCGGAATGAAATGAGCCGACTTTGTCAATCTGTCAACAATCACCCAAATAGCTTCAAAATTCTTAATTGTTCTCGGTAAACCAGAAACAAAATCCATACTGATACTATCCCACTTCCACTCTGGAATAGCCAACGGTTGCATTAGCCCAGACGGCTTCTGATGCTCAATCTTTGACTTCTGACAAGTCAAACAAGAATAAACAAAACTCGCAATTTCTCTTTTCATTCCCGGCCACCAAAATAACTTTTTCAAATCCTGATACATCTTCGTAGCTCCAGGATGAATACTCAACCCACTACGATGTCCTTCTTCAAGAATACTCTTCTTAAGTTCGGTAACATCCGGAACACACACCCGATTACCAAATTTCAAAATACCATTTTCATCAACTCTGAATTCACCACCTTGACCTTGATTCACTAGAGTCAACTTATCAACCAAAAGCACATCGGATTTCTGACCCTCTCTGATCTCATCCAGAATACCACTTGTTAACTTCAACATTCCCAATTTAACACTATTGTGAGTACTCTCACACACCAAACTCAAGTCTCTAAACTGCTCAATTAAATCCAATTCCTTAACCATTAGCATAGACATATGTAATGATTTCCGACTCAATGCATCAGCCACTACGTTTGCTTTACCCGGATGGTAATTCAAACCAAAGTCATAATCCTTCAGGAACTCTAACCATCTTCTCTGTCTCATATTCAGCTCTTTCTGATCAAACAAATACTTTAAACTTTTATGGTCACTGAAAACCTCAAATCTTGACCCATACAAGTAATGCCTCCATAACTTCAGAACAAATACCACAGCTGCCAACTCTAAATCGTGCGTCGGATAATTCCTCTCATGAACCCTCAGCTGTCTTGAAGCATAAGCTATAACCTGCTTATTCTGCATCAACACGCCACCCAAACCCAACAATGAAGCATCACAGTAAACTTCAAATGGTTCCGACGGACTCGGTAATATCAGAATAGGAGCCGTAGTTAACCTTCTCTTTAACTCTTGGAAACCTTCTTCACATTTTGAGTCCCAAACAAACGCTTGCCCCTTTCTAGTCAACATCGTCAATGGTAACGCCAACTTAGAAAATCCCTCAATGAACTTTCTATAATAACCAGCCAAACCAAGGAAACTTCGAATTTCAGCAACAGACTTCGGAGCTTCCCACTTAGATACCGCTTCTATCTTAGAAGGATCAACAGCAACACCACCTCTTGAAATCACATGACCAAGAAAACTGACCTCTTCTAACCAAAATTCACACTTGGACAATTTAGCAAATAACTTCTTTTCTCGTAGAACTCTCAAAACCACTCTCAAATGCTCAGCATGCTCTTCTTCAGACTTCGAATACACCAAAATATCATCAATAAACACCACAACAAACTTGTCTAGGTACGGATGGAAAATCCTATTCATATACTCCATAAATACTCCAGGCGCATTAGTCACACCAAAAGGCATTACAGAATACTCATAATGTCCATACCTTGTTTTGAAAGCAGTCTTCTGAATATCCTCGGTTTTCACACGTATCTGATGATACCCAGATCTCAAATCTATTTTGCTGAACACACTTGCACCAACCAACTGATCCATCAAATCATCAATCCTCGGCAAAGGATACCGATTCTTGATCGTCACTTTATTCAGTTGCCTGTAGTCCACACACAACCTCATAGTACCTTCTTTCTTCTTAACCAACAACACTGGTGCACCCCACGGTGACACACTCGGACGAATAAATTTCTTATCCAACAGATCTTCCAACTGACTCTTCAATTCAGTTAACTCAACAGCAGACATACGGTACGGAGCCATCGATATCGGTCTAGTACCAGGTACCAAATCAATCGAGAACTCCACTTCGCGTTCTGGTGGTAATTCATTCACCTCTTCCGGAAACACATCAGGAAAATCACACACCACGGCTAGATCGCCAATCACCAGTTTCTCTTTAGCCTCCAAAGTCGCTAACAGCATAAACAACTCTGCCCCATCAGCTACTTCCTCATTCACTTGCCTTGCTGATAGAAACAAACTCTTTCCCTCCTCAATCTCAGGAAAGACCACCGTCTTATCAAAACAATTAATAGAAACTCGGTTAAACACCAACCAGTTCATACCCAGAATAACATCAATCTGCACTAGTGGAAGACACACTAGATCCATCCCAAAGTCTCTACCAAAAATACTCAAAGGATAATTTAAACAAACTGAGGTAGTAGTCACTGAACCCTTCGCAGGAGTATCAATTACCATACTACCAAACATCTCAGATATCTCTAACTTAAGTTTCACAGCACAATCCAAAGATATAAAGGAATGAGTCGCACCTGTGTCAATAATAGCTACAAGAGGAAAGCCATTAATATAACACGTACCTCGGATAAGTCTGTCCTCACTGGAGGTTTGAGTTCCGGTCAAAGCGAACACCTTTCCAGTCTGAGATTTCTTTGGCTTCTGACACTGACTTCCAATATGCCCTTCTTCGCCACAATTAAAACAAATCACTTCCTTGTGCTTGCAATAAGCTATTGCATGACCAATCTTACCACAGCGAAAACACCTCTTTACTTCAGCAGTGCATGCATTACTCTTATGACCAGCCTGACCACATTTGAAGCAAACTATACCAGCAGGAGCACCTCCCCCACTAGCTCTCTGAGCCGGAGCAGCTCTTTGCTTCCCTTTTCCAGCTGGAGCATCATACGGCTTGCCACGGTTTTGATGTTGCTTGCCTCTGCGATCACTGACAATCTTGTAATGAGCATTATTGTCTTCTTCAAATATCCTGCAGCTATCAACCAATTCAGTAAAAATGCGTATCTTCTGATACCCAACAGCCTTCTTAATTTCAGAGCGCAGTCCATTTTCAAACTTGATGCACTTTGAAAATTCAGCACCAGCACCAGTGTAATGAGGATAAAATTTGGACAACTCCACAAATTTTGCAGCATAATCAGTGACAGACATGTTTCCTTGCTTCAGCTCAAGGAACTCAATTTCCTTCTTACCACGGACATCTTCCGGATAATACTTCCTCATGAATTCCCTACGGAATACATCCCAAGTAATGGCTTCACCTGCCACGGTCAACCTCTCGTGAGTCTCTAGCCACCAGTCATCAGCTTCGACTGCTAGCATGTGAGTACCATACCGAACCTTCTGAGCTGGAGTGCAATCCATAACACGGAAGATTCTCTCAATATCTTTCAACCATCCCAAGGCTGCATCTGGATCATGCTTCCCTTTAAACACCGACGGATTCTCTCTTTGAAAAGTCGCCAAGCTACGTGATCCAGCATCCCCACCAGCATTTGGCAAGTTCTGCACAGCTTGCGCCATTGCTTGCATTGCGGCAGCCATTGCAGCGTCATTCCTTCCAGCCATTTCAACTTATCACTACAACACAACTTAAAAGTTAGGCTAGTAACAATTACACAATTGTTAGACAGTAACGACACGACAACTGGCCGGACAGACCGACCTGCTCTGATACCACTAATGTAACACCCTTCTAAAATACCCCAATTAATTAATAACAACAACAATTATATATATATCAGAGTAATCATGCACCAAGGGTGTCACACAACATTTCACACCATAAAACTGTCATGCTCTTTATTTAATCAAAATAAACATTTTTGTTTGCATAATTCGCAGCGGATAGAAATTAACTCAACCATTCCAACAGTATAACATATTACAGATAAAAAGGTTCGACAATCCATAATAAAACAATTAAAACATCCCGTCCCGATGTTACATCTATCAGAGCACGACCCACTAAGCGACTACACTAGACTCCAAGCATTAGCTTCTACTCAACTCATGGCTCGTTACCTGAAAAACAGTTGTAAGGGTGAGTTCCTCAATCGATATAACAACCATTATAAATTATCATGTTATGTTAAGTAATTTTGTACACGTTAATCACCCTAATTATATCATGCATTCAGTAACGGCACATCAACTCAAATATCATACTCAATAACAACGTAAAATGCAACTCAATAACGACATAAAATGCAACTCAAATGAGACTCGACTCGTCATGCAT
Organism: Lathyrus oleraceus; assembly: GCF_024323335.1. Lineage (NCBI taxonomy): Eukaryota > Viridiplantae > Streptophyta > Magnoliopsida > Fabales > Fabaceae > Lathyrus > Lathyrus oleraceus. The sequence goes on along the minus strand of NC_066583.1, from coordinate 151,703,812 downwards.
GTGGTACCAATCGGAGTAAAACTCCCAACTTAAAATCATTTCCATTTTAGTGGCCATCAAGGCATAAGCCTTCAACTTTCAACTTAAAATTTTGCCAATCCAGGCCAACGTGGTGTGAGCAAAGCTCCGATTTTTGCCAATCCAGGCCAACGTGGTGTGAGCAAAGCTCCGACTTAATGCATATGAAATGTACATGGCATACACGACTTTACAACTCCGACAACATAATAATAACAGCAACACAACAAGGTTTCAACATAATCAACTTATAATCAACTTTGGCTCATCAAGCCTGCAACTTAGTATTTTCAACAACTTTAACACAACTTATCAACATATTTGTATCAACACTTCATAACATAAACTCAACAAATTTACTCATCGAAATCAACGATAATAGGCCAAACACCAATTATGTTTACAACATTAAAATATCAATTTTTCCAATTTCCAACAGTGTTAACCGGTTAACGCCCTGGGTTAACCGGTTAACGCAGGACAAAATACACTTTCTGGCAAAACGCAACAGTGTTAACCGGTTAACGCCCTGGGTTAACCGGTTAACGCAGGCAAAACATCACATTTCCACAAAATATAACAGTGTTAACCGGTTAACGCCCTGGGTTAACCGGTTAACGCAGACAAAACAGCAGTTCCTGTGCTAACACAAGGCAGAATGCAGAGTTCTCCGCATTTTCCGCCGTAGGAGGACTTCCGGACCTCCGATTCAACTTCCGTAAAAAGCTACATTATCGGAAAATCACGACACATACAATTATCGATTCAATTTCAGTTTTCCTACAACTTATTCATCACAATTTTCTTAGCGTCCTAAATCCCAATTAGGGTCAATTCAACGGTTTATCACTACCCATTACATGTTAATCTATAATACCCATTAAACGACGATAAACCCCCCTTACCTGAGATAATCCGGCAATCTTTAAGCTTCGAGCTTTTCCGTTCTTCAACCTTTGCTCTCTAGCTCTTCCTCTTTGCCCTTTCTCCACTTTTCACCTTTCAGCCGCTTCTCTGTTTCACGTGAAAAACCTTATTTTCCAAAATGAACCCTTTTCTCCTTATTCCAACTTATATATTTTCCAAATTATATTATTCCAAAATAATAACAATAATAATCCAATAATATTTCCAATTAATTAATTAAATTAATAAATATTATATTAATTTAAATTAAATAATTAGCCTTATTTCATCGGGGTGTTACACTTGTATGTTTCACTGTTGCAGTGAACGTTGACACTAAATAATAATGAAGATGACATTGTGCAGATGAAAACTATTTTCTTACTGCAGATGAATGTGAGTGAAGTGTCTTGGATGTTGATAGTAAGACACTTAAATAGAGGAGTGAAGTGTCTCACATGCTAGCTAGTTCGAAGTGACGTGTCGCACATGCAAGCTACTCCGAAGTGACGTGTCGCACATGCAAGTCACTTCGAAATGATGTGTAAACCATGCAAGCTACTAAGAAGTGACATGTTCAGCATGCAAGAGAGAGGATAGCCACGTGTCAGACATGCAGACACACACTCCAAATGAATTGGCACCCCCACTCATTCCTTGCACATGGGCGCCAATTCAAGTGGAGACACCTTGTCAAAGCATGCATTCAGATCTCGAAACCAAGCAATCAAACCTAGGTCTTGCATGCATGTCCTTGTGGAGGCGCCAATTTGAATGGCGGCCCCTCTTAAAGGTTGTACATGGTCGCCAATTCAATTGGAGACACCATGCAAGCACAACTTTTCATGCTCCCATCCATTTGCCTATAAATACATCCACTCCATCAACTCTTCTTCCACACCATCACTCTCACTACTTCTTCTACAATACTTCTTCTACAATTTCATCTACAACAACTTCTTATAGTTTCATCTACACCAACCCCCTGATAAAATGTCTATCCTTACAGTGGGCGAATCACATAGAGGAACGGTTGCAAACATCGCAACATATGTAAGTTTTTTCTTTTGTTAACTTTTTATCTTTCATCTTCACCAACCCCATTTTATTTTAACATACCAACTTAGCTAAGTTTTTTGTTCTTTCTTTTATAGGATGTATCAAGGTTCCGGACCCGGGTCCACGAATATGTCCATATGGACCCGATGATTCAACCTTATGTTGAACTCGCCGGTTTTGGTCATATAAGCAAGCTTTTGTCTTGGTCCGTAGATAACAGATTCATTCTAGCTTTATGCAAAAGATGGAGACCAGAGACACACACATTTTGGTTCCTAACCGGTGAGTGTACCGTGACGTTAGAAGACGTCTACATGCTTTTGGGACTGCCCATTGAAGGTAAGGCTGTTAATGGTAAAACCAACTATGCAAATTCAATTTGCATGGATCTCTTGGAGACTGATTTGTTAGAAGATAACGCAAGAGTTCAACGTATACTACTTTCACGCCTTAAGTCGTACTATAATAGTTTATACTTAGATGAGCATTCTACCGAAGCTGCTCAAATAATAAAAACTAGGTGTTACATTATGCTGTTAATTGGCTCGTTTTTATTTCCCTAAGGTAGTGGTTCTAGCATGCATATTATGTATTTACCTTTACTTAGACATGTAGATAGAATAGGAAGTTACAGTTGGGGATCTGCTTGTTTAGCCTATCTCTATAGCTCCTTGTGCAAAAACTCACACAAAGACACTTCTACATTTTCTGGATATGCTGTTTTGCTACAAGCATGGGGTTGGTCAAGACTACTGTCCCTAGCACCCGTCAACAACAACCCTTTCACATTTCCGTATGCACAAAAGTAGGTTGTTTAAATTGCTATATCTTTACTTACTTCTTTAAAGATTATTATCTCTAACTAATATTTTTTGACTTTTTCGTGTAGATGATCTGCACATGGTATGAGTTACAACAGATGTCCAAGACACTGTATTACTCAGTATCGCAACCTGTTGGATCACCTTCGACTGATACACGTAAGGAAAATAACTTAATAATTTCGTTATATTTTGGTAACTTCTTCTACCTAAATTATAATCCTATCTTCTTCCACATTTCAGTTTATTTGGCGTCCATACCTTAATTTGGATCATGACCATCAGGTCAACGCTGAAGACACGGCCGTATGGATTGCATGCACACCGATAATATGGTTCACAACTGTGGAGATGCACAACAGTGATCGTGTGAAGCTGCAATTCGGTATGCCCCAAAACATCCCAGATCCCCCAGCTAGCCTAGGAGAATGGCATTTGCGTAAAGTTAACGACTAATGGAACTTCGATCCATGGCAAAGCTTCGCAAGATCAGAGTGTCGCAAATGGAAGCACCGTCATGACCATGTGTTAACTGACGCAGTCATTCCGACTGAAGAAAAACCAAGTCGTACTTATATGGCTTGGTATAGATCGGTTGGTTTTCAGTTCATCTCTGAGGATATGTACTTGTACGACCCACGCCAGATGACTTACACACCTGACACCTCAACATCAAACCCCCAACAACAGTGTCAGACCGGATACACACAACCCCTTGTCCGTCAAACGTTTCGTTCAACCAACACACAAAAATACAACCAAAACATATCATACACCCAACCCCAATACCAAAAGCATACCCCATACCACCACAAACAAATTGACCATCAACCTAAGACTCAACATTGCTTCGCACCTACCCCATCACCCTACCAAAGTCGCCTAAGCCAGAACACCCAACGATCATTCAACACCAACCGCCCCTCCTCCTACCATAGCCAAGAAGCCCAAACCTCACAAAACCAAAACATCCAACAACCCTATCTCTACCAAACACCCTAACAACCTTTCCAACCTTTCCTTTACGCATCGTTCACACCCATGTCTCCCTTTAACCGTCCCGGTTGCCCATCAATGAGTCAACCACAACCCAACTTCTCTGGAATGGGTCATGAGCTCAGCTACGGCGGTACACCACCGATGCATACTCAAGACTATGCCGACTTGTCTGACTACCTCAACAGCCCTTCTCCTGTAGTTAGAAGTGACGCTCCTGGCCCTCAGATGCTCAAACACCGGTACCAAATCATCAACGTGGGCTAGGGCCACGGATTAGGGTAGCTAGAGGATGTGGGACCGGAGGTCGGTTAGGTGATCCCGGTCATCACCATTAGGTTTCTTTGTGTAAATGACAAATTTTATTAATATCAATTGGTCCTATATCAAATTTATCTATCACGTATACCATTTACCAAAAAAAAAATCATTTTACACTGAGGCTCCAATTGAATTGGCGCCTCCTCTTAAGTACTACACAGGGACGCCAACCCAATTGGCTAGGGCACCTGCCCTAGCCAATCCAATTGGTGCCTCCATTAAGTATTTAAGAGGAGGCGCCAATTCAATTGGCGCCTCCTCCTAAAAGTGAGGTAGTTTGGGAATTTTTTGAAACCAGAGGTATTTTGGGAATTTCCTTGAAAAAGTGGGTTATTTTTGTAAAAAATTCTAATTTTTAATCATTTGATCTTGATCAAACTACCGGAACATGTCAAATGCGTGAATGAGAGAATGTGATGTAGGGAAGCAGGATCCTCTTTGCTCTATGATAGCCTTTTAACTTTACATTATTGATTCATAATGAACATTCAACTTTACTAAGATGACAGTCAAAACAATCAAATTTTATCTTATCATTACTTTTCTATTTTCTTAGTCTCATCTCCCTCTAGTGATCTCCTCTCGCTCACCTCCCTTTATTTTTTTCCAGCATCTCTCTTTTTTCAACAACCTGATCCATTTTGCCAACAAACTCTTATTTCTAACCCTAAGGTATTTTTAACTTTTATTTTGTATTTTTTTGGTGAGGTTTAGACATTTAGTATAATCTTGCTTCAATTCAAACTTAAAATTTACTAACTCTGTCATTTCAGTGTTTTTTTAAGAAAATTTATTAATAAACAATTATTGGGCCATGCTATCCATGTTTAAACAATTTTGTTCATCTCATGAATGACCCTACTAGCCAGGTAGTGGACTTGTACATTGTGATTCCATTTTATGTTAAAAATGACCCAATTCCTAATACCCGTTATGGTGTTTTTGGATGTTAATGAGCATTTTTCCTAAATGAGTTCTATCCTCATTGGGCACCGCTTCAGCTTCGCTCTCTGTCCCTCTGTCTTTTCCTTTCTTGTTCTCATTAACATCTCAATTGAATCTTATTAGCTTTCCTTTATTCGACATTTCAATAAGCTCTTAGTTGTTTGAGTGTATGAGAATGTCCTGCGCCTTTATATTATTCGCTACCTCAACCGCATTCTGCACAACTTTGGCTTCTGCGGAAAGAGGATTCACATAACCCCGCTGATTCCATGTAGTCGTTGCTATCCTGTTACTTTTCTCGTCGACAAACCACGCCCCAGAATTCCAGTTTCCTTCAATTGCCAGATTCGTGTCAGTATAAATGTTTATTTGCTCCTTTTCACATGTGTTATCTTCCTTATGTTTACCTTTCCAATTGTTTGTTTGATATCTATTCATTAACTAGTTATGTGTGTTTCCTGTGTAGGTCTCTCGATTTGTATGCAACGCCTTATTTTTGTTGCAATGAGGAGACTTTTGGTGGTTCTCAACATCATTAGTGATCATTTCGCCATTTCTATTGATGATGTTCGTATCTCCTTGAATATTTTGGATTTTATCTCTGATGATTACTCATTTGGTGTTATTCCTCTTCGTCTTCATGTTCTCCCTCAAGTACTTCGTTTTTTTCCTCTTTCACCTTGATACACTTTGATTCCCGAGCTTTCCATTTTTTCAAACTTCTTCAAATTGTTGTTTGTGTGCATGTTTTTGTGGATGTCCTTATGCATGTTCTTATTGATTTGATTAGTCTCTTATGATTCTGTTTCAAAGCCCGGTGAGTAGTTTGTAGTCTTCTCCTTACCTTTTTTATTTTATTTGTTGTTGTTATTGTTTTTTAGTCTAGTGTTGTCATGTATTCCCAGGTTGTTTATAGGCCTCATATCTTTCACTTTCATTCCCTTATGGTAAGTTGTTTCATTTCTCTTTCCCCAGATATTGTTCTTACAATTTTTGTCCGTCTGCTGATTCATTTTATTCTTTGTGTTCTCTTTTTTGTCAGTAGCTTTCTTTCTCCTTTGAGAAGTTTTAGTCCATATATCATTTCATCACCCTTCTCAGTTTCAATCTCCATACTTTGCACTTTGTGCTGATGGTGAGTATTCTTATTGTTTATATTCTCAACTTATATTTTTATTGTTTATATTCTCAACTTATATTTATGTCACACTTGAAGTTGGACTTTGTTTCCATATAAAGAGGCATTCCACTTTGTGGAGACTCAGATCTTGCATAATCAAGTTTGGTATGTTTATTTATTTTTGAGTCTTATGTTTGTGTTTGTATAATACTATATTCTTGAGTCTTATTACTATGTTATGTGAATAAAGTATTTGAGTTGTAATTTTGTTCCATAATTCATAATCTCTTATAATTGTTCAAACACTTGGGATAATGTTTGAGTGAAAGTGAGAGGGTCTCATATTCATGGGGTCATGAATAGAAGTTCAGGGTAGTATTAGGATAAGAGACATTGAACTAGGAAAGTTCAAATCAGACTAATTTGTACTTCTGACTATTAAGAGTGAATTTCGTTTTTATTGGGTTAACGCCCTCCAGACGTATCTGACATTGCACTGAAATGGGTTACTGATTTTAGTGTTACTTACTTTGTGGTTTTATTTTGTTTGTTACGCATTACACTTGTCATACATGTTTCTACAACACTGTGTCTGACATCTTGTTATCTATAGAACATAATTTCAATTAGCATCAGAGTAGGCGCATTGTTTTGGTAAGGTGAGCTCCAAGGGTTTTCTATATCTTGTTTGAAATGTACAATGCTAAAGAAGGAGGGTTTATAAATAGGCTACCTATTCTAGATGGCACAAACAATGATTATTGAAAAGCCTGCATGGTTTCCTTTCTCAAATCTATGGATAGTAAAATTTGGAAATCATTCATAAAATGATGGTCACCTCCAAAGGTTACAACTGAAGATTGCATAGAATCCTTGAACCTAAGAGGAAAAAATATGTTCAGGCTTATTAGTACTTGCTTCAATGCTAAAGAAGCTTAGGAAACTCTTCAAAATACTCATGAAGGCACTTGTATGTCAAGACTGCAACTCCTTGTAAGAACAAATTTAGTTCTACAATGTATCTCTAAGATTTTGATGATAACAAAGGATGAAACAAAAATGGTACCCTAACGAAATTCTTCTAAGTGTGCAAGACTCTGAACAAAACAATTATATAGACAATCATCAGATACAGAATCAAGTGCTAGATGCTACTCAGAAGATACGTGACCAGAAGGCTCTAACTCCGAGCCAACGCATACGCTAGCAAAACTAAAGAAGTCAGAAACTCTGAGAGAGAAGAATGAATCCAGACTCTGAAGACGTACACTCTGAAGAAGTCAAACAAAGATAAACTCTGATAAAGTCAGATACAAGCATCCTTTGAAGCTGAATATCGCTAAATAAAGACTCTGACTACAGGATCCGCTAATTTAAGAAAACTTAACGATGAAGAAAATTGCTTATAGAAAGAAACAATTTTTAGAAGGAAGTTATGACGCTCCCATTACTGCTTTGGAAAGAACAAGGAGAGTAATGACATTAATATTTCTTCAATGACCAAGATTCTGTCATTAACATCACCCAACAGTCCTCTCGTTCTCCAATAAAAAGGATGGAATGCTTCTGTAGCAACCTGAAAAATACAGTGCGCGAAAAAACAACCGGCAAAAGAAAATGACAGAAGAGTCGCCACCGTGCGTTATTCATCCCAAAGGAGGGAAAGGAAACGCTCGAAGTAAACCTGAAAAAGGAAAGGACAAGACGGGGTCTCGCAACCAAATCTTGGGTTCGGGAGTCGGTTATGCGAAGGGAAGGTATTAGCACCCCTACGCATCCGTAGTACTCTACGGGATCCACTTGTGTAGTTCTTGTCTAAAGGGTGTGAGTTTATCTAATGTGTTATTTACTAAAAAAAAGAAAAAAGGGTTAAATGAAAATGACTCGCGCGGATGTCGCATCCACTGCATACGTATCTCATTTGAATATGAGAATCAGAGTCTTCGTAGCTCGGCTACCTAGGGGTTAAGGGTAATTGTGCTCGCTAAGACATCGCGTCTTATGCCTACGTATCTCATCTGGAATGAGAATCAGAGCAAGCCGTAGTTCGGCTAACTATGGGGTTATGGATTGGGTTTTGGACGAACGACGTCACTACGCAATCTACCGGATGCTCGACCTTTGGAGACTTACTTGCCTGTAGTAGAAGGAGTTAACGTGTTGCTTTGGGTTTTAGGGTTTGGGATGCTCAAGGGCAAAAAGGCAGTCCTTGACGAAGGAACCGCGCTACCTGCAGGGATACGAACACATACAAAACAAACATGTATAAAGTAAATGTTCCAACAAGGGGCTCAGAAGTAAATAAACAAAAGAAAACAAATGCCTCCTATCGAGGTCTTCCAGCTAAGAAAGCGATAAAATGCGGAAAAGAGGTAAAAGTACCACACGGATAAAGATCCGAAGTAACAATAATTAAAGGAGTAAGAAACCCAGGGATCTCCCAAGCTAATGCCATCAAAGAAAGGTGAGTCAGTACAGGTAATCGGAATGAACCTCCAGGGGGTATCCCACAAATAAAGTGGGAAACCACGCAAGTTATCCCTGCAAAAGTCATGTGAGCCCTCACAAAACAAAACTCAACAAACAGGTTAGTGAAACAAGATAGGGTAACCAAGAGTTGCCCCCAAATCAAAATGTAACCACATGAATCATGCCCTTTCAATTCACAAAAAGCTCACAAAAAGCAACCAAGGGTAGGAGGCCTAAACCTCTTGTTAAACATATGCATCAAAAGGGTATCAAATTCACCCATAATACCTCATACATTCAGAAAATTCAAATTGAAAGCATAGAGATGATGGATATAGGGCAAACCTGACTGGAGAGCTTGATTGAAATTGAGTTGCACCCGTGAGGTTTACAAAACAATCTTTAGGGTTTATGTGAGGCAAATGTGATTCTGTGCAGTTGAGTTCCCTTCAGGGTTTGGAGGCTGCTCTGAACTTTGTTAGCTCTTCTCTCACTATCTTTTTCCTCAGGGTTTTGTTCCAAGGAAACCTCAGAGTATTTTTGCTTCTCCCCCTTTTTCTCAAGTGAAGCCTTGGTATTTATAGACTGAATTTCATGGCTTTGTAGGCTCAAATGAGAGAGACCCAAGTCCAAAAATTTTTGTTATATTTTTTTTTTATTTTATTTATTTATTATTATTATTATTTATTTTTTTTGTAAATTTTTTTTTTCGTTTTTTTTTTTTTTTTAAGTTTCTTGGATCTAATTCTGATTGACATGATGAAATGCAATATGAAATGCTAAATGAATGCATGAATGAGGAAGGCAAATTTTGGGGTGTTACAGCTGCCCCTATTCAATCATCAGCTAACCCGAGTAGGATGAAAGCGAACAGCTTATCAGACAAACGGGGTGAGCTGTGATTGAATACCAAAGACAGACCGAAAATTTGCGCTCCGAGAACACCACAAAAACGCGGAAATACACCACGCTGTTTATTTTTCTTTCGATCCTCTGGCTGGATCTGAATCAGTCTTCTGGCTTAATCTGGAGTTTCGATCCTCTGGCTGAACCTATACTCAATTTAGTCCTCTGGTTGGATATTAATTTTGATCCTCGGGCTGGATACGATTTTGATCTTCTGGCTAGATCTTCTCCGATCTTCTGGCTAGATCTCCTTCGTTTCGATTCTCTGGCTGAATCCATTTCCTTTGATTCTCTGGCTGAATCTACTTCGATCTTCTGGCTAGATCTGAATTGTTGCGATTTTCGATCTTCTGGCTAGATCTTCTTTGTTTCGATTCTCTGGCTGAATCTACTTCGATCTTCTGGCTAGATCTGGATTGTTTTGATGATAAATTCCCATCATTAGGATCCCGCATCTGAGGCATCCGCTGGTTGACCCTCTTTTGAAATCTACACCCAACCTTCATATTAGATATGCAGCTTCGAGAATATTCCACTTTTGGGGCTTCGTACATATTCTTCGGGCTAGAACATGTTGTAACGACTCCTCAATTAGACTTGGGTTTGCTGGGGAAATAAAGCTTGTAGGCGACTTCACTGGGGAATCTTCAAATTGAGCCTTAGGCTGGCTTACTGGAACATGATTCTCAGGCTGAATCTTCGAAATGACCCTCAGGCTGGATCACTGGAACACTATTCTCAGGCTGAATCTTCGAAATGACCCTCAGGCTGGATCACTGGAACACGATTCTCAGGCTGAATCTTCGAAATGAACCTCAGGCCGGATCACTGGAAAACGATTCTCAGGCTGAATCTTCGAAATGACCCTCAGGCTGGATCACTGGAACACGATTCTCAGGCTGAATCTTCAAAATGACCCTCAGGCTGGATCACTGGAAAACGATTCCCAGGCTGAATCTTCGAAATGACCCTCAGGCTGGATCACTGGAAAACGATTCTCAGGCTGAATCTTCGAAATGACCCTCAGGCTGGATCACTGGAAAACGATTCTCAGGCTGAATCTTCAAAATGAACCTCAGGCTGGATCACTGGAAAACGATTCTCAGGCTGAATCTTCGAAATGACCCTCAGGCTGGATCACTAGAACACGATTCTCAGGCTGAATCTTCAAAATGACCCTCAGGCTGGATCACTCACGCTTGATCCTCTACCTGGATCTCATGACCTTGGTTGTAAAGTAATTCTTCAGTCTGCTTGGAAGAACCTGTTTATCAGCTTATGTGTATGCTTGATATGATATGCATGCAAATGTTATGCATGGTGTAAAAAGAAATCTGCTTGGGGAAGCAAACTCCGGTAGGGAACAAATCGCTGTATCAATCCTTGAATGCTCTGTGGGGAATGATCCGTCTGCCGGGACCAATGAGCCACCAAAAATAAATTGGCTGCTTGAAAAGTTGACCTTGCGGGGGGAGTATCAACTATGGAAACTTTGTTCGGCGAGGCTCTGTGAGGAGAGTCTGTGGGGAAAACACTTCCTGGGGAAATGTCGTAGGAAACGACCTTTGCTGGGGATATGAACTTGCTAATCGCCCTCAAGCTGGGGATTAACAAATCTGTTAAAAATAATCTGCTGGGGAATGAGATGAACACTGGGAACACCACCCTCTCATCTGTTGGTTATGCAACCACTCCGCTGTTGCTAGGAAGATACAGTCTGACACTGTCAACTCCGCTGGGGAACATGCTCTGCTGAGGAGAGACTTTGTCAACCGCTTAGGGATGAGGATTCATGACTTGGCATCCGGTTCCTGTGACCTGCAACCAAAAATACACGTATGCCTCAGGGGAATTACTCGGTTTGAATTCACCGTCTGGGATTAAGCATATTTAAAGCAATTTTAAATGTTTTCCTGTGCAAATCATCTGCAAAAGCCACCATTATGTTCATATGCAATATGTTTTATCAAAAATTCGGACATCTTTGCAAACAAACTGATAAATGAAAAATAAAGAGGCTCTTTAACTGAATTATTCGACTCTTACTGGGGAGAAAATTTGTGCCAGGAATAGGCGAGGGTATCAGGAAGTTGATCCCTGAAAAGAGGTGATCGTTATAAAAAGAGAACTATCCTAATGGCAATGGGGATACGGGGTCCCACCGAGTTTCGACTCTGCTATGGCTCGTATGTCCTCAAGACGCTCTGCTCATCTTGCTTTCTGAAGTGGATGATTAGTCGATCTTTAACCTTCGAAGATTGCCGGATTGAATGAAACGGTGATATAACACTAATGAACTCAGATCACAGTCATTCGCTTATTCCCTAACTTTTGCCTGGATCGCCCCTTTTTCGGGTTTTCAATCCACCGGGATACCCATTTTTGCCTGAGCCGCCCTTTTGGGTTTTCGACTCACCGGGTGTACTCTTATTTTATATCCCTAATTTTTGCCCGAACCTCTTTATTCTTTTTTTTCTTTGGTTCGTCGGGATGCCCTTTTTTTTGCCTGGACTATTCTTTTTATCGTCCAGCGGGTCTATTTTATGCGAAGTATTTTTTTTTTTAACTGCGTCTGAGTTAATAGGGGACGGGAATCCTTCGCCATCCATGGTTGTTAGCATCAAAGCTCCGCCATAGAAAATCCTTTTAACCACGTACGGACCCTCATAGTTCGGTGTCCATTTGCCCCTGTGATCTGTGTTGGGAGGAAGAAATATTTTGAGTACCAATTCACCGACTTGATACCCCTGAGGGCGCATTTTCTGACCAAATGCTTTCTTCATTCCTCTCTGACCGAGATACATCAATTCTGGGTACGTAGTTCCAGCATAGCACCATTTCCCGTTGGTTTGATTGATGACCAAAGCTGAATCCCCGTATACATCCAGGGTTTTAATCTGTATATTGACGGCTTCCTCAAGTCTTAGGATACAAGCTTCGTATTCGGCTTCATTGTTGGTGCAGGGAAAAATTATTCTGGCACCAAATGGAATATGAACCCCCTTCCGGTGTGATCAACACTACACCAACTCCGCGACCATTGACGTGGACCGCCCCATCAAACATCATAACCCATTTGGATTCAGGGTCAGGCCCCTCCTCCGGGAGTGGTTCCTCTCAATCTTTTGATTTGAGAAACATGATGTCCTCATCAGGAAAGTCAAACCTCATAGGTTGGTAATCATCAATCGGTTGCTCTACAAGATAGTCTGACAAGACACTTCCCTTGATGGCTTTTTGTGAAGTGTATTGGATGTCATACTCTGTCAGTATCATTTGTCACCTAGTAACCTTTCCGGTAAGTGCTGGCTTTTCAAAAATATACTTGACTCGATCCATTTTTGATATCAATAGAGTCGTGTGAGTCAACATATACTGTCTTAGTCGGCGAGCAGCCCATGCCAAAGCGCGGCAAGTTTTCTCGAGCAATGAGTATCTTTGTTCACAGTCGGTAAACTTTTGCTAAGGTAGTATATTGCATGCTCTTTTCGACCTGACTCGTCATGCTGACCGAGCACACAACCCATTGACCTTTCTAACACAGTCAAGTACATGATCAACGGTCTTTCCTCTCGGCCTGTAGACTTGCCCCGATCTTGATCTCTTTCTTGTCGTCTGCGGTACCGATGTTGACGGTCTCAATCACCTCCTGATAAGGTGTAATAGCTCGGTCCTCCTGTTTCAACAATCTGGCTAACCCTTCAGGCAATTCACAATCTTCCTCAACCCCTTCTTCGGCTTAATAGATAGGATTGTCGAAGTCATACTTGGCCATAGCAGTGTCGTTAGTAGTGAGATCCGGGTGGTCAGCTCTGCATGATGAAGGATCATGCTCTACCTTAGAATGAGAGATTTTTTTTTGGAAAGAAAGAAAAAACGAAAAAAGAAACATTGCCATTTTTTTTTGTAAAAGTAAAAAAAACTGAAATAAAGAGAACACAAAATTGTTTGCAAAAGCCGTCCTTTATTGATGATAAAAATAATTGCGAAATGTAACTAAATGGATGGCCCTACAAATGAGCCGTTACACCTTGGGCAAAGTGTAAGACTTTATTATGCATGTAATAAAGGAAAACAATAAAAATCACTCTTTCAGTAGAGTAACCCGGACGGTTTTTCCAGACGACCAATTGTCGAGCTTTTCTCCCGGGACACACGGGCGAATCCAGCTATCTAAGTCACAGTCGCTGTCAGCCTTGTCTTCATCTGCAGCATTGACGATGTGGGGAGAAACCAAACCCCCGCTGGAGAGAGTACCAGTTTCATTCTTCTGAGATCCCAGAGCATACCCCAATCCAAACTTGTCTTCTTTGATGATTGGCTCCACAAATTTTCCCCAGCCTTGGGCATTACCAGCTTTAACCACTTCGACAACTTGCTTGTATGAAGAGATAGAAGTCCCGACCTTCTCAAACTCAGGTGAAAAGACAGCTTCGGGCACGACCTCATTGATGTTTATGGCTTCGAAGCCCTGACACAACATCTCGTGCATCTCACCGTCCATCTCTACATACTTAAATGTAGACAGGTGGCTAACAAAAATATCCTCTTCACCACAAACAGTGACGACCTGACCTTCTAGTTCATATTTGAGCTTCTGGTGGAGGGTAGAAGTAACAGCACCGGCAACATGAATCCAAGGCCGACCTGGCAGACAGCTGTAGGCAGGCTGGATATCCATCACATAAAAGGTGCTCTTGAACACCTGCGGTCCAATCTTAACTGGCAACTCAACTTCGCTAAAGACAACTCTCTTAGAGCCATCAAAAGCCCTCACAACTAAGTTACTTGGCCTCAGGATGGTGTCATCGTAATCCAACTTCATTAAGGCTTTCTTTGGAAGAACATTCAGAGAAGAGCATGTATCAACCAAAACATGGAAAAGCATCACCCCTTTGCACTCCATTGTGATATGCAAGGCTTTGTTGTGATTCCTGCCCTCAGATGTCAGGTCATTATCGGTGAAACCTAGCCCCCGGCTAACGTTTACATTGGAAACTACCGACTCCAGCTGGTTAACAGTTATCTCCGGTGGAACATAGGCCATATTCAGTACTTTCAACAAGGCTTCTTTGTGCGCCTCAGAGCACAGCAATAGTGAGAGAATGGAGATCTTTGAGGGTGTCTGATTTAGCTGGTCGACTACCTTGTAGTCACTTTTCTTGATAATCCTCATAAACTCATCCACTTCCTTCTCGAATGCGGTCTTAGGAGGATCTTCCTCAGTAGTAACCTCTTCGGCGGCCATCTGTTTCCCTTTAGCCTTGGCAGCTGCATCGGCTTCAGTATTCGTGCGTAATGTTGATGGTGCAAATAGGCGTCCACTGCGAGTGAAGCCACTAACCCCTCCAACATTGTCTACAGCGGAGCTACCAGTGTCAATGTCTTCTTCGTTAACTTTCTGCCCCTGGCAGTAGATATCAGCCCCATAGTGCCACGGGATAGCACTGTCTTTCTCATACGGAACGGGTCCTGGTATTGTGATGGTGATCGGACCAACCAAAGTCGGTTGAGGGCTGTCAGAGTAAATTGCAACTGGTGCTGAACTTTCGATGTTCACCGCTGCTGGTTCTGTACTTTCTGGGAAATATATTATTGTCGGAGCGAGTCTCTCGGGAACATATATTTCT
Source organism: Lathyrus oleraceus (assembly GCF_024323335.1). Classification (NCBI taxonomy): domain Eukaryota; kingdom Viridiplantae; phylum Streptophyta; class Magnoliopsida; order Fabales; family Fabaceae; genus Lathyrus; species Lathyrus oleraceus. The sequence continues at coordinate 151,688,621 of NC_066583.1, read as the reverse complement.
TCAGGAGTGAAATAAAACGTCATCGTCGATACATCATTCTTCACTGGACGGGCCTGATCGAACTGAAGACAACCTTCATCTATCAGTTGTTGAATACCCCTTCTCAAACTGTCACATCCGTTTTCGGCAGCTTGACAATTTCTGCATTCTTCCCCACAGCCCGGGAAAATCTGTCCTTTCAGAAGTCGGTCTTTAACCACCGATAGCGAAGTCTTCACCTTAGTCACATCAGAAACCAAATTCAAAGTTTCCCCACTATCAACAGCATTAATCCTCTGCCCACCGTGAACCGGCATCGGGTTCTGGATAACATTAGGCACCGGAGCAAAATTGATAGCCTGGGCATCTCTCAAATCTTGTACCTTTAACTGGAGAGCCTTGCAATTATCTGTAGTATGGCCAGGTGCATTGGAGTGAAAAGCACATCTGGCGTTGACATCATAACCTCTAGGCAAATTATTGGGATCGATTGGTGGGGCCAGAGTTCTCAACGTAACCAGATTCATGTCAATCAGCTTGGGAAGTAATACTGAATAAGGCATTGGGATTGGTTCGATGATATTGCGGATGATATTGCGGTTGAGGAACAGGTGTTGGAATAATGACCACGACCACTTGATCTTGATAATAATTAGGGCGTCTTCTACCCCTGCCTCTGCCGGCATACACAACGCTTGCCTCGCCTTCTTTTCTTCGATGATCGTTACCAGCAAACGGTATCTTGGGACCTGATGAGTTGGAAGCACTATTGTCTTGAATTCGGCCCATCTTCAACAGACTCTCGATTCTTTCTCCAGCAATTACTATCTCTGCAAAGCTGATTGACGGGCAAGCAACCAATCTCTCAATATAATTGCCTTGAAGAGTGTTCATGAACATGTCCGCCATCTCCCTTTCAGACATAGGGGGTTGAACGGACGCAGCAATCTGTCTCCAACGCTGAGCATACTCTCTAAAGGTTTCCTTGGCAGTCTGAGACATACCTTGCAACAAGGTCCGATTTGGAGCCATGTCCAAGTTGTATTGATATTGCTTGACAAAAGCCTCTGCCAAGTCTTTCCAGCTCTTGATGGTAGTACGAGACAAATGAGAATACCATTCACAAGAAGCTCCAGTTAGACTGTCTTCAAAATAGTACATCCACAACTTTTCATCTTCCGTGTGAGCTCCCAACCTTCCCAGATAAGATTGGAGATGAGTGCGTGGGCAAGAAGCCCCGTTGTATTTCTCAAAAGTAGGGGGTTTGAACTTGTGAGGAATCCTTACTCCCTAAACCAGACCAAGATTTGTGACATCAAAGCCTAAGGAATTTTGAGACTCCAAAGATTTGAGCTTCTCAGCAAGCTCATCCATACGGCGAGTGGTCTCGAGGGCCTCGTCGTTCAAAGAGAATTGATCATACTGATAATCTTCAGTAACGGGGGGCCCGTTAATCCGAATTCCTTGATTCACATTGTACCTTCCGCCAATACCATTTCCAATATTCCCTGTGTTGCCAACATTACCCAGGTTTCCATCAGCATTTGCGTTACCCGCGTCACCAGTGTTCACAGGGTCATCAGCGTTCCCAGGGTTACCAGGGTTTCCCTCAGCATTTGGTATCTCCACCTCCGGATCGGGTCTCGGTTGCTCAACTAATTCCCTCAGCTTTTCCTGGCCTTCTGCCATACCAGTCATCAATGTCATGAACTGATCCATCCTTTCACGCATATCAGCCAGCTCTTTCTGTACTTGGTCCATCGCTAGCTGTGGACGATTTTCCTTTGTCGGGTACCTGTGGACTCACTTGGGACCAATAACTGCCTGATACAGGGAACAAACATTAGACACTGCAGTGACACCTGCAAAACAGACAAGGGTTAATATGCATGGTATGCGATGCACTGCTTGTTCAGTTTTAAGGCACCCCCGTTTTGAAAGGGAATACCCTGCAAATGAATAAGCATGAGATGTTGGATGCAAATATGCAGATGATGTTATGCAATGCAAAGGCATGTCAATCAGAATTGATGGATCCACTTGAACATCTGTCAGGTTGCACTTCCTGGAGAGAAATTCACTGAGGAATATAATACAAGACCAAAACTCTGCTCCAGAAAACCGGGTTGGTTGGAGGTTAAGGTTTCCTGAATTTAGCCCGCCCCTCACTGGTAGGTTCTAAGAACAGAAGTTCGTCAGCTTCAGCCCTTCAGTCGCGAATAATACGTTTACCACTGAAGGTTTGGTATTATTACGGGACAAAATACCTCCATTGACTCCCCTCAACAGGACATCCTAATAGCAAGTTCCCAGTCTCGGGATCCTCGGATTGAGCAGCGAGAATGCGCCCACCAGAGCTAACATAATCACGTCTCGGAGGAGAGGCCTCGACTGAGTTCTCGGGAAATGGTCACCAGAGTCGACGATTTCTAGAGGAACATCCTGCCGTTACGGAACACCCGGAAGACATAATATATCCAGAAGAAACCTCGTCTGGGTGTGGTTCTTCACGAACGACTTAACGTAGCAACACGCCACGCAAGCCTCATGATTATCCACTCTAAAACCTGTGTGTACACTCAAGCCTGGGTAATGGGCTTATCTCTCATAGAACACCCCATCCCAACAAACAAACAAACAGATCCAACAGATACAACAGATGCATGCAAGCAGGTAAGCAAATAAATGTACAAAAGCATGAACACCCAATAAACAAGAAATCACACAAGCTAGGAGGGACTCGCTTAGGGAAGATGGACCAGCAAGAGGTCAACTTCTTAGTGTCCCCAGCAGAGTCGCCAGCTGTAGCAACCTGAAAAATACAGTGCGCGAAAAAATAACCGGCGAAAGAAAATGACAGAAGAGTCGCCACCGTGCGTTATTCATCCCAAAGGAGGGAAAGGAAACGCTCGAAGTAAACCTGAAAAAGGAAAGGACAAGACGGGGTCTCGCAACCAAATCTTGGGTTCGGGAGCCGGTTATGCGAAGGGAAGGTATTAGCACCCCTACGCATCCGTAGTACTCTACGGGATCCACTTGTGTAGTTCTTGTCTAAAGGGTGTGAGTTTATCTAATGTGTTATTTACTAAAAAAAAGAAAAAAGGGTTAAATGAAAATGACTCGCGCGGATGTCGCATCCACTGCATACGTATCTCATTTGAATATGAGAATCAGAGTCTTCGTAGCTCGGCTACCTAGGGGTTAAGGGTAATTGTGCTCGCTAAGACATCGCGTCTTATGCCTACGTATCTCATCTGGAATGAGAATCAGAGCAAGTCGTAGTTCGGCTAACTATGGGGTTATGGATTGGGTTTTGGACGAACGACGTCACTACGCAATCTACCGGATGCTCGACCTTTGGAGACTTACTCGCCTATAGTAGAAGGAGTTAACGTGTTGCTTTGGGTTTTAGGGTTTGGGATGCTCAAGGGCAAAAAGGCAGTCCTTGACGAAGGAACCGCGCTACCTGCAGGGATACGAACACATACAAAACAAACATGTATAAAGTAAATGTGCCAACAAGGGGCTCAAAAGTAAATAAACAAAAGAAAACAAATGCCTCCTATTGAGGTCTTCCAGCTAAGAAAGCGATAAAATGCGGAAAAGAGGTAAAAGTACCACACGGATAAAGATCCGAAGTAACAACAGTTAAAGGAGTAAGAAACCCAGGGATCTCCCAAGCTAATGCCATCAAAGAAAGGTGAGTCAGTACAGGTAATCAGAATGAACCTCCAGGGGGTATCCCACAAATAAAGTGGGAAACCACGCAAGTTATCCCTGCAAAAGTCATGTGAGCCCTCACAAAACAAAACTCAACAAACAGGTTAGTGAAACAAGATAGGGTAACCAAGAGTTGCCCCCAAATCAAAATGTAACCACATGAATCATGCCCTTTCAATTCACAAAAAGCTCACAAAAAGCAACCAAGAGTAGGAGGCCTAAACCTCTTGTTAAACATATGCATCAAAAGGGTATCAAATTCACCCATAATACCTCATACATTCAGAAAATTCAAATTGAAAGCATAGAGATGATGGATATAGGGCAAACATGACTGGAGAGCTTGATTGAAATTGAGTTGCACCCATGAGGTTTACAAAACAATCTTTAGGGTTTATGTGAGGCAAATGTGATTCTGTGCAGTTGAGTTCCCTTCAGGGTTTGGAGGCTGCTCTGAACTTTGTTAGCTCTTCTCTCACTATCTTTTTCCTCAGAGTTTTGTTCCAAGGAAACCTCAGAGTATTTTTGCTTCTCCCCCTTTTTCTCAAGTGAAGCCTTGGTATTTATAGACTGAATTTCATGGCTTTGTGGGCTCAAATGAGAGAGACCCAAGTCCAAAAATTTTTGTTATATTTTATTTATTTTTTTATTATTTTATTTATTTATTATTATTATTATTTATTTTTTTTGTAAATTTTTTTTTTCGTTTTTTTTTTAATTATTTTTAAGTTTCTTGGATCTAATTCTGATTGACATGATGAAATGCAATATGAAATGCTAAATGAATGCATGAATGAGGAGGGCAAATTTTGGGGTGTTACAGCTTCACAAGAAAAACACCAAGAAACATGAGAATACAATACTTCCATCACTCTTGATATTCATTCTCTCACGAGCTACTGCTCTAACATGAGAACATTTCTTGTTATTATCTTCTGTAGTATCTGCTTATTGTTAGAAGCATTATTCATTACTGTAATCATATCATTGCTAAGAAATTTCCTCAAGTGACTCTGTGAAGTCTGAATACTTGAGAGGGCTAAGGGGTCTTTTTCTCTTAGACGGTTGTTTGTGTAATCTTTCAAGATTAGTGGATTAAGTTCTTTTTAAAGGCGAAATCACCTTGGCCGGCTGGACTGGAGTAGCTTTGAATTTCAAGCGAACAAGTATAAAATTTTGTGTTGAATTCCTTTTTATTCTGCGTGTGCCCAAAGTCTTAAAAAGTTTTATTTTCCTAAAACAATTCAAACCCCTCCTTTCTTGTTTTTCTCTACCTTCAATTGGTATCAGAGCCTAGTTTCTGTTATTGATTTTCTAATCAAACACTTAACAGTGTAGAGAGATCCAGCGTGAAGAGTTATCCCTTTTGACTAGAAGAGTAAAACAACTTTGGAGGAAAAGGAATAATAACTTCAGAAGACAAAGAGCCAAGGGAGATTGCTCAGAATCAACCTTCAGAGGCAAATCAAACAAAGAGATAACATGTTATGAGTGTAAGGAAACATGTCACTACATAAATGAATGCCCAAAGCTGAAGAAAGAAAGCTCCAGAAGAGAAAGTTTCAAGAAAAACCCCTTCAAAATCAAGAAGGGACTGATGGCTACCTGGGACGACAGTGAATCTGATTCTTCTGAATCAAACTCTGAAGAACAGGCAAATGTTGCATTCATGGCTACCACCTCTGGAAACACATCAGATGGAGAACCTGATCCTGAAGAGGTATTTTCTAATCTTTCTCGCTCTGACCTTGAATCATGACTCTCTGGATCTTTGAACTCATATCAGAATCTTAAACAAAAATTTAAAGCACTAAAAAGAGTTCTTGAAGAAACCTTCGAAGAATGCAATAAGCTTGAAATGACAGTTTTAGAACTAAAAGATGAAAATTCAACTCTGACAAAAGAAAGAGACTCCACAAATAAACAATGTTTAAAACTTGAAGAAGCTTTATCTCAAGCCCCACAAACTTCTAACACAATGATATATAAATATGAAAAATCTTTTCAAAAGTTTCTAAAAAATGGGATAGAAAGAAGCAGAATGGAATCCATGATTTATGGAGTCAGTTAGAATAACAAAAGAGGAATAGGGTATGACCTGAAGACAAATCTCCTACAAATGACAAACCCAAATCCCCTTTTTCTTATCACTACACACATGCACAAGCACAACGTTTTGATAATGCTAGAAAACTCAAAGTTCTAAGAAACTCTGGGAAAACTAATCACAAAGGACCCAAAAGAATTTGGGTACCAAAGGATAAGATTGTTTATGTTGCAGATATCTTATGCAACAGAGTTAAGACACCAATCATGGTACCTGGACTCTGGATGCTCACGACACATGACGGGAAGAAGGCATATATTCCAAAGCCTGGAACTTAAAGATTATGGCTTCGTAGGTTTCAGAGGAAATCAGAAAGGAAGAATCAGAGGCTCCAGAACTATTGGTAATGGATCTCTTCCCTCTATATCTGATGTTCTCAACGTAGAAGGATTAATGCATAACCTGTTATCAATAAGCCAAGTAAGTGATAACGATTATGATATAATCTTCAATCAAACAACATGTAAAGCAATTAATCAGAACAATGGAACAGTTCTATTCACTAGCAAGAGGAAAACAACATTTACAAAATAAATCTTTTAGAACTAAAAGATCAAAATGTAAAATGTTTAATGTCTGTTCACGAAGAGCAATGGGTATGGCACAGACGCTTGGGTCACATTAGCATGAGAAAACTCTCTCAGCTAAATAAACTCGAGTTAGTCAGAGGTTTACCCAAGCTGAAGTTTTCTTCAAATGCTTTGTGTGAGGCATGTCAGAAAGGAATTTTTTCTAAAACATCTTTTAAAAAGAAAAACGTTGTTTCCACCTCTAAGCCTCTGGAACTTATTCACATTGACCTTTTTGGACCTGTTAAGACAACGTCAGTCAATGGAAAGAAGTATGGAATGGTCATTGTTGATGATTTCAGTCGCTGGACATGGGTAAAATTCCTAAAGCACAAGAGTGAGTCTTACTCTGTATTCACTAGTTTCTGCTCTAAAGTGAAAAACGAAATTGACTCTAAAATTATCAGAGTTAGAAGTGATCATGGTGGCGAATTCGAAAATAAGTTCTTTGAAGATTTGTTTGATTCTAAGGAATATCCCATGATTTCTCCTGCCCTAGAACTCCACAACAAAATGGAGTTGTAGAGAGGAAGAATAGGACACTCCAAGAGATGGCCAGGACCATGATCAATGAAACAAATATGGCTAAGCACTTTTGGGCTGAAGCAGTTAACACAACGTGTTATATTCAGAATAAAATCTCTATAAGACGTATTATGGAAAAGACTCCCTATGAACTGTGCAAGGGAAGAAAACCCAACATTTCATATTTCCGTCTTTTTGGATGCCCTTATTTTATTCTCAATACTAAAGAACATCTGAACAAGTTTGATTCGAAAGAAAAAAAAGGTATTATGTTAGGATACTCAGAATTCTCTAAAGGTTACAGAGTATACAACACATAAACCAAAATTGTGGAAGAATCAATACATGTTAGATTTGATGATAAGCTTGACCCTGAAAAGTCAAAGCTAGTCGTGAAACTTGCAGATTTGGAGATAACACTTGCAGGCTCTAACGAAAAGACTAAAGCATCAGAAGGAACCCAGAAACAAAGTCCAGAAGCAACTAAAGTGATAACCATCCAGAAAAGATAAAAAATTCTCCCAAACATCTCTGAAGATTTGATTCTGGGAAACAAGGATGAACCTGTCAGAACTAGGTCAACTTTCAAAGTATTTGAAGAAACTCCTCTAGGATTAGTATCTCTAATCGAACCTACTTCATGTGATGAGGCACTCCAAGACAATGACTGGATTCTGGCAATGAAAGAAGAACTAGATCAATTCTCAAAGAATGATGTCTGGGATCTTGTCCCAAAGCCTAAAGGAACTCACATCATTGGAACAAGATGGGTATTCAGAAACAAACTAAACGTAAAAGGAGAAGTAGTCAGAAACAAAGCACGACTGGTGGCACAAAATTACATTCAACAAGAAGGCATTGACTACAATGAAACATTTGCCCCAGTCGCCAGGTTAGAATCTATTCACTTACTTGTTTCATATGTTGTAAATCATTCCATCAAACTATATCAGATGTATGTCAAGAGCACATTCCTTAATGGTTATATATCAGAATAAGTGTACGTCAATCAACCTCCAGGCTTTGAAAACTCTAAATGTCCAGAACACGTTTTTAAACTAAAGAAATCACTGTACGGACTAAAACAAGCTCCTAGAGCTTGATATGAAAGATTCAATAACTTTCTCCTAGAACATGATTTTATTATAGGAAAGGTTGACTCTACACTCTTCTGTAAAACATTAAAAATGATCTCATGATATGTCAGATATATGTTGATGACATTATTTTTGGTTCAGCTAATCCCTCTGTATGCCAAGAATTCTTTGAGCTAATGCAGGCAGAATTTGAAATGATCTTAATGCAAGAACTAAAGTTCTTTCTAGGGATTCAAATCAATCAAGCTTCAGAAGCTACCTACGTATATCAAAGTAAGTACATAAAAGACATTCTGAAGAAATTTGAAATGGCTAAATGCAAACCTGCTAAGACACCAATGCATCCAACCTGCATTCTGGAGAAAGAAGAAACTAGCCAGAAGGTTTGTAAGAAGCTTTATCGTGGTATGATAGGCTCTCTTCTCTATCTGACGGCTACATGCCCTGATATTCTGTTCAATGTATGTCTTTGTTCCAGATTCCAATCAGATCCTAGGGAATCTCATTTGACAATAGTTAAAAGAATCCTCATGTATCTGAAAGGAACCCCTAACCTTGGCCTGATGTATGAGAAAACATCAGAGTATAGGCTCTCTGGTTATTGTGATGAAGATTATGCAGGGGACAGAATGGAACATAAAAGTAGATCTGGAAACTGTCAGTTCTTGGGAAATAATCTTATATCGTGGGCCAGTAAAAAATAATCAACCATAGCTCTGTCCACTGCAGAAGAAGAATATATATCAGCGTCACTCTGCACTACTCAGATGCTCTGGATGAAAAATCAACTTGAAGACCTTCTGATCTTTGAGAGTAACGTTCCTATCTTATGTGATAATATTGCCGCCATTTGTTTAAGTAAGAATCCTATCCTGCATTCCAGAGCAAAGCACATAGAAATAAAACATCACTTCATTAGAGACTATGTTCAGAAAGGGGTAATATCTTTAAAATTTATTGATACAAACCATCAATGGGCTGACATCTTTACTAAACCCCTCACTGAAGACAGATTCTCTTTTATTTTGAAAAATTTAAACATTCAAATTTGTCCAGAATAAATGTGCTTCTCTAAAATAGCAAAATAAGACTCTGAATTAAACATCTGGTATCTGGATCTGACTCTGATGCTTCTAACAGTTAGAATTCATATGAATCAGAAATCCTAAGGACCCAACCCTTTGGTATTCCTGAAGATCAATAAATCAACACGTGGGGGATCATGCTTCTGACCTTGAATCTTCTAGACAATTGTCTAGCAGAAATCTAGAGACACACTCTTGAAATCTCCTCGAGCAATGTGCTGATTTAGGGATTAGATCTCCATCATGGGTTGTAATCATTTCTCCCCTAAAACGTGCAAACTTGGATAACGTGCTTCATTTAATTTTTTTTAACATCTAAACTACTTTTAATGATGTCATTTTGCATGCATCTATGTGGGTATAAATACATTTCACACATCACAATCTCACACTTTACACTCACGCCCTACACAAACCCTCTTTCTCTCAATTTTTCATCATCTTCACCAAGGTTTCTGCATTTCCAACAAGTTCTTCGCTCAAACCTTCATCTTCAACATTGTTCTACATGGATGCTCAACAACAATATGTCTACAACTACTCTCAACATATGGATTCAACGGATCAAACACCCATTTCTACTCAGCAATCAACTGCAACTACTGGCATTGTCTCAACCCCCATCTACAGGGAATCCCACATTCTTGACCGTGAACCTCACATCCACCTCGCAACACCATTTGAGAAGCTTGAGGTACTACGCAAATCACTGGTGGATTTTGAAAATATGAAGAGAAATGGCGTAGACCTAACTGAAGAGTTAAGAATGAAAGGGTGGGAAACCTATTTTCAGAGACTCTATGGCCCTGTGTGCACATATCTGGTGAAGGAGTTCTGGCATTTCGCAAACTCAGATGATCACTATATAGTCTCTTATGTTTTGGGAGTCAAAATAGTCATCACTAAAAAATCTATTGCCTCCCTTCTGAATATGGAAAAGACAGGAGGAAGAAGAATCTACAATATCAACCCTAGGACAAAATACTTGTCCCAGGAAATAGCCCCAACTATCTTTCAACAGAACCCTGAGGGCAAACACTCAAAGAACAAAGAACTTCATCAGAACCTCCGCGTCTGGATGAAGATTATTCTGGGCACCATCCACCACCGTCCTGCTTCAAACTCTTCTAACTACATCAACACAGATCAGAAGTGCATCCTTTACTACACCCACAAGGGGATGAAACTGAATCTGCCAGCGCTGCTTTTCAAGTATCTCAGAGACTCCGTCAAAGATACAAGAAACAATATGAAGCCCAAAACCTACATCCCTCTAAGACGACTCATCTCAGATGTTCTGATCGAGAGTGAGTTGGTGGATCACCTGATCCGACACAATCTGATGGAGGATGTCACGGTTGACATTGGGTGACCTCTGAATGCCCAGAATCTGAAGAGTATGGGGGTAATTGAGCAGGTCAGAATCAAACTTACTCAAGACACTTCCTGGGAAGAACTCAAGGATCAAAGGAAGATTCCCAATGATCTCTATCTCTTCTCCAAGATTGACCCTCCAGAAGTGGTGGCTCACTACCTGCAGGATCTGGAAAACCAAGGGGTGGATATGTTTGAGTTCTCAGTGGATTGGCTACCATAGCGTCCACCAAATTCCATGAAGAGACAACGGGAGCCATCTGGAAAGTCCAAGAAGGCGAAGAAGGCAAAGCTGGGAGAACCCTCTTAGTCAAGACCTCCAGTCCCTGTGGCTGACTCTCCAAGTATGTCTATACCCCTTTCCCGCTCTATAAAACTTAAGCCTATTGCTTATTCTCTTCCCCAAACCACTCCCATCTACACCTCATTTGAAACACCCCCCTCAACCCTCAGAACCTCTAACCTACCATCTCTCAAATTCAACCTTGCAACCACCACATTACCCGTTTCTGAAGCAAAAATGTTGAACGAAAATACCTCACCATCATCATCCTCACCTTCATCCCCATCATACTATGTCCTTTCCTCTGACAACGAACCCTCTGACCCCCAATCCCTCACCCTAGCTCAACTTCAAGCTCGTGCTCTGGCCTCTTAACAACCATCACAAACTGAATCTGAACCAGAAGTCACTTCTCCGCCCCCTTAACAACAAAATCCACCTACATATGAACAACCACAAACACCACTACCTACACAACAACCTAATCCACCTCCTGAATAACCAATACCCTCACCATCTAAACCTCAACCAAATCCACAACATGAACAAACAACACTATCTCCCTCTACTATTCCCCCACCACAAACCTCTGTTGCCACCACCAGTCCCATTAAAAATCTAGATGACACCAATCAAACTCCTTCATCCTCCCCAGCCTCTGACTCTGAACCAGAAACTGCCTTCCCCACCTTAGAAGAAGCAATAACTATTTTTGCAGAGTCTTTAGTGGAGAAGATCAAGTATCTGTCTATCAACTCTGGCACCAGTGATGATCCATCTGCAGTAAGGATCCACTGGAACAAAGTGATCAGATGGATGACATTTGAAGCCTTCAAACTGAAAGGCCTCTTTGAACAAGTCTGCAAGGACTTCATCAGAGATGCTGATATAAGGCTTCAAGCTCGCTTGGCCAGAGAGGCTGAGGAAAAGGCCAGGAAGGAAGCAGAAGAGAAAGCTCGCTTGAAAGAAGAGAAAAGGATCAGAGAAGCTGAAGAAAAGGTTGTTGCTGAAGCTGCTGCTGCTGCGGTTGTTACTGAGGCTGAGGCTAAAGCAAAAGATGAAGTTGAAGAAGCAGCACGCATTGCTGTAGAGGAAGCTGCCAAAGCAAGTGCTGATGCTTTGACTCAGGGGGAACACTCTAACTCTGGTTTTGCCCCTCTGGTCTTAAAGACTCTAGAGGAATTGCAAAATGAACAACAAGTGGTACGAGCTAGGTTGGATCACCAGGATTCCGTCAACACCAACATTCAGAACCTGTTGACTCAGCTACTCCAAAGGATGCCTCCGCCCCTAAACCGTTAGGCACTTAGGCTATTCGTGTGTTGCTTTTTCTTCTGATGTTTTTTTATGCTTTCTGATCTATGCTTTCGTTGCTGCCTATCTGTACCTGTTTTTCTCTTTTATATGAATATCCATTTCCTGCCTATTTTTTTCTAAGTCTTTTTTATTCTGAAAAAAAGGGGGAGAACTAAAACAACTCTGATGAAAACATATCTAAAAAATCTCAAGGCACTACAAACATTAATAAATATTAATAACTTGTGACGACTAAAGTTATGCAGGATAAAAGCTTAGGCACAAAACCAACTCCACTCAAGAAAGGTCTGGTAAGAACTTCTGTTAAATTTACTAATCTAACTCAGGGGGAGTCCATTCCTTTCATCTGTTATGAGATATTATGTACAGTTTCATCATTACTCTGACTTGTTTTGTCATCATCAAAAAGGGGGATATTGTAAGAACAAATTTAGTTCTACGATGTATCTCTAAGATTTTGATGATAACAAAGGATGAAACAAAAATAGTACCCTAAAGAAATTCTTCTAAGTGTGCAGGACTCTGAACAAAACAATCAGATAGACAATCATCAGATACAAAATCAAGCGCTAGATGCTACTCAGAAGATACGTGACCAGAAGGCTCTGACTCTGATCCAACGCAGGCGCTAGCAAAAATAAAGAAGTCAGAAACTCTGAGAGAAAAGAATGAATCCAGACTCTGAAGACGCACACTTTAAAGAAGTCAAATAAAGAGAAACTCTGATAAAGTTAGATACAAGCATCCTCTGAAGGAGAATATCGCTAAATAAAGACTCTGACTACAGGATCCGCTTATTTAAGAAAACTTAACGATGAAGAAAATTGCTTATAGAAAGAAACTATTTTTAGAAGGAAGTTATGATGCTCCCGTTACTGCCTTGGAAAGAACATGGAGAGTAATGACATTAATCATTCTTCAATGACCAAGATTTTGTCATTAACATCACCCAACGGTCCTCTCATTCTCCTATAAAAAGGATGGAACGCTTCATAAGAAAAACACCAAGAAACACGAGAATACAATACTTCCATCACTCTTGATTTTCATTCTCTTACGAGCTGCTGCTCTAACGTGCGAACATTTCTTGTTATTATCTTTTGTAATATCTTCTTATTGTTAGAAGCACTATTCATTACTGTAATCATATCATTGCTAAGATATTTCCTCAAGTGACTCTATGAAGTCTGAATACTTGAGAGGGCTAAGGGATCTTTTTCTCTTAGACGGTTATTTGTGTAATCTTTCAAGATTAGTGGAGTCCTTTTTAAAGGCGAAATCACCTTGGCCGGGTGGACTGGAGTATCTTTGAATTTCAAGCGAACTAGTATAAAATTCTGTGTTGAATTCCTTTTTATTCTATGTGTGTCCAAAGTCTTAAAAAGTTTTATTTTCCTAAAACAATCCACCCCCTCCCCCTTTCTTGTTTTTCTCTACCTTCACTCCTTACGACAAAATTTGAAAAATTAAGGATGAAAGAAAATGAAACCATTGGTGACTTTAATGTCTGTCTCTTTGACATCGCTAATAGTTCCTTTGCTATGGGTGAAAAAATATCATATGCAAAGCTGGAAAAAAAATAACAGAGATCTTTCAAAGAGGTTTGATATGAAAGTTACCACATTTGAAGAAGCATAAGATATTAGCACTATCAAAGTGGACAAGATGATTAGTTCGCTAATCAAATTTTAAATGGCTATCAATGACAAATCAGAGAAAAGAAATAAAAGTGTGGCATTCAAAGGTGACAGTGAAGATGATGATTAACATGTATAAGAAGGTAATGATAAGAACCTAACTCAAACTATTGAACTTCTTGCAAAAAAATCTGGTAAGGTCATGAGAAGACTTGACAAGAGATCAAGGAATAATTTCACACCCAATGTCAAGAAAAGTCTACCTCTCGATTTCAAAAGTTTCAATCCACAGTGCAAAGGTAGAGAAGGAGATCATCTAAACAACGACAATGGAATCCAATGCCATGAATGCGAGTGCTCTGTACATATTCAGGCGGAATGTACAAACTTCCTTAGAAAACAAAAGAAGGGATACTCTACCATATTTTTAGATGAGGAACCAAAAGATGATAGTTAAAGAGAAAAGGCCAACAATGCGGTTGCCTTTATAACTCGTGTAAGATGAAAGTCAACCATGCATGATGATGATAAGTCAACTAATGAAGATCCCTCGTATGATGATATTGGTGAAACCTACAAGTTGTTGTATCATAAGTGGAAATTAGTAGGCATATCCGATGAGAAACAAAGATTAAAGATTAGTAGTCTTCTTCAAGACAAAAAAAAACCTTGGTACTACTATCTCTAAGTTAATGGAATAAGTTGAACATGTGAACTTCAAACTTGAAGGCATGACCAAATTTGTTTGTATGCTAAATTCTGGTTCTTAAACCCTTGATGAAATTCTAGGAGCATGCAAGACCGATAGAGATATGAAAGGAGTTAGCTTTAACTATAGTTCTTTGAACGGAAAATCTAAGTGTGTTCTGCCTGTCAAACAGACTGAGTTCATCATGTCAAACTATATGTCACAACATCATGTTTGACATCATTAACATCATTACCAGCACACTAATTCTTAAAACATAGCCTTATTGGTATGTCACTATTATGGTCAACAAGTTATTATAATACTTGTTGCTACAAATTGTATGGTATACCTTACTACCATATCGGCAGTGTCCCAACAGGAACACTGCAACACTTGGTCGTCATCAACAAGTATAGAAAATCAAAAAAGTAACTATAAGTCAGATTGCACACACTTTCTTAAGAGCTTGATCCCACAAAGATTGGTATTTTGACAATGGCTGCTCCAGGCACATGACAGGAGAAAATAATTACTTAAAAGAGATAAAACCTTACTCTAAGGGCTATGTTACCTTCAGCGGTGGTGCTAAATGAAATACTAGTGGAAAAGGAAAGATGGATTGTACAAGCCTTCTTAGTCTAAATTATGTTCTCCTTGTTAAAGGTCTCACTACAAATATCATCAACATCATCCAATTGTATGATCAAGAACCATGTGTAAAGTTTAACCAATCCGAATGTATTATCACTAACAAACATTTAAAACATATACTGAAGGGTACCCAGATCATCTAAAAAAATCTATATATGGTGTTCACAATCAAAGAATCAACCTCTAGCCTGTATGATTTCTAAGGTGGGTGAAACCTAACTATGGCGCAAAAAACTTGGTCATTTAAATCTTATAAGCATGAGGAAGATTGTATTTGAAAAAGGTCATCCTTGGTCTTCATAGTCTCAAGATTATGCTTTTGGGAAGTTCACTTGCATTTAAGAACAAAACCCTAATGGGTTTTGAAGTTGGACCTATATTTCTATTTAAAAATACATTCTCTTTTGTGAAGAATCAGATCTTGCAAAATCAAGCTTGTCATGTTTATTTGATTTTTAGTATTGTGGTTGTATTTGTGTAATACTCTATTCTTGAGTCTTATTCTTATGTAAATGGAATAGATTATTTGAGTTGTAATTTAATTCCATCATTCATAATCTCTTGTAATTTTTCAAACACTTGGGAGAATGTTTGAATGAAAGTGAGAGGGATCTCATATTCAGGGGGTCCTAAATAGAAGTTCATATGCAGTATTAGGAAAAGAGGCATTAAAATATGAGAGTTCAAATCAAAACAATATGTACTTCTGACCATTACGAGTGGATTTCCTTTCATTGGGTCAACGTCTTCTAGTCATAGGTGATATTGCACCGAACTGGGTTATCGATTCTTGTGTTCTTTACTTTTTCTACTTTTATTATATATGTTACACAATACACTTCTCATACACGTTGTTACAATATTGTGTCTGACACTTTGCTATCCATAGAATAAAATTCCAGTAATATCATGGTTTCTTGTGTGTTTTCAAACGATCACAAGTTCTCCTTTTATAATAAAAGATTTAGTTTTAAAAAAAGAGAAACATTTTTAGGGACTAATCAACCTCATAATCAATTAGGCTATAACCATAATTGTTTATGACAAAAAAAAATCATAAATGTTTTGTTGGATTTGAAACATAATCATTATAAGGGTTCCTTAATCGATTATTGAACTAGTTTACCCCATAATCAATTACACAAGTGTCATAATTGATTAGAAAGAGAATTTTGTTATGTAATGGGCCGAATAAGCAATATAATCAATTATAATTTGATTTAAAAGAACTTTTCCCAAACCAATATAATTTTAAAAGATTTTTTTTGAAATCGTATGAAGTTTTAAAAAGAATTTTAGTGTGTGTGCCTCATACGACATTAGTACTTTGAGAGCAAAACACTTAATATTACATTTTTATCCTATAAAACTATATAAGCAACATAGTAAATTATCACATGTGAGCTTTTAGCAATTTTCATTATTTCTTGATGATGTTCTTTAGCATTTGACTCTTTTGCACCATTCGCTAAAAGCTTCTTGTTTTTTATTTGTTTCATACTTTATTATTCGTTTGATGATGTTTATGATATTTTTTTGTTCTCTTTATCATCATCAAAACCTTAAGATAATTGTTCAGCATATAAAATCACACTTACTTGTGTATAATGTTTTTTAAATAGATTCAAGATGATTATATGTTCTCTAGAAATAGTAAGGAAGGTCTATAAATAATCCTCTAGTACAATAAATGAATTTGGAATATTTCAACTAAGTATGAATGATCATTAAAATATTTTGTATTGAACTTTATTTATATTTGTAAATATAGTATTAAGAATATTTGTATATCGAATAGTCTCACATCGACTATATCATGTAATTAGTTATAATCTCTCTATATATAATAAAGTCTCCGTAGTGCTTTTCACAACACACGGTTTATTCAAATGTCTCTTAGTCTCTTGTATTTCAATATGGTATCTAGAGCCTGCTAAGAGATAACTCTTTCTTCGTCGTGCTTTACCCGGTTGACCCACTGTCTTCCGATGAGATTTTTTTTTCAAACTGTGTCATCACTCCAGTTTACCTCTCACTTTTCAAAATTCTTCGGTAACCTACCAGCAGAAGCGCCTCTTCCGATCTAGTCGTTCCCCACTTTTCATCGGCAGAAACCTCCGCATGTGACAGCACATCCGACGGCCGATTCTGACAATTTTCCCACCGCTCCATTCTCCATAGGGCAATTGTTTTAGATCCGATACTCATGGATACTGTAAGACCCCAATTTTGTCCCTAAGATCCCTCATGGCATCATAACATCGCATTTGGCATTGCCTCAAGGATCATAAGCATCTTGGTTCCCTTGCCTTTGGATGGGACTCCTTGTGAGTGGTGTGAGATCACCAAGCATGCTTGAGTTGTATATCATTGCTTTTCTCATTTTATTTACTAACCAAAAGCACAAAAATATGTCACTAACATCTTTTGTTTCGTAGCTTGAGCAATCACAAGGTCCAAAGCTTCTAGGAGATCATTGGTACAAAGACATGGTCAAGAGGAGATGATAGCAAGCATGGCAATGGTTGCCAAAGCTCTCATCCATCAAATATGCCTCCCTAGTACCTCAATTCATCATTTTGATCAAATCAAGTCAAAGGGTTTGAGGTCTTGTTCTTCAGAGAAACCCTAATTCATCTGTGCATCACAATACCTTGCTCATGAAGCAACCTCATCCCATGGTCAAATACAATCAAGGGAAGTTATTTAATTCATCATTTCATGCATATTTGAACTTATTTGAGTGTCCTCAATCATCAATTCATCAAGATATGAGTTGTGGACTTGAGAAGTTGATCAGTCAATTCATCTGACTATTTTGAAATGCACTGAGACCTAACTTTTTATGTGTTGGTCAAATGGAGATGGTTCCAAAATAAAAAATGTTCTTAAGGAAAATATGAACAACTTTCATGTTCATCAAAAATTGATTTGAAGCTTGTAAGGCCATCTTCCATTCCAATACATTATAGGTCATTGTGACTGAAACCCTAATTGTGGGTCAACTTCCCAAGGACATAACTCATTCATTTTTTATGATTTTGAGGTGGAATCAAATTTATTGGAAAGCTTAAGATGTCTACTTCAAATTTTATTTTGAACGAAATTTCAAAATCTTAAAGGAAATACATGTGATAATGCAAGACATTATAGGTCCTTTTTGACCAAATGCATTAAAAGTCAAAAAAGTCCAACGTTAAGTGCCCATAACTCTTTTATCAAAACTCCAAATGATGCAAAATGTAAGTCCATTTTGATTGTCTTGCAAAGATCACCAACTTTTATGTTGGAGGTTTTTCCATTTGAGGCTTTCATCATCAAAACAGAGGGGCTTGAAAGTTGGACAAATTTAGAAACCTTGCCTTGACATATCATGCACCTTGCACTTTAAATTCAAATTTCATACATTTCCACACTTCAAATGAGTTTTTGTCCAACATAACATTTGTTCCTTATACAAAGACCTTTCCAACCATTACCCATATGCCTATGTTTGGATTTTCTAAATGGTACTTTCGAAGAGATGATTATTTAGGTACAAATGAGAAATCCACTTGAAATCTTGGTACACAAGCAATTGCCTTGCAAGTCACACGTCCAATTCCATTTGGCTGATGCTCAGAATTCATTTGGCATTGTTTTTGGGCCTTGTGCATGATCATGCAAGCCCATGCAATGAAGCTCCACATGCCATGCACACGGATTGATCACACTCTCCTTGCCACTTCCTCTATAAATAGAGACCTCATTCCATTCATTTCACACGCCTAATTCAACCTGAAATGCTGCAGAATTCTTTCCATAGCCATTATTAAAGAAGCAATTGCATTTCTCTCAAATTTTTCAGATCTAGAATTCAACTTCATCTGGTTGAATTCTTAGATCTCATGCTTCTAAACCTTCATCATTAATCTCATTGAACTTCTGTTTTAGCAAAGCAAGCAAGGCATCGTGCTCAAATTACCAGAACTCAAGCTTACACTCCAACTGGTATTTTCTTCGATTCTCATCATCCATGGACCTTTTTGCTTGGATCTAATGTTTTCTGAAGTCCTCACTTGAGAGGCAAGCTAGTGGTAGCTTCAATTTTGCTTTTCCTTGATTTGTATTTTGTATACCTGAATCTTCCACCTCAGATTTCTCAATTTATAGGAATCTTGAGTGTGATTCAAGGTTACAGGGGTGATGTACATCACCCCAGCTTCATTTTGGTATAAGGATCGTGCATTTCCATGAAGGTTTGAAAACCTGCAAAATTGGCCGGAATCTGCAGGCTCACCGAAGAAGAAGGTGGCTCCGGTGGCCGCCTATTTCCAGTTTGAATCCTGGCCGTGTGATGTGATTCCCAGATCGAATCCTGACCATTGCTTGTTATGACTTTTATTTCTTTCCCATGTGATTGCATTGACTTTGGTGTTCCATGAGCGCGCGCCTCTGGATACTTGGATCTGCCAGCTCAATTAATGAGCTCAGATCCAAGGGCTCTCGTTTTTTCCAATTTCTATTTTCTGTTTTAATTCCATTTTATTTTCTTAAATTCCATTTTATTTCAAAAATCAATATCTCTTTCATTTTTTATCCAAAAATTATGGGACCAATTGCATTGTTTCCCAAATAATTTCTAGTTTCTATTTCTGATTTTTAATTATTTTTATTTTGTCATTTGATATTTTTTGTGAATTTTCTCTTTTCTGGTTATTTTTAATTCATTTTAAATAGTTTTTGATATTAAAAAAATACAAAAATATTTTCCTAACCTATTTGAATGATGATGGATCTATGAAAAATATTCTCATCAATTTTTGAATTGATTTGAGATTTATTTGAGATTTTAGTTCAATTAGGTTATTTTTTATTCATTTTTAATTGATTAAAAATAGTTTCTGACTTTTAAAAATGCTGAAAATTTTTGTCAAACTTTGTTTGACCTTGTTGAACTTAGGATAAATTACTTGGACCTTTCAAGGTTGATTTGAAGTAATTTTGAAGTTTGACCTTTCCATTTATTTTTAATTCAAGTTTATTTTAAATATTAAAACATGCCAAAAATAGTTTATTCATTTCTTGACTTCCAATCTTCATCTCACTTCTGTTTTTGATTGTTTGACCTTGACTTTCAATGTTATTGGTCAACATATGAGGATTGGTACATTGTATTTCATTTAATGCACTTTAATTTTGCCATTTCCATTTCTCTTATCCATCTTCTCCTTCTTCTTCTTCTATTTCTTTTCTTTTTGATCAATGAGTTGAAGGTTGATAAGTTAGCATTGTTTAGGGAGATTTAATCTTCCTTGATTCAAATCTAATTCATCTTGATCAAGTTATCAAGTGAATGGCTTTGCATTAAGGATAGGTTGTCTTTTAAATCATGCAAAAGGCTTAAACCAATACAAGATCAATTCTCATTTTTCTTTTTGGCATGGCAAGTTTTTGGGACTTGGTTCACTAATCAAGACTCCTAACTTGTGTTTGTTGCCTACATTATTATTGACCGGCCTCAGATAGTTGTGACTTCTAACTATTGCTTAACATAGCGCTAAATTTGCCTTATGGCACACTAACTATTAACATTAACTATTGACAATTAACATTTACTTTTTGCTCTTTACTTTTATGCAATTTACTATTCTTGCACATATTATCCATTTGCTTTTCTCTTTGCTCACTTGAGCACATGTTTATGTTAATGCCATTTGCCTTTTGCTCACTTGAGCACATAATTGTGTATATATTATTATGCTTGTGTTTTGTTTTGATTGTTGTGAACCAAATGCAAAGAAATGGACTTAGTTTCTAGGACTTTCCCTATGCAAAGAAATGGAGAATTGGACTTAGATTCTAGGACTTTCCTTATGCAAGTTGGAGTAAATGGACCTTAATGATGAAGATGGATTAGAAGGACCAAATCTCTAAACTCTCTCTTGTCCATTCTTATTTTACTTCATGGAACTTTTGATGTGTGTGCTATTGTGCTAGGAGTTTCCATTTGAGCTTCATTGGAGGACCATTGCCATGTTCATCCAAGTGGAAGATACAAGATACATTGAGGTTCTTTTAAGAGACTTGTTTGATTGCTTATGCTTTGTGGTTGCTTATTCCAAAGGATGGGAGCTACTTGGATCATCTATATGATCTCAAGAGAGGAACTCCATTGTGGTTTTGATTCTTCTTCCCTTCTCTTTTTGTTTTACTTAGGACTTAGCCTTTCTTCTTCATCTCTCCACTCTAACCCAAGCCAACACTCTTTGTGCAAACATTTAACCTTTGTTTTCAACATTAGAAACCTAAGCCTTATGCTTTTGATTTTCAAACCTTCTTTTCACAATACTTATTTTGAATTGAATCCTTAAGTCAACTTTGACTATTTTGTATATACTTCTAATTGGTAAATATAATCCATTCAAATGTCTTTTTGTGGTTCCAATGGCCACTTTCTTAATCAAATTTTCCATAACCTTTAGCTATTAGGTTTGAGTTATCTTTGTGGTAGATGTAATACTCACCTATATCCTTAGTGATGGACAATGAGTCTTCCATGCTTATTATAGGGTTAACCCCTCACTAGCATGTTGAAGTTATCCTCACATGGTGGATTTGTGGTTTGGTTGAGTTTTCTCCCTTTGATAACAAAAGACCTTAAGGCTTTTGGACCAATCAATTCACCAACTTGTTTTTTGAGATTTTTACCCCGAACTACGAGGTTTTGATCCTAATCTTTTTATAAGATGGTACGTAGGCAATGGGTTTATCCATCCAAACACAAAATGTAAATAACTTGTATATTCTCTTCTCATCTCTTCAATCATGTTTGCACAAACAAATTTTTCACAAAAAACAACAACCTTTGCAACAAGTATGAAAAGGGCTCCCTAGGAGTACCTAGGATGTTTTGGGTGCCTAACACCTTCCCATTACATAACCAACCCCCTTATCCAGATCTCTGTTTCTTTTACTAGTTTTTGTTAAAACTATTAGGTTTTTGTTCGCTTTCTAACCATTCTTTTGGATAAATAGAAGTGCGGTGGCAACTCGACTTGTATGATTTACCTTGGATTTAATCAATATCTCTAATGGTAACGAATACCCCGCTACAGAAAAGTGGCGACTCTGCTAGGGAGAAATCCATTTGCCTAGTGGGTTTTGCCAACTTTTCATGCTTGTTGTATTCTATTTATTTCGTGACATATTTTTTGTGCAATTTGGGATTACAGTTTTGTGTGTAATGATTGATTTGCTTGATATTAATTCCTTGTATGCTTGGTGATATTTGTGAGATGAGTTCTATACCCGGACTCGAGTGCACTTAGGATAGGAGAATGGCGTAGTCTTGTTGACTTGTGTGGAGTTATTCCTTAGCAAGTTGACTTGCAAGTCCATTCACTTGGTGGAGGTCATGTTGGGATCAATAATGTCACACAAGTAAGTTGTGGTTAGACATTACTCTTTCCAATGTAGACCTTAGAAGCCAAGGACCTTAGTTTACCAAGCCCATCTTGGCCTATTTTTAGGAGGTAGTGCGAAAGTCGTTCAAATGTGAGATTTGATAGATTGTTACGCGATACTACACTCATAAGAGTCTCTCTTGAGAATATTTTTGGAATACGAGTAGTCGTTTCTCCGATAATATCCGAAAGATGGGATGATGACTATGGGAACCTCTTGTAGAACATGTTTGGCAGGTTTAAACCCTAGTACACTCCCTTTGGGTGGTTCTTAACCTAACTCCATGCTCGTGACTTACAACAAACCCTTGATTCATGGTTGATCCGTTCATGAATCCTTAATATCAATGGAACTTGGGTGTTGATAAGGTGTAAACCATAATCCACCAAAATGGATGATTGATATTAAGGATAACATGACCCATCCCATGACCTTTGTTTGGTGTGCTTTGCTTGATCCTTGAGTGTGATTGTTGCATTCATGCACCCATTTGCATCCATATCATCAACAAATAAGAAACTTTTCAAGGAACTTAAGGGATTTATTTGCAAAATTTTCAGACATGGAAAGACAAAGAAGGAATACAAAGAAGTACAGCTTCAGGCAACCAGATTTGAAAGAGTTAAGGAATCTGACATCCTATGTATTAGATCCTTTGGGTTTCAAGGCTCGTTTTGGGAAGCTTATTCCTCTTCTGACTACTCAGGTGGATGGAGGATTGATGAGTGTATTGGTGCAGTTTTATGATCCCTTGTACCGTTGCTTCACGTTTTCGGATTTCCAACTTTTGCCTACCCTTGAGGAGTATGCCTATCTTGTGGGTATACCTATCCTAGACCAGTTGCCGTTCAATGGCTTGGAGAGTATTCCTACTTCTCAAGAGATAGCTGACATGTTGCACATAGATGAATCTCTGGTTGGTGCTCATATGACTACCAAAGGTGGAATTCAAGGTCTCCCTTCTGAGTTCCTCATTGCTCAAGCTATTGTATATGGGAAGGCCATGAGTGAGGATGCCTTTGAAGCCATATTTGTACTTCTCATCTATGGATTGGTATTGTTCCCCAACATCGATAAGTTTGTGGATGTGAACGCTATTAGGATCTTTTCTACTCTTAATCCCGTTCCGACTCTGTTGGGTGATGCTTATTTCTCTTTGCATATGAGGAATGCAAAGGGTGGTGGTGCCATTGTGTGCTGTTTGCCTCTGTTGTATAAGTGGTTTATTTCTCACTTACCGCAGACGGTCGCCTTCAAGGAGAACAAAGGATGTCTACGGTGGTCCACGAGACTTATGTCTCTCACTAATGATGATATCTCTTGGTACAATCGTGTGTATGATGGTGTGCAGATTATCGACTCTTGTGGTGAATTCTCCAATGTGCCTCTTCTCGGTACATGTGGTGGGATTAACTACAACCCTGTTTTAGCACGTCGTCAGCTTGGGTTCCCCCTAAAGGATAAACCTAATAACATTCTGTTAGAGGGTGTGTTCTTTCAGGAGGGTAAAGATCCCCAAGGCTTGAAGGGCAGAATGGTCCGCGCTTGGCGCAAGATTCATAGGAAAGGAAGGAAGGAGTTGGGTCTTAAGAATTGTGTTGCTATGGAGCCTTACACTGCTTGGGTTAGGAAGAGAACGTCTGAGTATCTCATGCCTTACGAGTATCCGAGACCTACACCTTTGGTTATGGCTAGGCCTTCAACCCTCCCTAATCAAGGAGTAGAGGAGTTGAGATACGAAGACCGTTCACGTGCTTGGATCCGTGAACGCGAAGAGTTACTTCAGCAGATTAGAGAGAAGGACGCTTTGATTGAGTTCCTCGAACATCAGGTTATTGATGATCCTGATGATGCATGGACTTCTCTACTTCCTCAGTCTTCCAAGTTTTGGAAGAGGAGGTATGATTGACTCGCCAAGGAGAAGGCGGATATGGAGGCAGCCTACGAGAGAGAGGTGAAGAGGCTTCGTGCATCCTATCTTCCTGTGTCCCGAGCTTTAGATGATTCTTTCTAGGGATCCATAAGGATGATTATTTTCCTTTTCTCTTGTGTATGATTGACAATGCTGTACTTCTTTTCCCTGATACTATTTGATGAGATATCTCCATATATGATAAATGTTTAATATTTCCAAAATTTGCAAATAAAACCCTAAGAGTTCCTTTGAAATAAAAAAACAAATCATGTGCACAAGCATTGCATGCATCATATGCATAAACAAGTTTTATTTCCGGCTTCTTGTCCTGTGGTCTAACTCTGTGTTCTTCATTTATTTTGAAGACAAGCTGACTCACCGGTACTACACTAGAGCCAACATTTCAAGACTGATGGATCAACTAGAACAAGAGAACCGTGAGCTGAAAGAGGAAGTGGCCAGACTGAGTGCCTTGTGTAACACGGTGGGAGAACTGACTTTAGTTAAATGTTGCGGATAGCAAGAGTCGCCACCGACTTTTATTTTATCCAAAAGGAAATGACATAAAAGAACAGGAAAGACCTTAAAAAGATTTTGGGTTCGGGGGGTAGGTTATACAAAGGGAAGGTATTAGCACCCTTTATATCCATGGTTATCCATGGGCTCTTAGTTACTTAGCTCACTTTGTTTGTTTGCAAGAGTGTAGTGTGTGATTAGAAAAATTTCTTTAAGTACTTTGTAATGACCCTCGTATGGGTGTATACAAAGCCTAGTTTAGAAATTGTGAGGTGTAAAAGTAATTTCGAAAAGTGTGAGCAAGTAACTATGAGATACCTACCCTAGATTAAGTCTTTCGTGTTCTCGTATATTCTTTCAATGGTAAGACTGTCCCTATTATTAAGGAATAGGTAGTCATTACCTTGGATGTGTTTAAGGGACGGGCGTAGGATCATCGTATGGTCAATGAAGGCAACATAAGGGGTGTCTTTAGCAACTCGTAGGGACTATCATCATATTTACCGAAGGGACAAGATCATTATATCGTAGGCAACCTCGTAGGGACTTGATCTTTTAAGTTTATAGGGACTTGATGATTTTTCTGTTTGAAGGGACTTTGCTTAAGACACCCCTATTTTCGAGGGACTTGACCATTTAAAGAAGGCAACCAAGAGGAATACCCTAGGAAGTACAGATGGCGATCAAAGATCGACTTACGTGTGTGAGTATTATTTTTCAGATATTTGTCTTGAATTTTATTTTCTAAGTTCAATTATTTACAGCTAGTTTTTTTTGCACTCCCTAAATTACTAACCACGCAATAAATATTTACGAAAATAAAAGCAAGAAAAATAAATTCCTAAACTATTACATGGCTATGGGACAGATACATAATAATCAGGCGAGAAAGAATAAATTTACAACCTATATATTTGTTCCTAATATTATAAATAAAACAAAATTAAAATAAGAAAAATAATGAAGCAAAAATAGAATAGATAAAAGCAAATAATAATAAAATAATAAATAAACAATGGTAATAAAGCAATAATAAAATAACAATAATAATAAAGTGATAATAAAAAGGTTAGAATTTTAAAAGAAATTATTTTAGGTTAAACAAGTTAGATTTTTTTAGAAGTTATTAGAAAAATATGAGTTTAAAATAAATTAGTAATAATAAAAGAATTTAAAATACATTAATGTACAAATTATAAAATAAAAGAGTTATATGAAAAATATTAAGTTAGTTATTTACAAAATAAATAAAGATTATAGAAAATATCAAATTATTAGATTAATAGGTTTATTATTATTATTCAATTAGAAAAATGGTCAATTAGATTTTATTTACAAAATATATAAGGATTTATTATTATAAGTAAGTAATAAAAAAAGTTATTAAAATAGTTAGTATTTATTATTTATTTACAAAAAAAAATAAAGGTTATAGAAAAATATTAAATAATTAATTTAGTAGGTTTTCACGCCCTACATTACTAAACCACGCAGTTAATATAGGATCAATGGCAGGAATTTAAATGGCAGAAAAATGAATGGCAGAAAAATAAAACGGCAGAAAATAAATGGCAGAAAATAAAATCCTAATTATTACAACGCTTTGGTGCAGTTACATAATAAAGATGGTGAAAAGTAAAACTGAAAATATTACAAGTTAAAACTTAAAATATTACAAGGGCGAAGCAGTTACAGTGTATGAATAACATAAATATGAGGGAAAATAGGAAATAATAATAAGATTTGTTAAGGTTTAAGAAAAGGTTTATGGTTTAGAGGAAACAACACGGCTAAAGTTTTAGGTTTGAAATTTAGAGTTTGTGGCGAAATTGTCAGGGTTTAGGAAAAATCAGGGTAGTTAGTTATGAAAAAAAATGTGCAGATCTAAATATATGTATATATATAAAAAAAATGAATTAAAAAAAAACAACGGCGTTGCTAGCGCAAAATTGCGATCATCGCAACTGGATCGGATAACACAAATGTCACGCCTCATACACGTATATGTGAAAACGGCGTATTGACACGATCCGATCCGAAAACATAATCAAATATATCAACAAAATAGATAAAGTATATATCATATAGAAACTATTACCAAACTGTGTGTATGATAGTATAGATCAGCCACTCTCAGTTTCTCTTTTTCGTTCTGTCTTTTGGCCTCCCTCTATCAGTCATGCTAGTAAATATATATAGGAACAAATTAGGTTAATGATAATGGGCCTAAGTTTATTTTGAAACCCAATATTAAATTAAAAACTGAATAAAGTTAAATAATTAAAATAGTTAAAATTAAAATAAAAACTAATTAACCTATTTATTTATTCTAGACCCAATATTAAATTAAAAACTGAATAAAGTTAAATAATTAAAATAGTTAAAATTAAAATAAAAACTAATTAACCTATTTATTTATTCTAGACCCAATATTAAATTAAAAATTGAATAAAGTTAAATAATTAAAATAGTTAAAATTAAAATAAAAACTAATTAACCTATTTATTTATTCTAGACCCAATATAAAAATAAATAGACTCAAAAAAATAAAAGTCGGGCACCAAAATGCTCGAAAAAATAAAATGAACACGTCAAAATAATCAGCGCGAAATAAATGACTCGGAAAAATACAGCGTTTGGTCGGATTTTGAAATAAAAATTATGACCGTTTAAACCGCTCAGACTGATCAACATATGACCAAAAATAGTCGTAAAAATATTTTTAGCATGTCAAATTAAACCACGCGAACCACAGATTAATGTTACCGACATTTGCAAACTTAAACTTGACATTTTTTCGTTGACTAATTTTAGGCACAGTTAAAAAGTTAATTTGACCAGTCTGTTTGTAAATTCCGAGAAATTATTCCGGCTAATATTAAGACAGAAAAAAATGTTATGCTATGAAGATGATGCAAATGAATGTGAAACAAAAAATTGGTTAGAGTTAAAAATAGAGGGAAAATTTGGGGGTGCAACAGGTGCCCCTGTTCAATTTTCTGAAACCTGAGGAGTTAGATTGGCTTGTGTGCCATTCATGACTTGGAAGGTTGAAGGGGATTGAACACAAAAGCCCAAAAATTTGCACTCCCCGGTGCGTAAAGTAACACTGATGACTAGTTGTATATGCTTAAGTGGGCTTGAAGATGCCACTTGGAAGAACTGGAGATGGGCTTATAGATGCCATCCATAATATCAGGAGGTGATAATATCTTGATGTTGATACTGGATATCAGTACTAGGTCTTCGTATAGGCCATCTCTGAATCGTATCTAAGAACATGCTTTTAATTTAAGTGTCAGAACCAAATCTTCGTGGCGATTTCTTTCTGAATTAAGTATCAGCACTAGACCTTCGTATAGATCGTCTCTGAACTGTTTTGAATTGTTGAATAGACCAGTAGAAATAAATCTTCGTGATGATTATCTCTTCTGGAAATATCCTGGATTAGGGAATAGATCTTCGTATAGACCGTTTGCCTACTATCCAAGAACAAAAGAGTGTCAGGATGAAATCTCCTGAAAATATCCTGGACTAGGGAATAGATCTTCGTATAGACCGTTTGCCTACTATCCAAGAACAAAAGAATATCAGGATGAAATCTCCTGAAAATATCATGGACTAGGGAATAGATCTTTGTATAGACCGTTTGCCTACTATCCGAGGACAAAAGAGTATCAGGATTAACTCTCCTGAAAACATCCTGGACTAGGGAATAGATCTTCGTATAGACCGTTTGCCTACTATCCAAGGACACCTTGAGTAATGATTAAGTATCAGCACTAGATCTTCGTATAGATCGTTTCTGACCTGTTGTGAATTGTTGATAGTATTTTATCTGTATATAACCATCCTGCAAGGAAAAGGTTAGTTTATGCAATATGTATGCATGCATGGCATGGTGCATCTAAGTAAATGTATTATGCACTTATGGATATGCCATGAAATGATGTAAATGATGTATGTATGAATCATGCGGCCTGAAGCGTCCGGATATCTTTGTATAACAACTGCTGGCTTAGGGAAAATAAATCCCGATTCGTTGCTGAAGAATATGAGGAACTCGTTCCCGTCTTGTTTGATAGTATAGTATTTGTCACTTCCCGTATTCGTTCGTCGTACTTCTATTGAAGGAATAAGTTCCTGAGTATCCCGACTGAGGATAAAAGAGATGGACATAAATTCAAGGGGAGACGTAATTCGAAGCATCTATAAAGATAGATTTGCTCTACTGGGGATTTGTAGTGGGGATGAACCGGCGAAGCTTCATTGAACTACTACCCTCGTTCGTCCTTAGTAAATACTATTACCGCATTTTATGCATTT
Organism: Lathyrus oleraceus; assembly: GCF_024323335.1. Lineage (NCBI taxonomy): Eukaryota > Viridiplantae > Streptophyta > Magnoliopsida > Fabales > Fabaceae > Lathyrus > Lathyrus oleraceus. Next base: position 151,659,383 of record NC_066583.1, on the reverse strand, counting down.
CTGGTAAACATCAATCGTATTCAAAAGCATACATACATTCAAACACAACCAATGGACGTTTTCGCTTATGTAAATAGAGTAAAAGTAAATCTGGATTCAAAGATGAAATTTTATTTATATCACAAAGTGACGTATACATAGGCAAGTTTGTACAAGGAGACAGAAATCCTAGTAAGAGGAATTCGTCGTAAATTTTTTATAAAACAAAGAAAACAGCTATGTGAAAAATGATCCTATTGAGTTTCAATTCTACTATTGCCATTATCTTCAAATATCTCATCTTCTGCTGTTGAGACAGAAACGATTGGATTGATCTTTATCTGTTTGAACTTGATTTAGGTAGCACCATCAGTTGAAGTTACATGAGTGATCCAAACGAGACATAGTCATACGCTTTAATCCCTAACTTTTGCCTGGATTGCCCTTTCAGGTTTTCAATCCACCGGGATACCCTTTTTTTGCCCAAGCCGCCTTTTCAGGTTTTCGACTTGCCGGGTGTACATTTTTTTTATATATATCCCTAATTTTTGCCCGAACCCTTTTGGTTTGCCGGGATGCCCTTATTTTTGCCTAGGCCAGTCAACCTAGCGGGTCTCTTTTTATGCGTAGTATTTTTTAACTATGTTTGCGTTTACAGGCTGTGGAAAGTCTTCACCATCCATAGTAGTATGCATCATGGCACCTCCTGAGAATACTCTTTTGACCACAAATGATCCTTCATATGTAGGAGTCCACTTGCCCCTAGGATCACCCTGTGGTAGTATGATACGCTTGATTACCAAGTCACCAGCCTGATATACCTTTGGCTTAACCTTCTTATTGAAAGCTTTGATCATCCGTTTCTGGTACATCTGACCATGACAAACAACTGCCAACCTCTTCTCATCAATCAAATTTATCTGGTCGAGTCGAGTCTGAATCCATTCATCCTCGTCTAAACCTGCCTCTTTCATGATTCTTAGAGAGGGAATCTGAACTTCCACTGGTAACACGGCTTCCATTCCGTAGACCAAAGAGAAAGGAGTTGCCCTTGTCGAAGTGCGTACTGAAGTGCGATAACCATGAAGAGCAAAGGGTAACATCTCATGCCAGTCTTTGTATGTTACTGTCATCTTTTGTATGATCTTCTTAATATTCTTATTAGCAGCCTCCACGGTGCCATTCATCTTTGGCCGGTACGGAGAAGAGTTATGGTGTTTTATTTTGAACTGCGTGCAGAGTTCAGCAATCATCTTGTTGTTCTTCCGGAGAGGGCAGGTTTCTCAGATGTATATTTGATAAGATCCATCTTAGAAATCAATAAAGTGGTATGATTCAACATATACTGTCTTAGTCGGCGAGCAGCCTAAGCCAAAGCATAGCAAGCTTTCTCGAGCTGGGAGTATCTTGTTTCACAGTCGGTACCTTTTACTAAGGTAGTATATTGCATGCTCTTTTCGACCAGACTCGTCATATTGCCCCAACACACACCCTATTGAATTTTCTAACATGGTCAAATACATGATTAGAGGTCTTCCTTCAACTGGTGGCATCAGATTTATAGGTTCTTGGAGATACTTCTTGATTTTGTCAAAAGCTTCTTGACATTCATCATTCCATATCATCTCTTGATTTTTTTCCAGCGAAAACCTCTACATAGTTATGTAACATCCGACTCAATCTTTCTTTGACACTGTTTTCCTAGCCTGCTCCTATTTTGACTTCTTTCTTGTCTACTTCAGTACCCAAATTTACAACCTCAATTGATTCCTCATGCGGCTGTGTAACTTTCTCTTCTTGTTGTAATAACCTAGCAAGCTCTACAAGTACTTCACAATCTTCATCCTTTCCATCTTCAGCTTGATAGATCGGATTCTCGAAATTATAATTGGTAATAGTAGAACTGTTATCAACAGGATCCAGAGTGGATGAGGATCTGCATTTTAGTGATGTGGGTGTGTGTAAGAACACATAGCTGATGAAAATAAAATAAAAGAAAAACAAAGAGCCCAATATTTACGAAAACGAAACGTCCATTGATTTTTATTGAATGAAGTATGCAAATGAAATGATATCCCGAAACAAGCATACCATTGTGCCCCGGGTAAGGCACAAGGCTTAAAAGTTTAATTGTTCAACACAGTAATAGTATTTACTCCTGACTAAAGGAGATAGGAATAACGTCTTCAGTCTTCCAATTGTTGAGCCCATCACCCACAGTAGGAAAAATCCAGTTATCCAAATTGTAGTCTTCATTATAGTCACCCACAACATTGATTTGATCTTTCATGTTCCCTGGATTGGTGATACGAACAACACGAGCACGACGAACAGCCTTCTGGGACTCTGCAGTGAAACCCAGACCAAACTTGTCAGACTTGTAAGGAATGTCGGGAAGCTGACCCCAAATAGTACAACCATCTTCTTCAACCACAGCTCTAGCATCTTTGAGGGAAGCCATTGTAGGAGGTACTCTGGTAACCACAGGAACTCTTTTAACCACAGGAGGAGCTTCAGTAGCGGGAACGACCCAAGGAACTACCTTAAATATCTGGCAAGGAGTCTCAACATATTCACTTTCCACTTCAACATACTTAAATGTATTCACATGACTGACCATATATTCTTCCTCTCCATAAACAGTTATGATCTTTCCCTTCACTGGATATCTCAACTTCTGATGTAGAGTGGAGGTCACAGCACCTGCCCCGTGGATCCAGGGGCGCCCAAGCAAACAAGAGTACGCAGGACGAATATCCATTACATGGAAGATATAATCGAAGACTTGAGAGCCTACTTTGATCGGGAGGTCTATTTCTCCATGCACCACTCTTCTTGCACCATCAAAGGCTCTCACCACTATATTACTTGATCTTAACACAGCATCTTCAGGACTGAGCTTGTTAAGAACCTCTTTGGGAAGTACATTCAATGAAGAGCCATTGTCTATCAACACATGAGACAAGGTAGTGCCCCTACATTCAATGGAGATATGTAAAGCTCTGTTATGGTTTCTTTTGGCAGGAGTCAAGTCAGCATCAGAAAAACCTAACCCATTATCATAAGTCAGATGTGCAACACAATTTTCAAATTGATCCACAGAAGTTTCATTTGGTACATGAGCAGTCCTTAAGAATTTGATCAAGGCTTTAGCATGAGCCTCAGAACACAGCAATAAAGACAACATGGGGATTTTGGAGGGAGTATGCCCCAACTGGTCAACAATATCATAATCACTCTTACGAATGATCTTCAGCTCATCTTGCCCCTTGGACAAGTTCAGAATCAACTCTTGGAATTGTGCATTCTGAGCCTGGAGATCTTTGACAGTCTGTTCAAGAGCCATTTCTGCTGAAATAAACAGCGAGAAGATAAGATACCTGTTCATAATAAACCTGTGATGCAATAATATGGTATGTAGATGCTTATGCAATGTTTTCAAGGACCGTAGGATTTAAATTTGTTTAAACCACCAAAAAGTAAACTTTTATTAGTAATAAACTTGTTTGCCCCTTGGGCTTACAATAAAAATGAAATGAATACAAAAAATGGGGTTTTAAGTCTCCCATGGACGTTTCCTCTTTGTGTTGAGGTATGAGTTGAGATTCCGCTCCTCGTGAAGTTATTTTGTTAGCTCCAGGATTCTTTCCTGACTTGCCTTGTAATGAGTCTCAAAAGTATCTCTTTGCTCCTTCAACTCGATCCAGGACCTCTGTAACTCTTCCATGTCAGTGGGCATGTCTGGATGAAGAATGATGTAAGAAGTATCTCCTTCAGCAACAGGCTCCATGGTAACTGGTAGGATATCAGGATATGGCATCATAAGAGTCTGAGCACGAGATCGTACCCATCTGAGATATGGTTCCATAGGAATAGTGTACTTGGGTTCCAGAGTCTTGCTGTCAACCTTGTTCACTTTACCCCATGCTCGTATGAACCTTTGACGGTAACCTTGAAGATCGTTGTCGTAGTCGAACACAATACCCTGAATAAGCATGTCATGAGGACCATCAGTCCGAGCGTAACCACACTGACCTAGAGCTAAAGAAGGGTTGTAGGTAATGCCCCCTCTTATGCCAAGGAGTGGCACATTAGGGAACTCCCCACAACGGTCAATGATGGTAACATTCTCCATAGATCTAGAGCACCAATGAATATCTGAATGAGAAAGTGACATAATCCTCTTGGACCACCTGAACCCTTGTTCATTTTTCATCACTGATCGAGGAAGGTGAGAAATAAACCACCTAGATAATAGAGGTATGCAACACATCAGAGTTCCTCGTGCCTTCGTAGTACGGGTATGAAGAGAGTGTAAGATGTCTCCAAGTAATGTAGGCACTGGATTGCGAGTCAGAAATATGTTGATGGCGTGTACGTCTATGAACTGGTCTGGATTGGGGAACAGTACTAAGCCATAAATCAATAGGGCTAAGATCTCCTCAAAATCATCATAACTCATAGCCTTCAGGAATACTTGAGCTTTCTCCACCAATACCTTAGCAAGAATACCCTTAACTCCACTCCTTGTTTCTAGGACAATGTCTGATTTCTTTAAATGTAAGGCTGCAGCAATGACTTCAGGTTTAGGCTCTTTTTCCAAGCCTGTGAAGGGTTTCTGATCAAGAATAGGTATACCCAGAAGCTTGGAGAACTCCTCTATCGTAGGAACCAGCTGATAGTCGGGAAATGTGAAGCAATGATGTTTAGGGTCAAAGAACTGAAACAGGACACTCATCATGTCTTCATTGAACCTTGAAGTGACTAGATCCAGTAGGTGACCATGCCTCTTGATGAACTGGGAGTTTTCAGAAACTTGAGAGACCAATTCCTTAAGCTTAGGAGGTATTCCTACAAAGTTGATCCGGATAGTATTCCTACGAGCAGAAGCCATGACCTGCAACAAAGAACAAAGATAAATCCTTTGGTCCTTGAAATGGTTAGTGAAAATGCTATGCTTATGATGCATGATGATGCTATGATGTTATGCTCAATCACAAACATGTGGCACACACAAACAAGTCACACAATAGCCCTAGGTTTGAAGGCTTGCATGAGGTTTAAAGGTAAGTACCCTCCCCTGAAGTTTAGTTGATTCATCCTGTTCTACAAAAGTAACCAGGTTCTAAGGGATCTCAAAATCATTGATCTTTCACAAGGGTGGTTGTTCAGTAGGCAACTTACTTGCCAACCAACACCCTCCAAGTTTAGGATCTCAATGAGTGTAGTATCGAGTATCAACCAACTTCAGTCTTCACCAAAGCCGGTTATCTCACTACTTTCTAAAGGCCAAGATGGGATGACTAGGGTTCTAAAAGTCAGTTAGTGTATTGACAACATATGGCAGCCTCATATTATCCTCAACTTGCTTAAGGAACATAAGCACCAACCAAGAAGTCACACTAACTATGGCCACCAGATCAACCATATCGATATACGCCGTACAGTTTCCTTGGTCTATTGCCATTTACCTAAGGTACACTAGATCTGGGTTAGGGTCTTTCACACATAAGAGCACCCAACAGATAAGTATAAAGCAAACAAGGCAAACAATTTTAAAGTGATCTAATTCCTAAGGGTACCCCTCTTTTATTAAATCCCCAGCAGAGTCGCCAGTTCTGTAACACGGTGGGAGAACTGACTTTAGTTAAATGTTGCGGATAGCAAGAGTCGCCACCGACTTTTATTTTATCCAAAAGGAAAGGACATAAAAGAACAGGAAAGACCTTAAAAAGATTTTGGGTTCGGGGGGTAGGTTATACAAAGGGAAGGTATTAGCACCCTTTATATCCATGGTTATCCATGGGCTCTTAGTTACTTAGCTCACTTTGTTTGTTTGCAAGAGTGTAGTGTGTGATTAGAAAAATTTCTTTAAGTACTTTGTAATGACCCTCGTATGGGTGTATACAAAGCCTAGTTTAGAAATTGTGAGGTGTAAAAGTAATTTCGAAAAGTGTGAGCAAGTAACTATGAGATACCTACCCTAGATTAAGTCTTTCGTGTTCTCGTATATTCTTTCAATGGTAAGACTGTCCCTATTATTAAGGAATAGGTAGTCATTACCTTGGATGTGTTTAAGGGACGGGCGTAGGGTCATCGTATGGTCAATGAAGGCAACATAAGGGGTGTCTTTAGCAACTCGTAGGGACTATCATCATATTTACCGAAGGGACAAGATCATTATATCGTAGGCAACCTCGTAGGGACTTGATCTTTTAAGTTTATAGGGACTTGATGATTTTTCTGTTTGAAGGGACTTTGCTTAAGACACCCCTATTTTCGAGGGACTTGACCATTTAAAGAAGGCAACCAAGAGGAATACCCTAGGAAGTACAGATGGCGATCAAAGATCGACTTACGTGTGTGAGTATTATTTTTCAGATATTTGTCTTGAATTTAATTTTCTAAGTTCAATTATTTACAGTTAGTTTTTTTTGCACTCCCTAAATTACTAACCACGCAATAAATATTTACGAAAATAAAAGCAAGAAAAATAAATTCCTAAACTATTACATGGTTATGGGACAGATACATAATAATCAGGCGAGAAAGAATAAATTTACAACCTATACATTTGTTCCTAATATTATAAATAAAACAAAATTAAAATAAGAAAAATAATGAAGCAAAAATAGAATAGATAAAAGCAAATAATAATAAAATAATAAATAAACAATGGTAATAAAGCAATAATAAAATAACAATAATAATAAAGTGATAATAAAAAGGTTAGAATTTTAAAAGAAATTATTTTAGGTTAAACAAGTTAGATTTTTTTAGAAGTTATTAGAAAAATATGAGTTTAAAATAAATTAGTAATAATAAAAGAATTTAAAATACATTAATGTACAAACTATAAAATAAAAGAGTTATATGAAAAATATTAAGTTAGTTATTTACAAAATAAATAAAGATTATAGAAAATATCAAATTATTAGATTAATAGGTTTATTATTATTATTCAATTAGAAAAATGGTCAATTAGATTTTATTTACAAAATATATAAGGATTTATTATTATAAGTAAGTAATAAAAAAAGTTATTAAAATAGTTAGTATTTATTATTTATTTACAAAAAAAAATAAAGGTTATAGAAAAATATTAAATAATTAATTTAGTAGGTTTTCACGCCCTACATTACTAATCCACGCAGTTAATATAGGATCAATGGCAGGAATTTAAATGGCAGAAAATAAATGACAGAAAATAAAATCCTAATTATTACAATGCTTTGGTGCAGTTACATAATAAAGATGGCGAAAAGTAAAACTGAAAATATTACAAGTTAAAACTTAAAATATTACAAGGGCGAAGCAGTTACAGTGTATGAATAACATAAATATGAGCGAAAATAGGAAATAATAATAAGATTTGTTAAGGTTTAAGAAAAGGTTTATGGTTTAGAGGAAACAACACGGCTAAAGTTTTAGGTTTGAAATTTAGAGTTTGTGGCGAAATTGTCAGGGTTTAGGAAAAATCAGGGTAGTTAGTTATGAAAAAAAATGTGCAGATCTAAATATATGTATATATATAAAAAAAATGCATTAAAAAAAAACAACGGCGTTGCTAGCGCAAAATTGCGATCATCGCAACTTGATCGGATAACACAAATGTCACGCCTCATACACGTATATGTGAAAACGGCGTATTGACACGATCCGATCCGAAAACATAATCAAATATATCAACAAAATAGATAAAGTATATATCATATATAAACTATTACCAAACTGTGTGTACGATAGTATAGATCAGCCACTCTCAGTTTCTCTTTTTCGTTCTGTCTTTTGGCCTCCCTCTATCAGTCATGCTAGTAAATATATATAAGAACAAATTAGGTTAATGATAATGGGCCTAAGTTTATTTTGAAACCCAATATTAAATTAAAAACTGAATAAAGTTAAATAATTAAAATAGTTAAAATTAAAATAAAAACTAATTAACCTATTTATTTATTCTAGACCCAATATTAAATTAAAAACTGAATAAAGTTAAATAATTAAAATAGTTAAAATTAAAATAAAAACTAATTAACCTATTTATTTATTCTAGACCCAATATTAAATTAAAAATTGAATAAAGTTAAATAATTAAAATAGTTAAAATTAAAATAAAAACTAATTAACCTATTTATTTATTCTAGACCCAATATAAAAATAAATAGACTCAAAAAAATAAAAGTCGGGCACCAAAATGCTCGAAAAAATAAAATGAACACGTCAAAATAATCAGCGCGAAATAAATGACTCGGAAAAATACAGCGTTTGGTCGGATTTTGAAATAAAAATTATGACCGTTTAAACCGCTCAGACTGATCAACATATGACCAAAAATAGTCGTAAAAATATTTTTAGCATGTCAAATTAAACCACGTGAACCGCAGATTAATGTTACCGACATTTGCAAACTTAAACTTGACATTTTTTCGTTGACTAATTTTAGGCGCAGTTAAAAAGTTAATTTGACCAGTCTGTTTGTAAATTCCGAGAAATTATTCTGGCTAATATTAAGACAGAAAAAAATGTTATGCTATGAAGATGATGCAAATGAATGTGAAACAAAAAATTGGTTAGAGTTAAAAATAGAGGGCAAATTTTGGGGTGCAACAGGTGCCCCTGTTCAATTTTCTGAAACCTGAGGAGTTAGATTGGCTTGTGTGCCATTCGTGACTTGGAAGGTTGAAGGGGATTGAACACAAAAGCCCAAAAATTTGCACTCCCCGGTGCGTAAAGTAACACTGATGACTAGTTGTATATGCTTAAGTGGGCTTGAAGATGCCACTTGGAAGAACTGGAGATGGGCTTATAGATGCCATCCATAATATCAGGAGGTGATAATATCTTGATGTTGATACTGGATATCAGTACTAGGTCTTCGTATAGGCCGTCTCTGAATCGTATATAAGAACATGCTTTTAATTTAAGTGTCAGAACCAAATCTTCGTGGCGATTTCTTTCTGAATTAAATATCAGCACTAGACCTTCGTATAGATCGTCTCTGAACTGTTTTGAATTGTTGAATAGACCAGTAGAAATAAATCTTCGTGATGATTATCTCTTCTGGAAATATCCTGGATTAGGGAATAGATCTTCGTATAGACCGTTTGCCTACTATCCAAGAACAAAAGAGTGTCAGGATGAAATCTCCTGAAAATATCCTGGACTAGGGAATAGATCTTCGTATAGACCGTTTGCCTACTATCCAAGAACAAAAGAATATCAGGATGAAATCTCCTGAAAATATCATGGACTATGGAATAGATCTTTGTATAGACCGTTTGCCTACTATCCGAGGACAAAAGAGTATCAGGATTAACTCTCCTGAAAACATCCTGGACTAGGGAATAGATCTTCGTATAGACCGTTTGCCTACTATCCAAGGACACCTTGAGTAATGATTAAGTATCAGCACTAGATCTTCGTATAGATCGTTTCTGACCTGTTGTGAATTGTTGATAGTATTTTATCTGTATATAACCATCCTGCAAGGAAAAGGTTAGTTTATGCAATATGTATGCATGCATGGCATGGTGCATCTAAGTAAATGTATTATGCACTTATGGATATGCCATGGTATGATGTAAATGATGTATGTATGAATCATGCGGCCTGAAGCGTCCGGATATCTTTGTATAACAACTGCTGGCTAGGGAAAATAAATCCCGATTCGTTGCTGAAGAATATGAGGAACTCGTTCCCGTCTTGTTTGATAGTATAGTATTTGTCACTTCCCGTATTCGTTCGTCGTACTTCTATTGAAGGAATAAGTTCCTGAGTATCCCGACTGAGGATAAAAGAGATGGACATAAATTCAAGGGGAGACGTAATTCGAAGCATCTATAAAGATAGATTTGCTCTACTGGGGATTTGTAGTGGGGATGAACCGGCGAAGCTTCATTGAACTACTACCCTCGTTCGTCCTTAGTAAATACTATTACCGCATTTTATGCATTTCTGGTAAACATCAATCGTATTCAAAAGCATACATACATTCAAACACAACCAATGGACGTTTTCGCTTATGTAAATAGAGTAAAAGTAAATCTGGATTCAAAGATGAAATTTTATTTATATCACAAAGTGACCTATACATAGGCAAGTTTGTACAAGGAGACAGAAATCCTAGTAAGAGGAATTCGTCGTAAATTTTTTATAAAACAAAGAAAACAGCTATGTGAAAAATGATCCTATTGAGTTTCAATTCTACTATTGCCATTATCTTCAAATATCTCATCTTCTGCTGTTGAGACAGAAACGATTGGATTGATCTTTATCTGTTTGAACTTGATTTAGGTAGCACCATCAGTTGAAGTTACATGAGTGATCCAAACGAGACATAGTCATACGCTTTAATCCCTAACTTTTGCCTGGATTGCCCTTTCAGGTTTTCAATCCACCGGGATACCCTTTTTTTGCCCAAGCCGCCTTTTCAGGTTTTCGACTTGCCGGGTGTACATTTTTTTTTATATATATCCCTAATTTTTGCCCGAACCCTTTTGGTTTGCCGGGATGCCCTTATTTTTGCCTAGGCCAGTCAACCTAGCGGGTCTCTTTTTATGCGTAGTATTTTTTAACTATGTTTGCGTTTACAGGCTGTGGAAAGTCTTCACCATCCATAGTAGTAAGCATCATGGCACCTCCTGAGAATACTCTTTTGACCACAAATGATCCTTCATATGTAGGAGTCCACTTTCCCCTAGGATCACCCTGTGGTAGTATGATACGCTTGATTACCAAGTCACCAGCCTGATATACCTTTGGCTTAACCTTCTTATTGAAAGCTTTGATCATCCGTTTCTGGTACATCTGACCATGACAAACAGCTGCCAACCTCTTCTCATCAATCAAATTTATCTGGTCGAGTCGAGTCTGAATCCATTCATCCTCGTCTAAACCTGCCTCTTTCATGATTCTTAGAGAGGGAATCTGAACTTCCACTGGTAACACGGCTTCCATTCCGTAGACCAAAGAGAAAGGAGTTGCCCCTGTCGAAGTGCGTACTGAAGTGCGATAACCATGAAGAGCAAAGGGTAACATCTCATGCCAGTCTTTGTATGTTACTGTCATCTTTTGTATGATCTTCTTAATATTCTTATTAGCAGCCTCCACGGTGCCATTCATCTTTGGCCGGTACGGAGAAGAGTTATGGTGTTTTATTTTGAACTGCGTGCAGAGTTCAGCAATCATCTTGTTGTTCTTCCGGAGAGGGCAGGTTTCTCAAATGTATATTTGATAAGATCCATCTTAGAAATCAATAAAGTGGTATGATTCAACATATACTGTCTTAGTCGGCGAGCAGCCTAAGCCAAAGCATAGCAAGCTTTCTCGAGCTGGGAGTATCTTGTTTCACAGTCGGTACCTTTTGCTAAGGTAGTATATTGCATGCTCTTTTCGACCAGACTCGTCATGTTGCCCCAACACACACCCTATTGAATTTTCTAACATGGTCAAATACATGATTAGAGGTCTTCCTTCAACTGGTGGCATCAGATTTATAGGTTCTTGGAGATACTTCTTGATTTTGTCAAAAGCTTCTTGACATTCATCATTCCATATCATCTCTTGATTTTTCCAGCGAAAAACTCTACATAGTTACGTAACATCCGACTCAATCTTTCTTTGACACTGTTTTCCAAGCCTGCTCCTATTTTGACTTCTTTCTTGTCTACTTCAGTACCCAAATTTACAACCTCAATTGATTCCTCATGCGGTTGTGTAACTTTCTCTTCTTGTTGTAATAACCTAGCAAGCTCTACAGGTACTTCACAATCTTCATCCTTTCCATCTTCAGCTTGATAGATCGGATTCTCGAAATTATAATTGGTAATAGTAGAACTGTTATCAACAGGATCCAGAGTGGATGAGGATCTGCATTTTAGTGATGTGGGTGTGTGTAAGAACACATAGCTGATGAAAATAAAATAAAAGAAAAACAAAGAGCCCAATATTTACGAAAACGAAACGTCCATTGATTTTTATTGAATGAAGTATGCAAATGAAATGACATCCCGAAACAAGCATACCATTGTGCCCCGGGTAAGGCACGAGGCTTAATAGTTTAATTGTTCAACACAGTAATAGTATTTACTCCTGACTAAAGGAGATAGGAATAATGTCTTCAGTCTTCCAATTGTTGAGCCCATCACCCACAGTAGGAAAAATCCAGTTATCCAAATTGTAGTCTTCATTATAGTCACCCACAACATTGATTTGATCTTTCATGTTCCCTGGATTGGTGATACGAACAGCACGAGCACGACGAACAGCCTTCTGGGACTCTGCAGTGAAACCCAGACCAAACTTGTCAGACTTGTAAGGAATGTCGGGAAGCTGACCCCAAATAGTACAACCACCTTCTTCAACCACAGCTCTAACATCTTTGAGGGAAGCCATTGTAGGAGGTACTCTGGTAACCACAGGAACTCTTTTAACCACAGGAGGAGCTTCAGCAGCGGGAACGACCCAAGGAACTACTTCAAATATCTGGCAAGGAGTCTCAACATATTCACTTTCCACTTCAACATACTTAAATGTATTCGCATGACTGACCATATATTCTTCCTCTCCATAAACAGTTACGATCTTTCCCTTCACTAGATATCTCTACTTCTGATGTAGAGTGGAGGTCACAGCACCTGCCCCGTGGATCCAGGGGCGCCCAAGCAAACAAGAGTACGCAGGACGAATATCCATTACATGGAAGATAGAATCGAAGACTTGAGAGCCTACTTTGATCGGGAGGTCTATTTCTCCATGCACCACTCTTCTTGCACCATCAAAGGCTCTCACCACTATATTACTTGATCTTAACACAGCATCTTCAGGACTGAGCTTGTTAAGAACCTCTTTGGGAAGTACATTCAATGAAGAGCCATTGTCTATCAACACATGAGACAAGGTAGTGCCCCTACATTCAATGGAGATATGTAAAGCTCTGTTATGGTTTCTTTTGGCAGGAGTCAAGTCAGCATCAGAAAAACCTAACCCATTATCATAAGTCAGATGTGCAACACAATTTTCAAATTGATCCACAGAAATTTCATTTGGTACATGAGCAGTCCTTAAGAATTTGATCAAGGCTTTAGCATGAGCCTCAGAACACAGCAACAAAGACAACATGGGGATTTTGGAGGGAGTATGCCCCAACTGGTCAACAATATCATAATCACTCTTACGAATGATCTTCAGCTCATCTTGCCCCTTGGACAAGTTCAGAATCAACTCTTGGAATTGTGCATTCTGAGCCTGGAGATCTTTGACAGTCTGTTCAAGAGCCATTTCTGCTGAAATAAACAGCGAGAAGATAAGATACCTGTTCATAATAAACCTGTGATGCAATAATATGGTATGTAGATGCTTATGCAATGTTTTCAAGGACCGTAGGATTTAAATTTGTTTAAACCACCAAAAAGTAAACTTTTATTAGTAATAAACTTGTTTGCCCCTTGGGCTTACAATAAAAATGAAATGAATACAAAAAATGGGGTTTTAAGTCTCCCATGGACGTTTCCTCTTTGTGTTGAGGTATGAGTTGAGATTCCGCTCCTCGTGAAGTTGTTTTGTTAGCTCCAGGATTCTTTCCTGACTTGCCTTGTAATGAGTCTCAAAAGTATCTCTTTGCTCCTTCAACTGGATCCAGGACCTCTGTAACTCTTCCATGTCAGTGGGCATGTCTGGATGAAGAATGATGTAAGAAGTATCTCCTTCAGCAACAGGCTCCATGGTAACTGGTAGGATATCAGGATATGGCATCATAAGAGTCTGAGCACGAGATCGTACCCATCTGAGATATGGTTCCATAGGAATAGTGTACTTGGGTTCCAGAGTCTTGCTGTCAACCTTGTTCACTTTACCCCATGCTCGTATGAACCTTTGACGGTAACCTTGAAGATCATTGTCGTAGTCGAACACAATACCTTGAATAAGCATGTCATGAGGACCATCAGTCCGAGCGTAACCACACTGACGTAGAGCTAAAGAAGGGTTGTAGGTAATTCCCCCTCTTATGCCAAGGAGTGGCACATTAGGGAACTCCCCACAACGGTCAATGATGGTAACATTCTCCATAGATCTAGAGCACCAATGAATATCTGAATGAGAAAGTGACATAATCCTCTTGGACCACCTGAACCCTTGTTCATTCTTCATCACTGATCGAGGAAGGTGAGAAATAAACCACCTAGATAATAGAGGTATGCAACACATCAGAGTTCCTCGTGCCTTCGTAGTACGGGTATGAAGAGAGTGTAAGATGTCTCCAAGTAATGTAGGCACTGGATTGCGAGTCAGAAATATGTTGATGGCGTGTACGTCTATGAACTGGTCTGGATTGGGGAACAATACTAAGCTATAAATCAATAGGGCTAAGATCTCCTCAAAATCATCATAACTCATAGCCTTCAGGAATACTTGAGCTTTCTCCACCAATACCTTAGCAAGAATACCCTTAACTCCACTCCTTGTTTCTAGGACAATGTCTGATTTCTTTAAATGTAAGGCTGCAGCAATGACTTCAGGTTTAGGCTCTTTTTCCAAGCCTGTGAAGGGTTTCTGATCAAGAATAGGTATACCCAGAAGCTTGGAGAACTCTTCTATCGTAGGAACCAGCTGATAGTCGGGAAATGTGAAGCAATGATGTTTAGGGTCAAAGAACTGAAACAGGACACTCATCATGTCTTCATTGAACCTTGAAGTGACTAGATCCAGTAGGTGACCATGCCTCTTGATGAACTGGGAGTTTTCAGAAACTTGAGAGACCAATTCCTTAAGCTTAGGAGGTATTCCTACAAAGTTGATCCGGATAGTATTCCTACGAGCAGAAGCCATGACCTGCAACAAAGAACAAAGATAAATCCTTTGGTCCTTGAAATGGTTAGTGAAAATGCTATGCTTATGATGCATGATGATGCTATGATGTTATGCTCAATCACAAACATGTGGCACACACAAACAAGTCACACAATAGCCCTAGGTTTGAAGGCTTGCATGAGGTTTAAAGGTAAGTACCCTCCCCTGAAGTTTAGTTGATTCATCCTGTTCTACAAAAGTAACCAGGTTCTAAGGGATCTCAAAATCATTGATCTTTCACAAGGGTGGTTGTTCAGTAGGCAACTTACTTGCCAACCAACACCCTCCAAGTTTAGGATCTCAATGAGTGTAGTATCGAGTATCAACCAACTTCAGTCTTCACCAAAGCCGGTTATCTCACTACTTTCTAAAGGCCAAGATGGGATGACTAGGGTTCTAAAAGTCAGTTAGTGTATTGACAACATATGGCAGCCTCATATTATCCTCAACTTGCTTAAGGAACATAAGCACCAACCAAGAAGTCACACTAACTATGGCCACCAGATCAACCATATCGATATACGCCGTACAGTTTCCTTGGTCTATTGCCATTTACCTAAGGTACACTAGATCTGGGTTAGGGTCTTTCACACATAAGAGCACCCAACAGATAAGTATAAAGCAAACAAGGCAAACAATTTTAAAGTGATCTAATTCCTAAGGGTACCCCTCTTTTATTAAATCCCCAGCAGAGTCGCCAGTTCTGTAACACGGTGGGAGAACTGACTTTAGTTAAATGTTGCGGATAGCAAGAGTCGCCACCGACTTTTATTTTATCCAAAAGGAAAGGACATAAAAGAACAGGAAAGACCTTAAAAAGATTTTGGGTTCGGGGGGTAGGTTATACAAAGGGAAGGTATTAGCACCCTTTATATCCATGGTTATCCATGGGCTCTTAGTTACTTAGCTCACTTTGTTTGTTTGCAAGAGTGTAGTGTGTGATTAGAAAAATTTCTTTAAGTACTTTGTAATGACCCTCGTATGGGTGTATACAAAGCCTAGTTTAGAAATTGTGAGGTGTAAAAGTAATTTCGAAAAGTGTGAGCAAGTAACTATGAGATACCTACCCTAGATTAAGTCTTTCGTGTTCTCGTATATTCTTTCAATGGTAAGACTGTCCCTATTATTAAGGAATAGGTAGTCATTACCTTGGATGTGTTTAAGGGACGGGCGTAGGGTCATCGTATGGTCAATGAAGGCAACATAAGGGGTGTCTTTAGCAACTCGTAGGGACTATCATCATATTTACCGAAGGGACAAGATCATTATATCGTAGGCAACCTCGTAGGGACTTGATCTTTTAAGTTTATAGGGACTTGATGATTTTTCTGTTTGAAGGGACTTTGCTTAAGACACCCCTATTTTCGAGGGAATTGACCATTTAAAGAAGACAACCAAGAGGAATACCCTAGGAAGTACAGATGGCGATCAAAGATCGACTTACGTGTGTGAGTATTATTTTTCAGATATTTGTCTTGAATTTAATTTTCTAAGTTCAATTATTTACAGTTAGTTTTTTTTGCACTCCCTAAATTACTAACCACGCAATAAATATTTACGAAAATAAAAGCAAGAAAAATAAATTCCTAAACTATTACATGGCTATGGGACAGATACATAATAATCAGGCGAGAAAGAATAAATTTACAACCTATACATTTGTTCCTAATATTATAAATAAAACAAAATTAAAATAAGAAAAATAATGAAGCAAAAATAGAATAGATAAAAGCAAATAATAATAAAATAATAAATAAACAATGGTAATAAAGCAATAATAAAATAACAATAATAATAAAGTGATAATAAAAAGGTTAGAATTTTAAAAGAAATTATTTTAGGTTAAACAAGTTAGATTTTGTTAGAAGTTATTAGAAAAATATGAGTTTAAAATAAATTAGTAATAATAAAAGAATTTAAAATACATTAATGTAAATATTATAAAATAAAAGAGTTATATGAAAAATATTAAGTTAGTTATTTACAAAATAAATAAAGATTATAGAAAATATCAAATTATTAGATTAATAGGTTTATTATTATTATTCAATTAGAAAAATGGTCAATTAGATTTTATTTACAAAATATATAAGGATTTATTATTATAAGTAAGTAATAAAAAAAGTTATTAAAATAGTTAGTATTTACTATTTATTTACAAAAAAAAATAAAGGTTATAGAAAAATATTAAATAATTAATTTAGTAGGTTTTCACGCCCTACATTACTAAACCACGCAGTTAATATAGGATCAATGGCAGGAATTTAAATGGCGGAAAAATGAATGGCAGAAAAATAAAATGGCAGAAAATAAAATCCTAATTATTACAACGCTTTGGTGCAGTTACATAATAAAGATAGCGAAAAGTAAAACTGAAAATATTACAAGTTAAAACTTAAAATATTACAAGGACGAAGCAGTTACAGTGTATGAATAACATAAATATGAGCGAAAATAGGAAATAATAATAAGATTTGTTAAGGTTTAAGAAAAGGTTTATGGTTTAGAGGAAACAACACGGTTAAAGTTTTAGGTTTGAAATTTAGAGTTTGTGGCGAAATTGTCAGGGTTTAGGAAAAATCAGGGTAGTTAGTTATGAAAAAAAACGTGCAGATCTAAATATATGTATATATATATATATAAAATGAATTAAAAAAAAACAACGGCGTTGCTAGCGCAAAATTGCGATCATCGCAACTGGATCGGATAACACAAATGTCACGCCTCATACACGTATATGTGAAAACGGCGTATTGACACGATCCGATCCGAAAACATAATCAAATATATCAACAAAATAGATAAAGTATATATCATATATAAACTATTACCAAACTGTGTGTACGATAGTATAGATCAGCCACTCTCAGTTTCTCTTTTTCGTTCTGTCTTTTGGCCTCCCTCTATCAGTCATGCTAGTAAATATATATAGGAACAAATTAGGTTAATGATAATGGGCCTAAGTTTATTTTGAAACCCAATATTAAATTAAAAACTGAATAAAGTTAAATAATTAAAATAGTTAAATTAAAATAAAAACTAATTAACCTATTTATTTATTCTAGACCCAATATTAAATTAAAAACTGAATAAAGTTAAATAATTAAAATAGTTAAAATTAAAATAAAAACTAATTAACCTATTTATTTATTCTAGACCCAATATTAAATTAAAAACTGAATAAAGTTAAATAATTAAAATAGTTAAAATTAAAATAAAAACTAATTAACCTATTTATTTATTCTAGACCCAATATAAAAATAAATAGACTCAAAAAAAATAAAAGTCGGGCACCAAAATGCTCGAAAAAATAAAATGAACACGTCAAAATAATCAGCGCGAAATAAATGACTCGGAAAAATACAGCATTTGGTCGGATTTTGAAATAAAAATTATGACCGTTTAAACCGTTCAGACTGATCAACATATGACCAAAAATAGTCGTAAAAATATTTGTAGCATGTCAAATTAAACCACGTGAACCGCAGATTAATGTTACTGACATTTGCAAACTTAAACTTGACATTTTTTCGTTGACTAATTTTAGGCGCAGTTAAAAAGTTAATTTGACCAGTCTGTTTGTAAATTCTGAGAAATTATTCCGGCTAATATTAAGACAGAAAAAAATGTTATGCTATGAAGATGATGCAAATGAATGTGAAACAAAAAATTGGTTAGAGTTAAAAATAGAGGGCAAATTTTGGGGTGCAACACCTTGATGCAATCATTCTTGGCTGCCCAAAGCCAGTCTTCTCCGACGCCTTCAACTCCTCCCCAGAGGACAGTCATCTCTGAGATTGTCTCCTCAACTGTGCCTGCAGCCAGTGCATATTTTGCTCCAGCGGCCATGCCAGCCGGATTCCCGTGGGGGATGCCTCCCAATTTCATGCCTGAGGGTCCTGCTCCAACTTTTGCTTCTATGTCAGCATCTAGCCCGGTCCTTGCTATTCCTCCTCCTGTCGTGCATACCATGCCCAGGGTAGACGACACCATCTATCATTCTGAGCCGTCTGAAGGCCCAGATGTCTATGAGAAGATGGACGCTATGAATGATCAATTTCTTGAGCTTCGCAAGGAATTGAAAACTCTTCGAGGAAAGGATCTTTTTGGCAAGTCTGTTGTCGAACTGTGCTTGGTTCCCAATGTGAAAATCCCTGTAAAATTCAAAGTCCCTGACTTTGAAAAATACAAGGGAAATATTTGTCCTCTCAGCCTCCTGGTCATGTATGCCAGGAAAATGTCAACTCAAACCGACAATGATCAGTTGCTCATCCACTACTTTTAGGACAGTTTGTCCGGTGCCGCTCTGCGTTGGTATATGGGTTTAGACAGTGCGAACATCCGATCCTTCAACGACCTTGGCGAGGCCTTCGTCAAGCAGTACACGTATAATGTGGATATGGCTCCCGATAGGGATCAATTGAGGGCCATGTCCCAGAAGGACAAGGAAACATTCAAAGAATACGCCCAGAGGTGGCGAGAGTTGGCAGCGCAGATCGTGCCTCCGCTAGAAGAGAAGGAAATGACCAAGATCTTTCTGAAGACCTTGAGTTCATTCTATTATGAGCGGATGATCGCTAGCCCTCCTTCTGACTTCATCGAGATGGTGAATATGGGGATGCGTCTAGAAGAAGGGGTCAGAGAAGGGCGTCTGACCAGAGAAGAAGGCTCTTCTGCCAAACATTATGGGGCATTTGCGAAGAAGAAAGATGGAGAGGCACATGCCGTGACTTCCCATGTAAAACCAAGAAGACCCTCTGTGAGGAGGAAGACCGTGCGTCCCGCTGGTAACCAGCACCAGGTGGCTCATATAGCACCTGTTTTCAGAGACAATCAACAGTATCAGCAACATAGTAACAATCAGCAACCACATCCGCAATATCAGCATCAACAACACCGACCGCAGCAACAGGCCTACCAGCCTCGAAACAATAATCAAACCAGCATTAGTTACGAGAGGAAAAGGGTCACCTTTGATCCTATTCCAATGACGTATGCAGAATTATATCCCTCTTTGATAGAGAGGAAGTTGATTACTCCGAGAGACCCACCAGCTATACCTGCTAACCCCCAGTGGTGGTATAAGCCCGAGTTACATTGTGTTTACCATTCTGGTGCTCCCGGCCATGGCGTGGAGAATTGTTACCCTTTGAAGACCAAGGTTCAAGACCTTGTGAGGTGTGGCATTCTATGTTTCGAGGACGTAGGTCCTAATGTGAAGAAGAACCCATTGCCCGAGCATGGGAAATCTATCAACATGGTCCAGGGCTGCCCTGGCAAGTACAAAGTCAAATATGTCAGTCATATTCGATAGTCTCTTGTCGAAATGCATCGTCTGTTATGTGATTATAGTCATTATGAGCATGACCATGATAGATTCCGAGTATGCTCTGTTAACCGATTGGGTTGTCGCCAGGTGCGCAAGGATATTCAGGAAATACTGGATGAAGGAGTCATTGAGATTCTTCAGAATAGGAATGTTGACGAAGATGAGCCTGAGGTCAATGTAATTTCCCCAATATTCCGGATGCCCAAGCCTGTTATCATCAAGTATGATGGTAGCAAATAGAAGGCTTCTCCTGTTCTTATCATTAAGCCTGCCGGTCCTGTACCGTATTCTTCCGAGAAAGCCATTCCTTTTCGTTACAACGCTGTTGCTGTTGAAGATGGGAAAGAGGTGTCCTTTCCATCTTCCTCTGTTGTTAACATCGCGGATGTTAGTGGTTTGACCCGCAGCGGTCGTGTGTTTTCAGCACCTCCCAAGCCCCAGGCTAATGTTGATTTTGTTGAACGCCCGATTGGGAATGCTGTGAGCACTCCGAATCCGACACCTGTTGTTAGGCCTTCCTCTACATTGATAACTCCTACTTCTGCTGGCCCAAGTGACAATGTGAAAGAAGACTGTGATGAGATGCTAAGGCTCATCAAGAGAAGTGAGTACAATGTTGTAGACCAGCTTCTACAAACACCATCCAAGATATCTGTGTTATCATTACTTATGAATTCAGAACCACATAGAGAAGCACTGCAGAAGGTATTGGATGTGGCATATGTAGATCATGATGTCATAATAGAACAATTCGATAGCATTGTTGCAAACATTACCGCTTGTAACAACCTGAATTTTTGTGACTCTGATCTCCCTGAGGAGGGAAGAGACCACAACTTGGCTTTACACATATCTATGAATTGCAAAGACATTGCCATGTCCAATGTGCTGGTGGACACTGGGTCATCACTAAACGTATTGCCAAAAACCACTCTCTCGAAACTGTCATATCAAGGGCCTCCCATGAGGCAGAGTGGAATTGTTATGAAAGCTTTTGATGGGTCGCGTAAAACTGTGATTGGGGAAGTTGACCTCCCAGTCAAAATTGGACTAAGTGATTTCCAGATTACCTTCCAGGTTATAGATATCCACCCATCGTATAGCTGTCTCTTAGGCAGACCATGGATTCACGAGGCGGGCGCCGTGACATCCACCCTACACTAGAAACTGAAATTTGTGAAGAATAAGAAATTGGTAGTGGTAGGGGGAGAAAAGGCTCTCCTGGTTAGCCATTTGTCTTCCTTCTCATATATAGATGCTGAGGATGAAGTTGGAACTCCTTTCCAAGCTTTATCTATTGCTGAGCCTATTGAGAAGAGAACTCCTTCATTTGCTTCCTACAAAGATGCAAAGTTGGCCATTGAGTGTGGCGCAACTGCTGGTTTAGGAAAAATGATTGAGCTAGAAGATAACAAGTCTCGGGCTGGCATAGGCTTTTCTTCTGGGGTCTTCAACGAGAAAGGGTTGTTCAAGAGTGGAGGTTTCATCCACACTGGTCAGGATGAAGAAGCTGCTGCTGTCTTGGAAGAAAATACAGAGGATTCTGGCAATTTCATCATCCCTGGGGGAATCTGCAACAATTGGGTCGCTGTGGATATTCCTACAGTTATCCACAAGTCAACGTAATGATCATTTTGTTTAAAAAACCCTCTCCCATGCCAAAAGGAGGAGTGATGACATTGTTGGTAACATAAATACAATGATATTTTCATTCAATAAATATATGTTAAATGTTTGTTTTTCCAATCATTTTCCCTTTTCGCTTTTTACATGAAATTGGTGATCACATAAAACCTAAAAAAAAAAGAATAAAATCAATCTTTTCATTTGCATAATGATTTGCCTTGTTTAATTTCTAAAAGCTTTTCATATCCAAAATCATTATGCAGGTTGATCAAACCCATTGAACATAATGATCCAACACCATCTCCCAATTTTGAGTTCCATGTATTTGAGGCAGAAGAAGATGATGTTGAAGAGATTCCTGATGAGATTACCCGTTTACTTGAGCATGAAGAGAAGATCATTCAGTCGCATCTTGAGAATCTGGAAACGGTCAACTTGGGGTTATAGGATTGTGTGCGAGAAGTGAAGATTGGGGCACTCTTGGAAGAATCTGTTAAGAAGGGGTTGATTGAATTGCTACAAGAATATGTTGATCTCTTTGCATGGTCATATGAAGACATGCCAGGTCTAGATACAGATATTGTGCAACATTTCCTACCTTTGAAGCCTGAGTGTGTGCCTGTGAAGCAGAAGCTCAGAAGAACTCATCCTGATATGCCAGTAAAGATCAAAGAAGAAGTTCAGAAGCAAATTGATGCAGGGTTTCTGGTGACTTCTACATATCCTCAATGGGTGGCCAATATTGTGCCCGTGCCTAAGAAAGACGGAAAAGTCCGGATGTGTGTGGACTATAGAGACTTGAATAAAGCCAGTCCAAAAGATGATTTCCCTCTACCACACATTGATATGTTGGTAGACAATACAGCTAAATTCAATGTCTTCTCATTTATGTATGGATTTTCCGGATATAACCAGATCAAGATGGCACCCGAGGTTATGGAGAAGACAACATTCATCACACCTTGGGGAACATTCTATTATCGAGTGATGCCCTTCGGTTTGAAGAACACCGGAGCCACGTATCAACGAGCTATGACCACCTTGTTTCATGATATGATGCATAAAGAGATCGAGGTATATGTTGACGATATGATTGCTAAGTCAAGAACGGAAGTTGAACATGTAGAGCACTTGTTGAAGCTTTTTCAGCATTTGAGGAAGTACAAGCTTCGTCTGAATCCAAACAAGTGTACATTTGGAGTCCGTTCTGGCAAGTTATTGGGCTTCATTGTTAGTGAAAGAGGTATTGAGGTTGATCCTGCAAAGGTCAAAGCAATACAAGAGATGCCTGCGCCCAAAATTGAGAAACAAGTTCGAGGTTTTCTTGGCCGCTTGAATTATATTTCCAGATTCATATCCCACATGACTGCCACATGTGCGCCGATATTCAAGCTCCTCCGGAAAGATCAGTACCATGATTGGACCGAGGATTTCCAGAAAGCTTTCGACAGTATTAAAGAGTATCTGTCCGAACCTCCGATTCTGTCTCCGCCTGTAGAGGGAAGACCTTTGATCATGTATCTGACTGTTCTTGAAGACTCAATGGGTTATGTCCTTGGTCAGCAAGACGAATCAGGGAAGAAAGAGTATGCCATTTACTACCTGAGCAAGAAGTTCACTGATTGTGAAGCTCGATACTCAATGCTTGAGAAGACATGTTGTGCTTTGGCTTGGGCTGCTAAGTGCTTACGCCAATATATGATAAATCATACGACTTGGTTGATATCCAGAATGGATCCAATCAAGTATATCTTTGAGAAGCCTGCGTTAACAGGGAGAATTGCCCGTTGGCAGATGTTGTTATCTGAGTATGATGTTGAGTATCGAGCTCAGAAGGCTATTAAAGGTAGTATCTTGGCTGACCATTTGGCACATCAGCCTATTGAAGATTATCAGTCAGTTCAGTATGACTTCCCGGATGAGGAAATTCTGTATTTGAAAGTGAAAGATTGCGATGAGCCTACACTCGATGAAGGGCCAGAGCCTGGTTCCAGATGGAGTATGGTATTTGATGATGCTGTAAATCAGTATGGAAATGGTATTAGGGCAGTGATTATTACTCCTCAGGGCACACATATTCCTTTTACAGCAAGGCTAACTTTCAAATGCACGAATAATATGGCTGAGTATGAGGCCTGTATTATGGGATTGGAGGAATGCATTGATCTAAGGGTCAAGCATCTTGATGTATATGGTGATTCGGCCCTCGTTGTTAATCAGATTAAGGGTGAATGGGAAACGAATCAGCCTGGTCTCATTCCATATAGAGATTATGCGAGGAGGATTTCAACGTTCTTTACTGAGGCTGACTTCCATCATATTCCTCGAGATGAGAATCGGATGGCAGATGATCTTGCTACGTTAGCTTCGATGATTGTGGTAAAACTTTGGAATGAAGTCCCCAATATCACTGTGATGCGCTTGGACAAACCAGCACATGTATTTGCAGTAGAAGAGGTGAAAGATGATAAGCCATGGTATTATGACATCAAGTGCTTTCTTCAGAACCAAATTTACCCGCCTGGGGCATCTGTAAAAGATAGGAAGACTTTGAGGATATTGTCAGGCAGTTTCTACCTCAATGGTGACGTACTTTATAAGAGAAATTTTGACATGGTTCTGCTCAAATGCGTGGATAGACACGAAGCAGACCTGTTAATGATTGAGGTCCATGAGGGTTCATTTGGTACTCATTCCAATGGACATGCCATGGCTAGAAAGATGTTGAGAGCAGGCTACTATTGGTTGACAATGGAGTCTGACTGCTGCAAGTACGTGAAGAAATGCCATGAGTGTCAGATTTACGCGGATAAGATTCATATTCCTCCGACACTTCTGAATGTGATTTCATCACCATGGCCCTTCTCCATGTGGGGAGTTGACATGATTGGCATGATAGAGCCAAAAGCGTCTAATGGACACAGATTTATTCTCGTAGCAATTGATTATTTCACCAAGTGGGTTGAAGCGGCATCGTATGCAAATGTGACCAGGCAGGTGGTTGTGAAGTTTATCAAGAATCAACTCATATGCCGCTATGGTGTTCCAGCTAAGATCATTACTGATAATGGATCTAACTTGAACAACAAAATGATGAAAGAACTGTTTAGCGAGTTTAAGATTGCGCACCATAATTCTTCTCCTTACAGACCCAAGATGAATGGGGCTGTTGAAGCTGCTAATAAGAACATCAAGAAGATTATCCATAAGATGGTTGTCACGTATAAGGATTGGCATGAGATGTTGCCGTTTGCTTTACATGGATATCGTACATCTGTCTGCACTTCAACAGGGGTAACCCCTTTCTCTCTTGTTTATGGCATGGAGGTTGTACTCCCTGTAGAGGTGGAGATCCCGTCAATGAGAGTCTTGATGGAAGCCAAGTTGACTGATGCTGAATGGGTTCAGAGTCGTTATGACCAACTGAATTTGATTGAAGAGAAGAGATTGACTGCCATGTGCCATGGTCAGTTATATCAGCAGAGAATGAAGAAAGCTTTTGATAAGAAGGTCAAGCCTCGTGTGTTTCGAGAAGGTGACCTTGTGCTCAAGAAAGTCTTGTCTTTTGCGCCCGATTCCAGGGGCAAGTGGACTCCAAACTATGAAGGTCCATATGTTGTTAAGAGAGCCTTTTCAGGCGGTGCGTTGATACTTACAACTATGGATGGGGAGGATTTCACTCGTCCTGTGAATTCAGATGCACTCAAGAAATACTTCGCCTAGAAATAAAAAACAGAATAGCTCGCTAAGTTGAAAACCCGAAAGGGCGACTTAGGCAAAAATGAGCATCTCGGTGGATTGAAAACCCGAAAGGGCGATCCAGGCAAAAGTTAGAGACATAAAAAAATGAATATAGGTATCTCGCTAGGTTGAGCACCTCACCCTGGGGCAATCTAGGCAAAAATTAGGGATTTGGCAAGTAACTGCATCCTGACAAGACTTTGTTCTATATCTGTCATCCGTCAGAGATTCTTGCTCATTCATCAACCGAAGCTTTGAATACATCGAATTCAGAATTGGTGGAGAAATGGTCATTATGTTCAATGTAGCCCTTTTCCAATATATATCACCAATTTCAAACTTGTAAAGATCTATGGAGTCTTGCCATTTGCAGACTACCATTCCATCAAATAAATTTGAGCCTGTTATCCAATTATTTGCACTCTTATTTGTTTCTATTCAACAAACGTTTTGCATGCTTTTAATTGAGAAAATATCATTGTTTTGGAAAAATGAATTTTTCATAACTTGTTTTTAAACGAAGTGAACATTCACAATGACAAAAGATACTTAGGCGATCCTCAGTGCTCTCCCAAGGATGGTATGATCTCCAACAGGGTAAGACATTTGTTCATATTCCTGGTGTGACTGTATTTTCTTCCTCTGGAACCCTAAGTGGTATGCTTGTTGAGATATTCACCACTCTCCCCTTCAGCGGGGTAGCAACCTTTTTCTCCTCAGCATATGTGATCTCCTTGGTGGTTACGATAGTTAGTGGTTGATCCCCAGAATCCCTTTATCCCTCGGATAGATTCCCCAGTAGAGTTGCTTATGTGGCAGATTCTACCTGTGCGATAAACTCTTTTCCCCAGCTGTGACTGATGATTCATCCCCTAAAGAGATTTTGTTGTTTCCTGGTATCTCTGATTCCCGGAAGATTGGATACTCTCTGGTGATTTGGCTCTCTCTATTGAGATGTAGTATCGGATGTTTGTATTCCTGTGGAGCCTGTTCGTGTTAGAAATGTCTGTTTGTCGGCATTCAACATACATTAACCATCACACATGTGTGCATATAATTTTCGAACATTTGGATATTCATATTGCATTTTTTTGCCATATATCTTTTGTTTGTTATCCTCTGCTAGTTGGTAATATATTTCCAAGCAGATGTCGGTGGATGATCCCTCAATATGTAGAGTCAGCCCATTAAGCAGAAAGTGTTTACCTTTCCTTCTGCATTCCCCACTGAGTTATATCCTCGTGGACGACGGTTGTTTTCGCTTCCTCCCAACACATATATTGGGATGGGTTCCCCTATTGAGTTATATCCTCACTAGGACGAGTCTTGATTCAGTTTTCTTCTTTGGTTTGATCCTAAATTGGCCTCTTGTGACTGTTTCCTATGCTTCCCCATGGTATAAATGAATAATTGCTCAGTAATCGGT
Organism: Lathyrus oleraceus; assembly: GCF_024323335.1. Lineage (NCBI taxonomy): Eukaryota > Viridiplantae > Streptophyta > Magnoliopsida > Fabales > Fabaceae > Lathyrus > Lathyrus oleraceus. Next base: position 151,632,435 of record NC_066583.1, on the reverse strand, counting down.
AATCATTCATCTTATCCTCGGCGGAGTCTGTGGTTTACTACCCCTATACCGGTAGTTGTAAACCCTTTTTTCTCTCCTTTGCAGAGTTAACCTTTTTGTTCATCCTAAGTTGATGACGATTACTTTTCCGTGGTTTTCTACCTGGTATCCGGTAGATGTAATCCCCTCCTTGATGGTTATCATTATCCAATATTCGGTATTGATATTCCCTCCTTCTTTTGGATAATTGCTCTGATTAGACAATTTATCCCCAGCAAGTCCTCTTTCATACCGGTTGCCGATAATGTTTGTTGCTCCCCTTGATTGGTCATCATTATATACCTAGTTTCGGTATCCCGATGCCTTTCTCTTTGTCGGTCGATTTATCCTTTATTAACCCAGTAACCGGTTGTGGATAATCTTCCGTGCGAGTGTATTATCTATGTTTTGACGGTAATAGATAATATATCTCATGCACTCTTTGGTCGAAGCTTTTGTTCTTCCCCAGTTGAGTAAGATTCATATCCCTGTTTTGGAATTGAATGTTCATCCCTTAATCGAGTTTGCTTTTTTCCCTCTTTTTGGATGATGAGTGTTCTGGGAGTATTCCCCAATTCACGCTTTGGTCGGTCACCTATTATATGCCTAGTAACCGGTATCCCTGGTGTTCCTTCCTTCTGCTCCCTATTATGACTTTTTGTCCCCTGTGGAGTCAGATTTTCCTGAGTCGAAATATACCTTTCTAGGTCTTCCTCAGATGATTTGGTTGATTGATATCTCTCACCCTTATACCGGTCTTAGATATTCATTCTTCCCGAGCATGTTGTTCTCTCACCCTTATACCGGTGTTCAGATCACACGTCTCTTTGAGCTTATTACCCAGTAACCGGTAATACCTCACCCCATTGCTTCCCCAGTGAGGTCCCTTAGTGGATTATCCTCACCTGAGTCCAGATTTTTATCCGAAGTATCCATTGTGGATAATTTCTGTTGTATTAGCATATTCCCTAATATGGGCACCTTCGAGTTAGCTCGAGTCTTTCCATTGGATTTACTCCCTTTGGAATTTTGTTCCCCAAGCTTTGAGTCGTGCCCTGCTCACACATTTCTTTCTTATCCCCATTAGAGTCCCCAGAGTCTCTGTCTCCCTAGTGAGTGTATTACTCCTATGGATTGTCGATTTCTCCGTTTTCTTTACTTCTTTGTGGACACATATTCCCACAGAGTTTGTACTATTTTCATGCATACATCTGCATCATGAGGTCTCTTAGGAACCAAAATTCGTCTCTTTCTTATTATTTAAGCCCATTCTACCCCGTCGAGACGAAGATTTTAACCTTCACTTCTCCGGCTAGAATGACCTTAAATAGGGGCATCTGTAAGACCCCAATTTTGTCCCTAAGATCCCTCATGGCATCATAACATCGCATTTGGCATTGCCTCAAGGATCATAAGCATCTTAGTTCCCTTGCCTTTGGGTGGGACTCCTTGTAAGTGGTGTGAGATCACCAAGCATGCTTGAATTGTATATAATTTCTTTTCTCATTTTATTTACTAACCAAAAGCACAAAAATATGTCATTAACATCTTTTGTTTTGTAGCTTGAGCAATCACAAGGTCCAAAGCTTCTAGGAGATCATTGGTACAAAGACATGGTCAAGAGGAGATGATAGCAAGCATGGAAATGGTTCCCAAAGCTCTCATCCATCAAACATGCCTCCCTAGTACCTCAACTCATCATTTTGATCAAAGCAAGTCAAAGGGTTTGAGGTCTTGTTCTTCAGAGAAACCCTAATTCATCTGTGCATCACAATACCTTGCTCATGAAGCAACCTCAGCCCATGGTCAAATACAATCAAGGGAAGTTCTTTAATTCATCATTTCATGCATATTTGAACTTATTTGAGTGTCCTCAATCATTAATTCATCAAGATATGAGTTATGGACTTGAGAAGTTGATCAGTCAATTCATCTGACTATTTTGAAATGCACTGAGACCTAACTTTTTATGTGTTGGTCAAATGGAGATGGTTTCAAAATAAAAAATGTTCTAAAGGACAATATGAACAACTTTCATGTTCATCAAAAATTGATTTGAAGCTTGTAAGGCCATAGGCCATTCCAATACATTATAGGTCATTTTGACTGAAACCCTAATTGTGGGTCAACTTCCCAAGGACATAACTCATTCATTTTTTATGATTTTGAGGTGGGATAAAATGAATTGGAAAGCTTAATATGTCTAATTAAAATGTTATGTTGAACAAAATTTCAAAATCTCAAAGGAAATACATGTGATAATGCAAGACATTATAGGTCCTTTTTGACCAAATGCATTAAAAGTCAAAAAAGTCCAACGTCAAGTGCCCATAACTCTTTTATCAAAACTCCAAATGATGCAAAATTTAAGTCCATTTTGATTGTCTTGATAAGATATACAACTTTGATGTTGGAGGTTTTTCCATTTGAGGCTTGAATTATCAAAACAGAGGGGCTTGAAAGTTGGACAAATTTAGAAACCTTGCCTTGACATATCATGCACCTTGCACTTTAAACTCAAATTTCATAAATTTCCACACTTCAAATGAGTTTTTGTCAAACATAAAATTTGTTCCTTATACAAAGACCTTTCCAACCATTACCCATATGCCTATGTTTGGATTTTCTAAATGGTACTTTCGAAGAGATGATTATTTAGGTACAAATGAGAAATCCACTTGATATCTTGGTACACAAGAAATTGCCTTGCAAGTCACACGTCCAATTCCATTTGGCTGATGCTCAGAATTCATTTGGCATTGTTTTTGGGCCTTGTGCATGATCATGCAAGCCCATGCAATGAAGCTCCACATGCCATGCACACGGATTGATCACACTCTCCTTTCCACTTCCTCTATAAATAGAGACCTCATTCCATTCATTTCACACGCCTAATTCAACCTGAAATGCTGCAGAATTCTTTCCATAGCCATCATTAAAGAAGCAATTGCATTTCTCTCAAATTTTTCAAATCTAGAATTCAACTTCATCTGGTTGAATTCTTAGATCTCATGCTTCTAAACCTTCATCATTCATCTCATTGAACTTCTGTTTTAGCAAAGCAAGCAAGGCATCGTGCTCAAATTACCAGAACTCAAGCTTACACTCCAACTGGTATTTTCTTCGATTCTCATCATCCATGGACCTTTTTGCTTGGATCTAATGTTTTCTGAAGTCCTCACTTGAGAGGCAAGCTAGTGGTAGCTTCAATTTTGCTTTTCCTTGATCTGTATTTTGTATACCTGAATCTTCCACCTCAGATTTCTCAATTTATAGGAATCTTGAGTGTGATTCAAGGTTACAGGGGTGATGTACATCACCCCAGCTTCATTTTGGTATAAGGATCGTGCATTTCCATGAAGGATTGAAAACCTGCAAAATTGGCCGGAATCTACAGGCTCACCGGAGAAGAAGGTGGCTCCGGTGGCCGCCTGTTTCCAGTTTGAATCCTGGCCGTGTGATGTGATTCCCAGATCGAATCCTGACCATTGATTGTTATGACTTTTATTTCTTTCCCATGTGATTGCATTGACTTTGGTGTTCCATGAGCGCGCGCCTCTGGATAGTTGGATCTGCCAGCTCAATTAATGAGCTCAGATCCAAGGGCTCTCGTTTTTCCAATTTCTATTTTCTGTTTTAATTCCATTTTATTTTCTTAAATTCCATTTTATTTCAAAAATCAATATCTCTTTCATTTTTTATCCAAAAATTATGGGACCAATTGCATTGTTTCCCAAATAATTTCTAGTTTCTATTTCTGATTTTTAATTATTTTTATTTTGTCATTTGATATTTTTTGTGAATTTTCTCTTTTCTGGTTATTTTTAATTCATTTTAAATAGTTTTTGATATTCAAAAAATACAAAAATATTTTCCTAACCTATTTGAATGATGATGGATCTATGAAAAATATTCTCATCAACTTTTTAATTGATTTGAGATTTATTTGAGATTTTAGTTCAATTAGGTTATTTTTTATTCATTTTTAATTGATTAAAAATAGTTTCTGACTTTTAAAAATGCTGAAATTTTTTGTCAAACTTTGTTTGACCTTGTTGAACTTAGGATAAATTACTTGGACCTTTCAAGGTTGATTTGAAGTAATTTTGAAGTTTGACCTTTCCATTTATTTTTAATTCAAGTTTATTTTAAATATTAAAAAATGCCAAAAATAGTTTATTCATTTCTTGACTTCTAATCTTCATCTCACTTCTGTTTTTGATTGTTTGACCTTGACTTTCAATGTTATTGGTCAACATATGAGGATTGTACATTGTATTTCATTTAATGCACTTTAATTTTGCCATTTCCATTTCTCTTATCCATCTTCTCCTTCTTCTTCTTCTATTTCTTTTCTTTTTGATCAATGAGTTGAAGGTTGATAAGTTAGCATTGTTTAGGGAGATTTAATCTTCCTTGATTCAAATCTAATTCATCTTGATCAAGTTATCAAGTGAATGGCTTTGCATTAAGGATAGGTTGTCTTTTAAATCATGCAAAAGGCTTAAACCAATACAAGATCAATTCTCATTTTTCTTTTTGGCATGGCAAGTTTTTGGGACTTGGTTCACTAATCAAGACTCCTAACTTGTGTTTATTGCCTACATTATTATTGACCGGCCTCAGATAGTTGTGACTTCTACATAAGTCCAATTACGATTGCTTAACATAGCGCTAAATTTGCCTTATGGCACACTAACTATTAACACTAACTATTGACAATTAACATTTACTTTTTGCTCTTTACTTTTATGCAATTTACTATTCTTGCACATATTATCCATTTGCTTTTCTCTTTGCTCACTTGAGCACATGTTTATGTTAATGCCATTTGCCTTTTGCTCACTTGAGCACATAATTGTGTATATATTATTATGCTTGTGTTTTGTTTTGATTGTTGTGAACCAAATGCAAAGAAATGGACTTAGTTTCTAGGACTTTCCCTATGCAAAGAAATGGAGAATTGGACTTAAATTCTAGGACTTTCCTTATGCAAGTTGGAGTAAATGGACCTTAATGATGAAGATGGATTAGAAGGACCAAATCTCTAAACTCTCTCTTGTCCATTCTTATTTTACTTCATGGAACTTTTGATGTGTGTGCTATTGTGCTAGGAGTTTCCATTTGAGCTTCATTGGAGGACCATTGCCATGTTCATCCAAGTGGAAGATACAAGATACATTGAGGATCTTTTAAGAGACTTGTTTGATTGCTTATGCTTTGTGGTTGCTTATTCCAAAGGATGGGAGCTACTTGGATCATTTATATGATCTCAAGAGAGGAACTCCATTGTGGTTTTGATTCTTCTTCCCTTCTCTTTTTGTTTTACTTAGGACTTAGCCTTTCTTCTTCATCTCTCCACTCTAACCCAAGCCAACACTCTTTGTGCAAACATTTAACCTTTGTTTTCAACATTAGAAACCTAAGCCTTATGATTTTGATTTTCAAACCTTCTTTTCACAATACTTATTTTGAATTGAATCCTTAAGTCAACTTTGACTATTTTGTATATACTTCTAATTGGTAAATATAATCCATTCAAATGTCTTTTTGTGGTTCCAATGGCCACTTTCTTAATCAAATTTTCCATAACCTTTAGCTATTAGGTTTGAGTTATCTTTGTGGTAGATGTAATACTCACCTATATCCTTAGTGATGGACAATGAGTCTTCCATGCTTATTATAGGGTTAACCCCTCACTAGCATGTTGAAGTTATCCTCACATGGTGGATTTGTGGTTTGGTTGAGTTTTCTCCCTTTGATAACAAAAGACCTTAAGGCTTTTGGACCAATCAATTCACCAACTTGTTTTTTTGAGATTTTTACCCCGAAATACGAGGTTTTGATCCTAATCTTTTTATAAGATGGTACGTAGGCAATGGGTTTATCCATCCAAACACAAAATGTAAATAACTTGTATATTCTCTTCTCATCTCTTCAATCATGTTTGCACAAACAAAATTTTCACAAAAAACAACAACCTTTGCAACAAGTATGAAAAGGGCTCCCTAGGAGTACCTAGGATGTTTTTGGTGCCTAACACCTTCCCATTACATAACCAACCCCCTTATCCAGATCTCTGTTTCTTTTACTAGTTTTTGTTAAAACTATTAGGTTTTTGTTCGCTTTCTAACCATTCCTTTGGATAAATAGAAGTGCGGTGGCGACTCGACTTGTATGATTTACCTTGGATTTAATCAATATCTCTAATGGTAACGAATACCCCGCTACAGATACTCCTCATAACTTTACGCCAAACCACGTTGATTTCCTAAGGTGGTATCAGAATTATCAGAACTTAGATTCTACTGCTTCGATAGCACACACTAGTAATTCATTTTCTTGTCTCTCTCAATCATCTTCTCTTGGATCTTGGATCCTTGATTCTGGTGCGTCTAATCATGTTACTGGTAATAAAAATCTTTTCTCTTCTCTCTCTACATCCGATTTCTTACCTACTATAACTTCTGCCAATGGTTCTCAAACCCGATCTGAAGGGATTGGTACTGTTCAAATTCTACCTTCTTTCTCGGTTACTTCTGTCCTCTAAGTACCTAATTGTCCATTTAATTTACTTTTAGTCAGTCGTTTAACTCGTTCTCTTGATTGTAATGTCACCTTCACTAACAATAATATTACCCTGCAGGATCAGAGTTCGGGACAGACGATTGGTGTCGGATGTGAGTCTCAAGGCCTTTATTATCTCTCAGTGTCATCTCAAACATGCTCAGCCAAATATTCTCCACTCACTATCCATGCTCAGTTAGATCATCCCACTCTTTCCAAACTACATAACTTCGTGCCAAATTTGTCAAAGGTATCTAATTTACATTGTGAGTCGTGTCAGCTAGGGAAACACACTCGAGGTCAGTTTCCCAATCGAGTCAATAAAGGAGCTTCGTCCCCTTTTGCTTTAGTTCACACCGATGTTTGGGTTCCCTCGCATACTGTCTCTACTCTTGAGTCTAGGTATTTTGTCACCTTTATTGATGATTTTTTACGTTGCACGTGGTTATTTTTAATGAAGAATAAATCTGAATTATTTTTTATTTTTGAACAATTCTATCAAGAAATAAGAACTCAATTCGGTGTGTCTATCCATACCTTAAGAAGTGACAATTTCCGTGAATATTTATCCCAACAATTTCAGAATTTTATGTCACTGTTACCACGAAAAATCTCTAAGTCATGCTGAAAGCGTAATTAATGAAGGAGTCCTATGAATGTGGGGGTCATACCCCATCAAAGGAGGAAGAGACGTTGGAGGCAAGCAAGAGTAGAAAAAACAAAAATCAAAGGATGAAGCCGACGGGGGAAGGTGGCCTCATCGACAGGCCATTCTGTCGACCAACGCAAGGTTTGGGACTTAAAGAATTGTCGTCAATATGCAGAAGACAACATCGCCCTAACGTCTGGGCGGGAGAAATTTGAAATTTAAAATAAACAACAGTTTCAAAAGGAATAAGAGCGCCATAATGTGGAGCAGTTAGCAAGACAGGGGTGCAACGGTTGTGCAGATCGTGTGACATAACATCTGCTAGTTTCTAGGAGTTTAGCTTATGAGTAGTTTCCTCTATTTTAGTATAAATAGGAGTGTCCCACAAGGGGCTCGGGGTGTTCACTTTGTACTACGAAATCACTTGTAAGAAAACTTCCCATTCCCAGCGCGAGGAAGCAAGAGTTTCTTTTAGAGTGCTATGTACGTGAATCACCACATTTATTTCAATGCAACTTCCCTACTTTTCAATTGTTCCCGTTGAACATTTTATCTTAATTTCTTTTACTTTTGAGTTATCATTTTACGTTGTCGTTTACGCTGTCGACACTGATTCTATTACGATAATAGAGTTCACCAAAAGTGTGTTCGTCGTATACCTCATTTGAATGTTATAGCGTTGTCGGTCACGAGTCACCTATAGGAGATAACATTATCTAAAACCGTTCGTGTGGAAAAACCCTACGCTTGTTCGACACTTTGTTAGGAGCCGTTCTTCACAAAGTCATTCTGTCGAAGTTTGGACAAGCCTCACTTGAACTAGCACATGTCCTAAGATCATGTGGTCGATCCTGCAAGTAATCCTTCATTTTAAAGCCTAGGGAGGACCAGCGGTTGTTTACCAATTTCCACAGTAAACAAAATGGCACGCCTAGTGGGACGGTGCTAGAGCAGTTGCGAAATTGCATGAAACTTCGAAGTGGAAAGCTATATAGTAAGCCACGAAGTAGTATGAAAATGTCAGAAACTAACACTGATGAAGTTCCACGAGGAACTTTATCCAATACGGAAACAGTAGTCTCACAGGTTGCCACTTTGCCACCAATGACAAGTGCAACCCTAACCATGTCGTCTACGGGTGCGGTTGGAACATCAATTCCTCAGCTTCCACCGGGGGGTTCAGGATCAACGATAACGACGTTCAGACCTTATGTGCCTCGCTTTGGCACCACAGATCCGCTTTATGGAATGTCATATTCCTTAATCCCAGGATATCAGTCGACATCCAGTGCAACACTATTTTCAGATACAAATCCTCCCTTGCAAGGATCAGCACAAGGGGGCAACATAAGGAACACTACTCAGAACATAACCATGCCGCTGTCGAACACTTCAGTAGCGGTGTTGAGACAACAAATGGACGATAGTAACCATGAATTGGTTAACATGTTGACCAACCAGATGGGCACAATCTTTAATCCACTAATACACGAATCTGCTGAAACAAATAGGAAGGTGGCGAACCAATTGACACGCTTGTGCAATTTTCTGGGGGCACCGGCCCGACAGATGACGCCAATGATTAGACCGACTGTTCCTCGGCAGATAGAGATAGGGGCAGCAGAGGAGGAGACAGTCCACGAAGGACAAATCATTAGACCCCTTCAACATCAAGGCGTCGAATCAGGAGTCACGGGATGTAACCAGATGGTAATGGTTAACCGATACCAGGATGCTGATCAAATTGTCGACCAACATCGACAAGAAGACCTAGCAGTGGAAAATAATTTGACAACTATTGTCGAAAGGATTATGGATAGAAATGGCATGGGTGCTACATTACAAAGGCCATTATACGCTTCCCCGTTAGCTGAATTTATTCTCCAAGTTGAGGCGCCTAGAGGGACGAGAGTGCCTAAGTACACTAAATTTGGGGGAGAGTCTGGTGAATCGACAATAGAGCACGTCGCCAGATACTTAACAGAGTCAGGGGATTTAGCTCATAATGAATGTTTAAGAGTAAAAAACTTCCCCTCCTCTCTGACCAAGGCTGCCTTCACATGGTTTACTTCGTTGGCCCCAAGTTCAATCGACTCATGGGCCAAATTAGAAAAGAAGTTCAATGAACAGTTTTACGAAGGACACTCCAAAATTAGTTTGGCAGAAATGTCTAGTATTAAGAGAAGGTTTGCTGAAAGTATAAATGATTATCTGAATCGTTTTAGGTCCTTAAAAGCTAGGTGCTTTACGCAAGTGCCAGAACGTGAACTAGTTCAAATGGCCGCAGGAGGTTTAGATTATTCCATTAGGAAGAAGATAGATCCAACTTTTTTGAAAAGTATGTCACAACAGGCTGATAGAGTCCGACATCTAGAACGACTAAGGCTAGAAAAAGTTAGGCACAATAGGGCTAAGAAAGAAAAGGTAGCGTTTGTCGAATACGATGCGTGAAACCCAATACGTGATGCCGATTATGCTTCATCGACCGAATTAGAAATCGACGTGGCTGAACTAAAGCCAGGGTCCGCCTATGAGTGTCAATCATTGCTGCCTGCGCAAGGAAAAAAACCTGTAAAAAACAACCCAAAATTCCCTTCGAAAACTTATACTTTCGACGTGTCGAAATGTGAGGAAATTTTTGACTTGTTGGTCAAAGATGGGCAGATGGTGGTACCTCCTGGTACTAAAATACCACCGTTGGAACAAAGACAGAAAAGAGGGTTTTGTAAATATCATAACTATCTTGGTCATAACACCTCTAATTATTACCTTTTCAGGGATTTGGTTCAGAAAGCGATTCAAGAAGGCAGGCTGAAATTTGCTGGCCGCAGAATAAAGATCGACGATGATCCTCTTTACCAGGAGGAAGCCCTGTTCGTAGAGCCAGTCGAGATCAACATGGTCGAGATCAGCGAATATGATGAGGCCAACATGCTGGAGCAAACTGGGGAAAGCCCAGATGTCGATATAGCTGAAGTTTACCCAAGGGCTGATGAGGACTTGGTGGATTTTCTGTATCGTTGCAAGAACAAGAGTTCACAGGTGTGCCTGTACCCAAGGTGTGGTGTTGTCACCGACAAAATGGCAGCAGAGAATTTCCAGAAGCTGCAACTGGGTAAAAGCAAAAGGAATGTGCCAACCAGGGGTTACCAGAATGAAAGAGGCTCAAAAAAGGCTGTGGGAAATAACCCAACAAGGCCTAAAAGCTTCGTGCCGTCGGCAAGTGCTCCTAGAGGTACTTGGATCAAGCCTCAGGGAAGACAAGACACCCCACAAGGGGTTGCTGCTGATGCTAGAGGAGGTCTAGCAGTTAACTACAGGCGTGAATTTAAGTCTGAAAAGAGGACTCATGTCTCTGAAAACTATTTGGGAATGAATCCCATGACGAGGACTCAATGGAGACGTTTTCAGAGACGAAAACAAGCAGAAAGAGAAGCTGCAAGAGGCATGACCAGCGAGGCGAATACTAGGAAGAAAATTGTTGTGAAAGTTGACACAGCGGCAAAGGAACGAATAAGAGAGTACGTCCGTCGACCAACTGAAAAATGTTCTGATGAAGTGACTGATGACTTCAATTCAGAATTTGAAGCAAGCCTCGACATCCTGGTCAACATGGTGTCAATCCTACCACAAGAATACAAGTGTGTGATTGAAGTCGAAGGGTCGGTGGATAATGCTGACGCTGAAGAAATGGCTTTGCACCAACCAATATGCTATTTTATGCTGAACAATGGTTCTGCTGAAAGCCAGGAGGCAATGTTCGAAAGACCAACGATGAACATGAAAAATCATTTGAAACCACTGCTGATAAGGGCAAGAGTGGAAGGCGTAACAGTCAACAAAGTGCTGGTCGATTACGGTGCCACGGTTAACATCATGCCACACCATATTCTGAGGAAGATTGGTAAGTATGATACCGATATCAGATCTAATAACGTGGTTTTGTCAGACTACGGAGGAAAGACAAAAAGCACCATGGGAGTGATTATGGTGAATATCACAGTGGGTTTAGTAACCAGACCAACACTATTCATGGTGATAGACGCTAAACCAAGTTACAACTTACTATTTGGCAGAGAGTGGCTACATGGCATCGGAGCTGTACCATCTTCAGCACACCAAAGGCTGGTGATTTGGAGAGAGGATGGGGTAGCCGAAAATATCGAGGGCGACCAAGGATATTTTATGGCCGACGTGAATAATGTCGGCAAGAAGGAGTTTGAAAGAAAGCTGGCCAACATATCTCCTTGCTTCCCAGCTGAGGATGTATATGCTGATCTAAGTGAAGCTTTCGTCTCTCTAACTCTACATGAGACTCACGACTTCATTTGGGATGTGGAACGCCTAGATGATCCACCATGCACAGGTATCCGGCCAACAGGCTGGAGGGACGTCAATGATGATGTTTGAGTTAGAAGCTCTAAGAAAGATTTCGGCATACGTTGCCAAGAACAAAATAAAGTCGGCTTTAGAGGCTGAAGAAAACATGGCTGTTGAAGCCTGTGTGTTGAAAAAAGAGGGGCATATGGCTATTGGGCCAAAACCCCCAGACAAACCAACTTTGGCCAAAAGGAACGTCGACATGCAGCGTCTCGACTACATTTACGACAGTGAACCTTTAGGGTTCGAAAAAGACCCAAAGGCACCAGAGAAAATCCGACCAAAAGACCCCTTGGAAGAAGTCGACCTTGGCGAGAATGGCGAGAAAAGGCCAACATATATAAGTGCCAACATCGACAAAGAACTAAAGTCTGAGGTAATATCCATACTTAAAGAATTTAGAGATTGTTTTGCTTGGGATTATAATGAAATGTCTGGTTTAAGTAGAGAGTTGGTCGAATTAAAGTTGCCCATAAAAGCTGGAAGAAAGCCAATGAAGCAGACGCCCAGGCGTTTTGCCCCAGAGATCATGGCAAAGATCAAAACAGAAGTAGAAAGACTCCTGAAAAGCAAGTTTATTCAAACTGCAAGGTATGTCGAATGGTTGGCCAATATTGTGCCAGTCATAAAGAAAAATGGGTCTTTAAGAGTATGCATTGATTTTAGGGATCTAAATGCTGCCACCCCAAAAGATGAATATGCCATGCCCGTGGCTGAGATGCTGGTCGATTCGGCCGCTAGTTTTGAATATTTAAGCATGTTAGATGGTTATGCTGGATATAACCAAATTTTTATTGCAGAAGAAGACGTGCCAAAGACGGCGTTTCGATGTCCAGGAGCCTTAGGGACATATGAGTGGGTTGTCATGCCATTCGGTCTGAAAAATGCCGGAGCCACGTACCAGAGGGTAATGAACTCAATGTTCCATGATTTCATTGAAGATTTCATGCAAGTCTACATTGATGACATTGTGATAAAATCCAATGGTCAACATACTCACGTCGAACATCTTTGAAAAGCCTTTCTAAGGATGAGGAAATGTGGATTAAAGATGAATCCATTAAAATGCGCTTTTTGTGTGCAAGCAGGCGACTTCCTTGGTTTTGTGGTGCATAAAAAGGGTATTGAAGTAAATCAAAGCAAAACAAAAGCCATTATGGACGTCAAGCCTCTGTCAACCAAAAAGGAGCTGCAATCTTTTTTGGGAAAAATAAATTTTCTTAGAAGATTCATATCAAATCTAAGTGGCAAAACAAAAGCGTTCTCCCACTACTTCGACTGAAGAACGAAAATTTCAAATGGCAGGATGAACACCAAGAGGCTTTTGACAAAATCAAAGAGTATTTGACTAGGCCTCCAGTATTGGTCCCTCACGTTAGGCAAAGGCCAATGAGACTGTATATTGCAGCCTCTGAATTGACTATAGGAAGTATGTTAGTCCAAGAGGATGTAAAATGTGTCGAAAGACCTGTGTATTACCTTAGTCGAATGCTTAATGATCCTGAAACTAGGTATAGTGATATAGAAAAACTATGTCTATGCCTGCATTTCTCTTGTACGAAATTAAAGCAATATATCAAGCCTGTTGATGTGTACGTATCTTCCCACTTTGATATTATTAAACGCATGTTATCTAAACCTATTTTGCATAGTCGAATTGGAAAATGGGCTTTAGCATTAACAGAATACTCTTTGACATACGTACCCTTGAAAGCGATGAAAGGGCATGTAGTAGCGGACTTTCCTGTCGACCATTCGATGGTCGAAATAGCGCAGAATTACGTAGATGTAGCACCATGGAGGCTATACTTCGACGGGTCAAATACAAAATCGAAGGGGTATGCACCAATAATGAAGCAGAATATGTCACTGATCACCAAACTTGAACTACTGCTAGAATTGGGGGCAAGGAATGTCGAAATTATGGGAGATTCGGAGTTAGTGATTAAACAAGCATCGAAAGAGTACAGGTGTGTTAAAGAAAATTGAATCATGTATTTTGTGGTCACTGTCAGATTACTCAAGAGGTTTGAGCAAGTCAATCTCCAACACATTCCACGACAAGAAAACCAAAGAGCAAATGATTTGGCGTAGGAGGCTTCAGGGTATAAAACGTCGAAAGACCAGGACGAAGAGATCCAAGAGAGAAAGTATGAGCGACATTGTTGTCACCGTTATATCTGGCGATCGTGAAGTTAGGGGAAGTAGATAAAAATCATTTTGAAATCCTGGTTGTCGACGACGAAGGGAGAAGTGATTGGCGTAAACCGCTAGTCGATTACTTACGTAATCTCGTGGGGTCGACGGATCGAAAGATAAAGTATAGGGCCCTTAGCTACGTCTTGGTAAATGATGAATTATTCAAAAAGACAGTCGAAGGAGTGTTATTAAAATGCCTGGGAGAAAGTGAGGCGTACGTGGCTGTGTCGAGCATACATAGCGGGGCGTGTGGGGCACATCAAGCAGGTTTGAAGATGAAGTGGCTCTTGATGCGTTCAAGAGTTTATTGGCCTTCAATGCTGAAAGATTGCATTGAGTTTGCTAAAGGCTGTCAAGAATGCCAGTTGCATGGGGGCATACAGCATGTGCCTGCAAGCGAGCTACACACAATTGTGAAACCCTGGCCATTTCGAGGATGGGCTCTGGATGTTATAGGAGAAATAAAGCCAGCCTCGTCGAAACAACAAAGATATGTGTTAGTCGGTATCGACTATTTCACAAAATGGGTCGAAGTCGTAGCATTGACAAATGTGGACCAAGAAGCTGTGATAGACTTTGTCCAGAGTTACATCATTTGCAGATTTGGCACCCCAGAAACTATCACAACCGACCAGGGGTCAGTTTTCACCGGTCTAAAAGTGCAAGAATTTGCTAAAGAAATGGGAATCAAGTTACTGACATCTACCCCCTATTACACACAAGCAAATGGCCAAGTCGAAGCTGCTAATAAGGTGATCATCAGCCTAATAAAGAAACACATAGGAAAGAAGCCAATAAATTGGCATAAGACGTTAGACCAAGCTTTGTGGGCATGTCGAACGTCACCAAAAGAAGCAACTGGAACAACCCCATTTCGACTGGCGAATGGGCATGACGCAGTATTTCCAGTAGAAATTCAGGTCCAGGCAGTCAGAATCCAAAGGCAGTATGAAATACCTTCTGAAGATTACTGGAGTATGATGACAGACGAATTAGTCGATGTAGATGAAGAAAGAATGTTAGCATTAGACTCTCTACAAAGACAGAAAGAGAAAGTCGCTCGAGCCTACAATAAAAGGGTGAAAGGGAAAGTGTTTGCTGTCGACGATCTGGTTTGGAGGGTAATCCTGCCTATGGACAGAAATGATAGAGTTTTGGGTAAGTGGTCCCCGAATTGGGAGGGACCGTTTAAGGTTTTGCAGGCCTTTTCTAATAACGCATACGAGGTCAAAGAGTTGGCACCAGACAGGCGGCTTTTAAGAGTGAATGGAAAGTACTTGAAAAAATATAGGCCTCTCCTTCAAGAGGTCAAAATTTTGGCAGACTAAAATAAGTGTCAAAAGAATAAAGTTGGAGATAGTTATGTTAGATACCAGCTGCAAAGGCACAGAAAATAAGTATACAGTGCTAAAGGTAAGAAAGATAACATTAATGTGGCAAGAAGCCATTGTTTAAACATTACAAAAAAATTTGTACAATCATTAAAATCGGTCAAATCTGGCCGAACTTGGATTGGAAGGACTTAAGTTCAAAATTATAGTGCAAAGACGCAGGCTCCAAGGTGTTGGCATATGCTTTAAGCTCTTCAAGCTTCCCTTCGACGGCCATGAGTTCTTCACCGACCGCTAAGGCATCACTGGTAGTTTGTTCCACAGTGGCCTGAGCAGGTTTTAGCACTTCGTCGACAAAACGGGACTCCTCCTTAACAATTGATTCCAACTCACTATCCAAAGTGGCAATTTGACGCCGAAGGGCATCGATTTGTTGACGTAGTTCAGTGGCCCTTGCTTGTTTGGAAGTCAATTCCTTCTGTCGCTTCTCCATAGCCCCCAACATACTGGTGACTTCCGCGTCGGCATGCATCACCAACTCCCATTTCTCCTTCACAGAGGCCTCAATATCAGCAATCTGGCGACGTGAAATGACGTAGACTTGATTTTGTACGTCTCGAGGAGAAAAAGAAACGTTCGTCATGATTGTATGACTTCACCCACGTGGGGTAAAAAGAGGTCCCACTAAGTAGAAGCGGAAACAGTAGGGGGGTAAACCGACAGTTTCAGAGATGCCATCATCTCACCAACTTCGACAGTCGAAAATGGCATCTCTGGGGGGCATTTTGTTACCACGAAAAATCTCTAAGGCATGCTGAAAGCGTAATTAATGAAGGAGTCCTATGAATGTGGGGGTCATACCCCATCAAAGGAGGAACAGACTTTGGAGGCAAGCAAGAGTAGAAAAAACACAAATCAAAGGATGAAGCCGACGGGGGAAGGTGGCCTCGTCGACAGGCCATTTTGTCGACCAACGCAAGGTTTGGGACTTAAAGAATTATCGTCAATATGCAGAAGACAACATCGCCCTAACGTCTGGGCAGGAGAAATTTGAAATTTAAAATAAACAGCAGTTTCAAAAGGAATAAGAGCGCCATAATGTGGAGCAGTTAGCAAGACAGGGCTGCAGCGGTTGTGCAAATCGTGTGACATAACATCTGCTAGTTTCTAGGAGTTTAGCTTATGAGTACTTTCCTCTATTTTAGTATAAATATGATTGTCCCATAAGGGGCTCGGGGTGTTCACTTTGTACTACGAAATCACTTGTAAGAAAACTTCCCATTCCCAGCGCGAGGAAGCAAGAGTTTTTCTGAGAGTGCTATGTACGTGAATCACCACATTTATTTCAACTTCCCTACTTTTCAATTGTTCCTGTTGAACATTTTATCTTAATTTCCTTTACTTTTGAGTTATCATTTTACGTTGTCGACACTGATTCTATTACGATAATAGAATTCACCAAAAGTGTGTTCGTCGTATACCTCTTTTGAATGTTATAGCGCTGTTGGTCACGAGTCACCTATAGGCGATAACATTGTCTAAAACCGTTCGTGTGGAAAAACCCTACGCTTGTTCGACACTTTGTTAGGAGCCGTTCTTCACAAAGTCATTCTGTCGAAGTTTGGACAAACCTCACTTGCACTAGCACATGTCCTAGGATCAACTGGTCGATCCTGCAAGTAACCCTTCGTTTTAAAGCCTAGGGAGGACCAGCGGTTGTTTACCAATTTCCACAGTAAACAGTCACGCAATGGTATTCTCCATCAAAAATGTTGCCCTCATACACCTCAACAAAACAGGGTAGGCGAACGCAAAAAATGGCATCTTGTAGAAACCACTCGGACCCTACTTCTCCATGGTAATGTTCCACTTCGGTTTTGGGTGGACGATGTGCTAACGACATGTTACCTTATAAATCGCATGCCCTCATCTGTCCTTACAAATAAAATCCCTCATTCAATCCTTTTTCCCAATTCCCCACTTCACCCAATTCCTCCCCGAGTCTTCGGGTCCACATATTTTATACACAATCTCTCTCCTGGTCTTGATAAACTCTCATCTCGATCACTAAAGTGTGTTTTTCTTTGTTATCATCGATCCAAAAAAGGTTATCATTGTTATTCACATACTCTATAATGATACCTAGTATCGGCCGATGTTACATTCTTTGAGTCGGTTCCATATTTCGAGTCTATTCACGTAACTCCAGAACCCATTCAAGAAAGTACTCCCACGCCTTTTCTGGCAGTTATTAATGTCCATCCTACCATTATCCACCATCATTTTAGGGCTCCTGACCCACCCACTTCTCGACCACTTAAAACATATCAATGTCGTCACCCAACGTCTGTTGTCCCTGTCCCTGAAGTCATACATGTCCCTGAGGTCATACATGTCCCTGAGGCCATTGAAGACTCTCCTCCGACGCCTCCGCCATCACCGGATCTGATCTTACAACCTGAGTCCGATCTTCCGATTGCCCTTCGAAAAGGTATACGTCAAACACGAAATCCTTCTCCACATTATATTGATTTATATTATCATCGTCTTTCCCCTTTGCAGTATACTTGTTTGTCTTCTTTGTCTTCTGTTTCTATTCCTAAAACTCCAGGTGAAGCATTATCTCACCCCGAGTAGAGGCAAGCAATGATTGATGAAATTTGTGCTCTTCAAAGTAGTGGTACCTGGGAACTGGTTCCTCTACGCCACGGGAAATCTTTAGTAGGTTGTCATTGGCTTTATACATTAAAGGTTGGCCCAGATGGTAAGATTGATCGATTTAAAGCTAGCTTGGTAGCCAAAGGATACACTCAAATTTTTGGATTGGATTATACTGATACCTTCTCGCATGTAGCTAAGATGACGTTTGTTAGACTTCTTATAGCCATTACAACCATTCGACATTGGCCTCTTCATCAAATTGACATCAAAAATGCTTTTTTACATGGTGATATTGAAGAGGAAGTATATATAGAGAAACCACCTGGATTTGTTGCTCAGTGGGAGCCATCGAATAAGGTGTGTAGGTTACACAGGTCTCTTTATGGTCTTAAGCAATCTCCGAGAAATTGGTTCGGCAGATTCAGCACTATCGTACAACAATATGTTATGGTCCATAGTGAAGTTGATCATTCTGTTTTTTATCGTCACTCAGCCCAAGGGTGTATTTATCTTATTGTGTATGTAGATGATATTGTCATAACTGGTAGTGATCAGCAGGGTATACTCCAGTTAAAGCAACATCTCTCGAATCAATTTCAGACAAAAGATCTTGGTAAACTTCGCTATTTCTTGGGTATTGAGGTAGCCCAATCTAAATATGGTTTGGTGATTTCTCAGTGGAAATATGCTATAGATATTTTGGAAGAAACGTGTTTGTTGAATACTAAACCAGCTGATACTCTTATGGACCCAAGTGTCAAACTACTACCCAATCAGGGGGAGCCTCAATCTAACTCAGGAAGGTATAGAAGATTGGTTGGAAAGTTGAATTATCTCACAGTCACTCGTCTAGACATTTCTTTTGCAGTTAGTGTGGTAAGTCAGTTCTTAAACTCCCCTTGTCAGGAACACATGGATGTTGTTATCCGGATTCTGAGATACATCAAATGTTGTTCAGGAAAAGGTCTAATGTATGAAAATAAAGGACATACTCAGATACTTGGATACTCCGATGCTGATTGGGAAGGGTCACCCATTGATAGACGATACACCTATGGGTATTGTGTACTTGTTGGAGGAAACCTTATATCCTAGAAAAGTAAGAAACAAAATGTAGTTGCAAGATCAAACGCAGAGGCAGAGTATATGGCCATGGCAATGTCAACATGTGAACTTATTTGGTTAAAACGGTTGCTCAAGGAACTTCAAATTGAAGAAGCAAGAGCAATGAAACTTATTTGTGATAATCAAGCCGCATTGCACATTGATTTAAATCTAGTCTTCCATGAGAGGACCAAGCATATTGAGATAGACTGTCACTTTGTCAGAGAGAAAATCAAATCAGGTGACATCGTCACAAACTTTGTCAACTCTAATGATCAATTGGCAGACGTGTTTACAAAATCTCTGTGAAGCCCCGAAACTAATTATATATGTAACAAGCTTGGTGCATTTGACTTATATGCTCAAGCTTGAGGGAGAGTGTTAATATTTGTAAATATAGTATTAAGAATATTTGTATATCGAATAGTCTCATATCGACTATATCATGTAATTAGTTATAATCTCTCTCTCTCTCTATATATAATAAAGTCTCCGTAGTGCTTTTCAAAACAAACGGTTTATTCAAATGTCTCTTAGTCTCTTGTATTTCAACAAACTTATAAAAGCATCTTATGGATGTGTGTCATGGTGAATTGCACTGGTATGTGTTAGTACATACTATAGTTTTAGTGTGGGGGTTTCAAACGTTGTTATGCGATTATGAAGGAGGATGAGCATGTGGATTTTTAGCGTGGGTGTTTCGAACGTTGCTATGCGATTATGAAGGAGGGTGAGCATGTGGATGATGAGCTAATAGAGGATGGTAAATTATGGAGGAACACATTTTGTTTAGAGAGGATAAACATGTGAGTAATGACATTCATAGAAAGAAGTTATAGAAGTTTGAAAGGATGAGCTTTGTGTATTTTTTTTTGTTTTGTTTAGTTTCATATCATAATAGAATAAGATTTTGGGGAATAATTTATAAAGTAAACTTTTTTTCCTCTCGGCCCATTGGTTTAACCGAAGGGATAAGTAATGGTTTTTCTATCGGTTCAATTCACCAACCAATAAGATAGCCAATGTCTATTCATTTTGGTGTTAGAATTAATTCAATAATTAATTATACAATGCATGCTCAAATACAAAGAAAAAACTATAATCAAAATTTAAGACGGAAACGAAACAAACACATGAGCATGCATACACACAACCTTATAATCTACAACATATCAATTTATTAAGGATTATAAGAATACATGGATGCATCCAAGGAGAAAGTATCTTAGATAGTGAACTTTTTTTCCTCTCGGCCCATTGGTTTAACCGAAGGGATAAGTAATGGTTTTTCTATCGGTTCAATTCACCAACCAATAAGATAGCCAATGTCTATTCATTTTGGTGTTAGAATTAATTCAATAATTAATTATACAATGCATGCTCAAATACAAAGAAAAAACTATAATCAAAATTTAAGACGGAAACGAAACAAACACATGAGCATGCATACACACAACCTTATAATCTACAACATATCAATTTATTAAGGATTATAAGAATACATGGATGCATCCAAGGAGAAAGTATCTTAGATAGTGAAAATAGTAATCTTGAAACACAAAAATGTATAGATAAATTACTAACCTTCGTTGGCTTGTGGATCTTTCTTTGTCGACACTCTTAATGCCTTGAACACTCTTCAGATAGGAACATAATCTACTTGTAGTACAGTATATTGAGAACCATAGTCTATATAAGGTGATGGTCAATTAGGGTTGTCATTAATTCAAAATTGATCATCTTGACATCCATTCATATTTGAGCTCATATTCAAATGATTAATTAATTAATTACTAAATAAAAATCTAATTAGTTTTTTTTAACTTTATTTAATCACTTAATCAATTAAGGCTCTTAATTTGATAAATAACTAATGTGATTATATAAATATATATACCCACATAGTAATTTTTAGAATATAATAATTAAATAATATTTAAATATAAAAAATATTCAAACAATCTCTCACTTGAACAATATACCTTAATAATTATATCACAATTCTTTAAGTGCGCGTCTGAATGATATTTATATTTAGATTTCAACTTTACAATCTGGTCCACCTCACATATTAACAATGTGACCACCATGATCGTTGTCACTGACATATAACATGACGGAACTTCGATGACCATCATATCAATGTACTTAATGATATAGATCAATATGAATGAGTGGAATAGAAATTTCATATAACATGATCTGGGAATCATACATATTCCAATTACTACTACTAAAGTCTTTATTGAGATCAAACTGAAGTTTGTAAATTCAATATTTGCAAGATACAAAAATGATTATAATTATTAGAGTATAACTAAGAGAGAGAGGTTAAGTCTAGTTTACCTTGTAATGACTGACATGTGTCAAGTCTCAGCAACAGGTAACCTGCTGTAGCAGGTCACACAGTTGCTACTATAAATGCAACTGTGTGCTACTGTTTGTAAATAACTCATAACAGAATTCTATTATAACAGATAATGAAAAGTTCTTCACTACTATGAATTCTAATATGGTATCAGTTAGTTAGGATCGATCCATGGCATCGCCGTCTTCTCCGGGATCGCCGTCTTCCGCTCACGTTACGCCACCGTCCTCGCCACTCATGGCGGCGACTGATGATTCGCGTCGGCTTCAGTTCTCTCTCAAAATCGCGCATAAACTAGATGAGAAAAACTTTCATCTATGGCGTCAACAGGTGGAGCCGTACATCAACGCTCATAGTCTTACAGATCTCGTTGTTTGCACTCGCATTCCTCCTCAATTTGTTGATGACGAAGCTCGTCGTAAAGGTACGGTCAATCCTGCGTACTCGATTTGGCTTCAGAAAGATCAGTTACTGTTATCGTGGCTTCAATCCACACTTTCGAGCGAAATTTTGTCGCGAGTGCTTGGATGCTCTCATTCGCATCAGCTCTGGGATCGTTTGTTCACTTATTTTCAAAAACAAACTCGTGCGCGTGCTCGTCAATTACGTGTTGAATTGCGTGCCCTAACTCTTGATTCACAATCTGTATCTGATTATTTGTTGAAGATTCGTATGATTGTGGATGCTTTAGCCTCCATTGGAGATCCTATTCCCAGTTCACATCACATTGATGTTATTCTTGAGGGACTTCCCAGTGAATATGCTTCTGTTGTTTCCGTCGTTGAAAGTAAATTTGGTGATATGGATTTGGATGAAGTTGAGATTCTTCTCACTGCTCATGAACTAAGGCTAAACAAGTTCAAGAAATCAACTGTGCCTGATCTTGGCTCTCTAAACCTTACACACACAGCGCCTCAATCTACTTCCCCTGAGGCGCCTCAATCTGGCAGCACTGACTCTCCTAACCCTCAGGTGCCACCTTCTTATGTTGAACCTGAATATTCTAGTTTCAGAGGTGGTAGGTCTAATAGAGGAGGTCGTGGAAAAGGTAGAGGTGGCAGAAACTCCAATGTTCAATGTCAGGTGTGCTCCAAAGTTGGACATTCTGCTCTAAATTGTTGGCATCGGTTCAATCAACAGTTCCAACCTACTGTTCATCCCAGCAATCCTTACACTGCAACTCCATGGCTTGTTCCTCCAGTGCCTTATGGTCAATTTCCTGCTAATGTGTGGACTAGACCTCAAGCTCCTCAACCTAGGTCATCAAGTGCCTATCCTCCTCCAAGCACCTTCATTGCCAATACTGCTCCCTCTACATCAGCTGCTTCTTGGTACCCTGACTCAGGTGCTTCCTATCATGTCACCAATGATGCCAATAACTTGCAACAAGTTACTCCTTTTGAGGGACATGAACAGATATACATAGGCAATGATCAAGGTTTGGTTATTAATTCTGCTGGTTCTAGTCAATTTTTGTCTCAAAATCATCCACACACACCTCTCACTCTTAATAATCTATTACATGTGCCTTCAATCACCAAAAATCTCATAAGTGTCAGTCAGTTTTGTCGTGACAATCGTGTTTATTTTCTTTTCACAGCTGATACATGCTTTGTGAAATGTCAGGTCTCTAATGCTGTCCTGCTAGCTGGTAAAGTTGGTTCTGATGGGCTCTATGAGTTTCCAAGTCTGCTTAACGTTTCCAAGTCTGCCATGTCTCTAGATTCTTCAAATAAAATTGTACCTTCTGTTAATTCTGTTAGTATTTCCCCTTCCTTATCAAATGTTTGGCATCTAAGATTAGGCCACCCCAATGTTAATACTTTGAGGTTGGTGCTACAAAATTGTAATCTCTCTTTCAGCAATAAAACTCATGAATTTTTCTGTTCTGCCTGTTGTATGGGCAAGGCTCATAGACTGCATTCACCATCTTCACACACCACTTATAATCATCCTTTAGAACTTGTTTACTGTGACTTATGGGGACCTTCTCCTCAACCCTCTACACAAGGGTTCACATATTATATATCCTTTGTTGATGCGTTTTCCAAGTTTACTTGGCTATACTTACTGAAATCCAAAGCTGAAGCTCTTGGTGTTTTTAAACAGTTTAAGTCTCTTGTTGAACTGCAACTTGGCTTTTCCATTAAAGCTGTTCAGACTGATTGGGGTGGGGAATTTCGTCCTTTTAACAAGTTTTTGACTGACTTGGGCATAGTCCACAGAGTTATTTGTCCTCACACACATCACCAAAATGGTGTGGTGGAAAGAAAGCACAGGCATATTGTGGATTTAGGTTTAACACTGTTGAGTCAAGCATCCTTACCTCTGACCTACTGGGATTATGCTTTTCCAACTGCTGTTTTTCTTATCAATAGGCTTCCCTCTGCAGCCATTCAGTTTCAAGTACCCTATTCTATGTTGTTTCACACTACACCTGACTACAAATTCTTGAGAGTATTTGGTTGTGCCTGTTTTCCTTTATTGAGACCTTATCATTCCCACAAACTGGATTTCAGGTCTCAAGAGTGCTTGTTTTTGGGTTATTCCACTTCTCACAAGGGGTACAAGTGTCTTTCTCCCTGTGGAAAATTATACATTTCCAAGGATGTGCTTTTTAATGAGTCCAGGTTTCCTTACGTTGAACTGTTTTCACCGCCTAGCCCTCCTACCAGCAGTGGTAACAGCCCTGCCACACAACATTGTGCATCTTCCTTAGAGTCACTTTTCTCTACTGTTTCTCTGCCTAAACCTGTTCCTCTGACAGCAGTGCCCTTTTCCCCTGCTGTAGACATCTCACCTGCCTCTACTACCTCTCCAAGGCAGTCCGTCAGCTCTCCTGAGTCCACTCCTGCACCTGCAGTGTCTCCTTTGCCTCTCACACCACCCTCACTCCCCACAAATGCTGTACCTATTAACTCCAAACCTGTTAACCAACACCCTATGCAAACCAGGGCTAAATCAGGGTTTCTTCAACCTAGACAGCATTTCACTTTGTTACTCACTCACACTGAGCCCAAATCTGTCAAACAAGCTCTCACTGATGATAATTGGAAAGCTGCTATGCAGTCTGAATTTGATGCATTGTGTAAAAATAACACTTGGTCTTTGGTCCCTCTTCCTCCCAACAGGCAGTCTATTGGTTGCAAATGGGTTTTTCGCATCAAGGAAAATCCCGATGGCTCAATCAGCAGGTATAAGGCACGCCTGGTAGCCAAAGGCTTTCACCAGAAACAGGGTTTTGATTTCAATGAGACCTTCTCCCCTGTGGTAAAACCAGTAACCATCAGACTCATCCTCACCATGGCTCTCACACATAAGTGGTCAATCCAGCAGCTTGATGTTAATAATGCCTTCCTCAATGGGCTGCTCCATGAAGAGGTGTATATGGATCAACCCCCAGGCTTTATTACCTCTGATTCTTCTCTGGTGTGCTGGCTACACAAAGCTCTTTATGGCTTAAAACAGGCCCCTAGACAATGGTTTGAAAGACTACAGGCAGCCCTGCTCAAGTTGCAATTTAAACCCAGCAAATGTGATCCCTCCTTGTTCATCTTTGCCTCCCATGGCAGCACTGTTTACTTGTTAGTATATGTTGATGATATAATCATCACTAGCAACAATACTACTCTGCTCACCTCCATTATCAACAAACTCAACTCTGATTTTCCCCTCAAACATCTTGGTAATTTGGATTATTTTCTTGGCATTGAAGTCAAGCCTTCTGCTCAAGGATCCATGTTTCTCACTCAAACCAAATATGTTAGAGATTTACTACAGAGAACTAACATGGCTGGCTCTAGTTCTGTAACCACTCCTATGCAGTCCTCTTGTAAACTCACCAAACTTGGGTCACCTGCCCTTGCTGATCCATACATGTACAGGTCTGTTGTTGGTGCCCTCCAATATGCCACTATCACCAGGCCTGATATTGCCTATGCAGTCAATAAAGTTTGTCAATTTATGTCTCATCCTCTAGAATCACACTGGGTTGCTGTCAAACGAATTCTACGGTACCTCCAGGGCACTATTCAGTATGGGCTTCATCTGTCCCCTTACACTTCCTCTAGTCCTCCCTCTCTTCAAGTCTTTTGTGATGCTGACTGGGCCTCTGACCCAGATGACCGAAGAAGCACCTCTGGTGCAGCCATTTATTTTGGAGGCAACTTGGTCTCTTGGTGGTCTAAAAAGCAACCTGTAGTTGCTAGGTCCAACACAGAAGCTGAGTATCGAAGCTTAGCTCAAGCCACTGCTGACCTACTGTGGCTTCAGACTTTATTATCTGAACTGCGTGTTTCTACTCAACAGCCCTTGGTGCTCTGTGACAATCAATCTGCAGTGATGCTGGCACATAATCCCATCATGCACTCGCGGACTAAACATATGGAGATTGATCTCTTTTTTGTTCGAGAAAAGGTTATTGCAAAGCAAATCAGAGTTGCTCACATTCCTGGTGTGGATCAAATTGCGGATGCCCTCACTAAGCCTCTTTCTTCTACAAAGTTCCTGGAACTTCGGCACAAACTCAGAGTTGCTAACAGTAGCTCCCCTTGAGTTTGTGGGGGGGGGGGGGGGTATTAGAGTATAACTAAGAGAGAGAGGTTAAGTCTAGTTTACCTTGTAATGACTGACATGTGTCAAGTCTCAGCAATAGGTAACCTGCTGTAGCAGGTCACACAGTTGCTACTATAAATGCAACTGTGTGCTACTGTTTGTAAATAACTCATAACAGAATTCTGTTATAACAGATAATGAAAAGTTCTTCACTACTATGAATTCTAATAATAATAATAATAACCTCGTAAACTTTATTTCTGCAGATAATATTAATATAAATTTTGTATTAATGTCAAAACAATATTATAAAAGGTGAAGAAAATGTGACTCCCACTAATCTAAGACATCCTTGGTGACAACAATAATATGAAAAATCTCATATGTCAATTCTTTAATTTGTGAATCTTCTAGCATAAATTCCATATATATATATATATATATATATATATATATATATATATATATATATATATATATATATATATATATTCTATTTTCAATAATAATAATTTAAAAGTAGGTGGACTTTTTTAAATCTTTTGTTGAAAGACTATATAATTGTCTTACGTAACAATATAACTTGAGTTATGTTTCAAAACCTTATACTGAATTATAACTAAGTGACATAAATACCTACTTTCATATTTTTCCGAATTTGAATGCCTATTTGACATTTAAAATATCAGAGTCGAGCATACTAATGATCTCATCATTGTCAAGTCTCTAATTTGTGAGCATAAGTTTTTTGGTTCTCTATGACAATCCTCGCGGTTATCCTTTTTCAACAATTCAATTTTCAATTGTTCATGTATCTAATTAGTGATTTTACCCATTTTCCATATACTGATAAATAAAATCAATTATAAAATTTCCACAACCAAAACATAGAAAAATACTATTTTTTTCTTTTCATATGATTGGATTTTTTGTAATTGTAATTAAGACTTGATACCCTCTCTTAGTAATTGAAATATCTCAAAATTTATTGTATTTAATATCGAATTTACTTTCAACCTTATTGATATAACTCTTTTGATATAACTCTTTTGTGATATTCGAAAGATGCATTGAATAATCTTTAAATATCCAAATAACTTAATACAAAAGAAGTGCCCACAGAATCTTTTATCGCCAATTTTTTATTATAGGTTTATTGGTTTCAAATAGAAAAAAATACACTATTGTTCACTTAATACAATAAAATTGACAGGTTATAGAAGAAGTTTAAACTTACTCTCAATGACTTTATAATACTCAAAATATTTTCTCTTATTCATCACAAAACTAAATGAGACAACTAACTTTATAATACTCATTTTAAAATCAAATAAGACAAGTAACATCATAACATTCATCTTAAAAAAAATGAGACAATTAACACCATAATATTTATCTCAAAACCAAATGAGACAATTAAGTTACAAGACTACATGAGAGATAACTTTAGTAACAGATAAATAAATTTTTTGTTAATTTGCAAAAAAAAACATATATTTTGTGTTTAATTGACACTAAATTTCTTATGGTTTCAAAAAAAATTATAATGAGCCAAGAACGCTGTGATTGTCAAAATAAAGTATTTCAAGAAAATCAAATAGAATTTTCTTATATAGAAAAGCACTTCGGACACATGTTCTAAAGAGTAGGGTTTGGTTTTCGAATTTTAAAGATGTGTTGAGGAACTAGAAGTGGAAATCAATAAGACTGCCTCTTATGATGCTGACATTCTACAGTGGAAGCAATAAATAGAAGAGTTGTAGTCAAAGATTAAAGAGGACGAGGAAAAGAAAGATAAAATTAATGGTGTAATCCTGAATAAACTGGCTGAGGAAGTTAAAGTTGGTCTCAAGCATTTCGACAACGTCAACAACCTAGATATGGAGATCGAATAATTAACTACTGCTCAGCTGGCCAACATCCAAATTACATAAGCTATGGCTCACTTTGAAAGACTTAAAAGAAAATCTTCCATTTAAAATTTGTAATTCTTGTTTTCTTCCGTGCGTTTTATCTTTCGACAACACAACTCTTTTGTAAACTTGATTATAACGTTTTGGCCCTTCGATGGCGGGAATAATATCTTGTTTTTAATTTTAAAAGAAGATTTATATTCTCCCCTTATTTATATTTTCTGCAACATAGATTTGTACTTCTTCAAGTACTTGCCATTTATTTGCAGGATTCGATTTTCAGGGGTTAACTCCTTGACTTCATAAGCACTATTTGTAAATACTTGGATAACTTGAAATGGTCATTCTCAATTTGGTGACCATTTTCCAAAGTTCCTATCCTTATTATCCATGGGTAAAATAACTTTCCAAACTAAATCGCTAACAAAAAAATCTTTTATCTTAACCTTTTTATTGTATGTTTTGGTGACTCGTTCTTTCTGACTAGAATATATATATATATATATATATATATATATATATATATATATATATATATATATATATATATATATATATATATATATATATATATATATATATATATATATATATGTCCTTTAGATGATTAGGGTTGTATCTCATCAATTAGGTCTAAATCCCAACCTCTGAATGACAACGACTTTATTATCTAATGTAACTCACTCGTTGGCACGTGTTGAATGTGTAACACCCCAATTTTTAATTATTCTTTTTAATTGAATTTATAATGTTTAAATAAATAGAAATTAGTGTGTGAGGGTATTTTGAGTAAGGGCTAGGGTGTGGTGAGAGTTGTTGGAATAATTAGAATTATTATTTGTGAGAATTTGGATCAAACTCTAGTCTCAACAAAGGTAACTTTTTGGTTCGGAAAAGGTTTAGCATGTAGTTGAAGTCTATTCACATGTTGATCCTACATGTTGTAGTCGAAGTATGCTTAAGCATGCAGCAATCGAGATGCTAGGATTGTTAGCATGTCGAATTGGGCCTGTTTTTTTAGCCCAATTGTTTAAGTTAACTTGTAGCTTAATTTAGCTTAGTAGTTTATAAATAGACTAGTTCTCTCAGTTGTTAAGTGGAGTTAGTTATTGTTATTCACTTGTAATCTTTGAACCCTAATTGAGTAAGTGAATAGAAAAATAATTTTAACCAATTCTATTTTTTCTCCTTCTTCTTCCCTCTTATCTATCTTTCGTGAAATCCTAATAGAGTTTCTTGTGTTTGTTCAAGAAACTCAATCATTCTCATAATTTCAGTTTGTTCATGATGGTACTTCGTTATAATAAACTGGTGCGGTGAGCATGGAGAAGAAGACACCAACAATAAAGTATGAGATTGAGAAATTCACCGGTGTGAATGATTTCAGTTTGTCGCACTTGCAGATGCAAGCCCTACTCGTTCAACAGGGTTTGTTAGAAGCATTGAAAGGATCGGAGAAGATGGATGTTTCTCTAACTGAGAAGAAGAAGACGACGATGATCAAGAAAGCCCATAAGGTTCTCCGGCAGGTTTCGAAGGAGAAAACTGCAGATGGTGTATGGATGAAACTCAAAGGTTTATACATGACGAAATCATTGGTAAATCGTCTCTACCTGAAGCAAGCTTTGTATTCATTCAAGGTGAGTGAAGACAAAGTCTTGGCTGAGAAGCTGGATATTTTCAATAAGTTGATTCTTGATCTTGAGAACATTGAGGTCAAGATTGATGATGAAGATCAAGTGTTGTTGTTGTTGTATGCTTTACTTAAGTCTCATCCTCATTTCAAAGAAACTCTCTTGTATGGAAGAGATTCGTTGACCTTTGAAGATTTTCAATCTACCTTGTACTCTAAGGACTTAAACAAACAAAAGGATCACAAGCCATTAACAATTGGTGAAGGATATCCGTAAAAGGAACAATCACAAAGAAAGATGGTAGGTTTGAGAATAAGAAGGGTAAAGTTTTACAGAATTCTTATGGTGGTAATGTTCCTTCTATTAGGTGTTATCATTTTAAGGCATAGGGTCACACAAGAAAGGTGTGCCTTGATCGATTGAATAATCATGGTGGAAAGGATAATGGTAATGTAACCATTATGCAAGATTATTATGAATCATTTGATGTCCTTGTGGTTTCAAGCAACGAATCTAGAAAGGAATGAATTATGAATTCAGGTTGCACTTGACACATAACTCCAAACAAAGACGTGTTTGAGGAATTGTATGATCAAGATAGTGGATCAGTGGTTTTGGGAAACAACAAAGCTTGCAAAATTACAGGTATTGGATCTGTGAGATTCAAGAACCATGATGGGTCAATAAGGCTATTGACTGATGTCAGACATACATCTAATCTTAAGAGGAATTTGATTTCTCTTGAAGAATTTGACAAGAAAGGGTATGTTTTTAAAGGAGAGCAAAGTATCCTAAGGGTAATTAAGGGGTCGAAGGAAATCTTGAGAGACGTGAAGAAACAAGGCTTGTATACCCTTGAGGCTGAGGTTGTAAGTGGTTCAGCGGATGTAGCATCCACAAAACCTATGTCGAAGACTGAGCTATGGCACAAGATACTTGGCCATGCCAGTGAAAGAGCCCTAGTCGAATTCTAGAAACCAAATCTACTATGTGGTGACAAGGTCGAAAAACTAGAGTTTTGTAAACCTCGTGTATTTGGTAAGTCCTATAGAGTGAAGTTTAACAAAGGTAAACACAGAACACATGGATCCATTGATTATATTCATGCTGATATTTGGACGCCTGCAAGGAGTCCTTCACACTCAGGTGCAAAGTATTTGATATCCATAGTTGATGATTATTCCATAACGTTATGGGTCTTCATCCAGAAGACTAAGGATGGAAATTTTGAAATTTTCAAAAGTTAGAAGACCCTGGTCGTAAACCAAAATGGCGGGAAGATCAAGAGGTTAAGGACTGACAATGGTCTTGAATTTTGCAAAGAGGCTTTCTACAGCTATTGTGTTGCGTCTGGTATTATAAAACATAGAACTATAACAAGAACTCCCCAACAAAATGGTTTGGCTGAAAGGTTTAATTAAACCTTTTTGGAAAAAGTGAGGTGTGTGTTTGCTAGTGAGGGATTAAAGCAGGTGTTTTGGGCATAAGTTATGGTGACTATATGATACTTGATAAATTGGTGCCCTTCAACTGCTCTAGGGATGAAAGCACATGAAAAAGTCTGGACAAAACATCCACCTAATCTCGACAGACTTAGAGTATTTGGTTGTTTATCCTATGCTCACATTAGGAAAGACAAGGTCATACCTAGAGCTCTAAGATGTATATTTCTTGGATACCCTAGAGGAGTCAAAGATTATTGGTTGTGGTGCCTAAAGTCAAGTTACAAGAGGTGTATCACAAGTTGATATGTAGTTTTCAATGAAGCATAAATGGCATTCAAGAAAACCGATGATTCTGGTCGAAATGCATAAATCTCTGAAGAAGAGTTGGAATAGGAAGAGATTCCTATTGAGCTAGAGCATAGTGATGCTGAATTGCATAACCTAGATGAAGTCGAAGAAGATGCATAAGTTGCTGATAAAGGTGAGGATACTAAAAATGACTACCTACTGGCATGAGATAGGTCAAGAAGACTCATCAAGCCACCTCAGAGACTTGGTTATGCGTATCGCATAACATTCGCCTTAATCTCTGCAAGTGAGGTCCTTGATGAAGAACCTAGAGACTAAAAGGAAGTTATAAAGAGTCAAAATAAGACTGAATGGATGAACACCATGGGTGATGAGATGAAAGCTCTTTATGATAATAACACATGGGAGCTAATCGAGAAACCTACAGGGGCTAGGTTAGTCAGATGTAAGTGGATTTTTAAGGTTAAGGAAGGAATCAAATGAGTGATGTCGAAGCAATTTAAGGCAAGGTTAGTTTCTAGGGGGCTCAATCAGAATAAGGTGACGACTTCAATGATGTGTTATCACCTGTTGTAAAGCATAAATCCATTCGAATACTACTTTCTATGGTGGTGAAGTTTGACCTAGAACTTGAATAGATGGATGTGAAGATTACCTTCTTGTATGGTGATCTAGATGAAACAATCCTGATGAGGCAACCTAAAGGGTATGCAGAAAAAGGAAAGGTGGATTATGTGTGCAAGCTGAATAGGTTATTATATGGCCTAAAATAATCTCCTCGACATTGAAATAGATGACTCGACAAGTTCATGGTACACATAGGTTTCACTAGGAGTCAGTTCGACCACTTTGTTTACTTCAGACTTCGACCTGGAAATTCACTTTTTATATTGTTGCTTTATGTGGATGACATCCTCAAAGCAAGCAATAGTGTCGAAGATATTACAAAGGTAAAGGCTGAAGTCAATAAGGAATTTTAAAATGAAGGATCTGGGAGCTGCCTTCAGGATTCTTGAGATTGACATCCAGAGAGATAGAAAACAGTCAAGATTATGCTTATCTCAAAGGACATACCTGAAGAAGATTCCCGACAAGTTTGGTATATCGAATTCGTTGTAACATCGATTAATCCTCAATTCAAGTTGAGTTTGAATCAAAGTCCTAGTACTGAAGTCGAAAGAGCCTATATAAATAGCATCACATATGCTAGTATAATAGGTTATTTAATGTACATTATGGTATATACGAGGCTAGACATAACATACAAAGTGAGCCTTATAAGCAGGTATATGGCCAATCCTGGGAAGGCGCACTGACAAGCATTAAAGGGGAATCTAAGGTACATAAATGGGTCTCAGAACATGGTACTTATTTATGGTGGAACCTGTGGTGATGATAGTAAAGTAGAAATTGAAGGATTTTTCGACTCTAATTATGCAGGATGTATGGATTCCAGAAAATCTATTTCTAGATATGTGTTCACTATGTTTGGCACAACAATCAGTTGGAAAGCAACACTTCAGAAGGTTGTTGACTGAAATGGTTGATTCCATGATGTTGTTGTGATAACATGTTAGATATATGATGTTTGAATATGTTCAATAAGGAGAAAAATGTAGGGAAAATTGCAGGTAGACGTAGTAAGGGATTGATCTTCTTATTTCACACATAACTTGAGTTTCGTAAGTTGGTTTGAGGTTTCTTTAGTTGTGTTGGAAATATAACGCAATAATCTTTCTTTTGAAGTAGAGGAATCGAGTATAAAGATGCTACAATAGTAGCATATCACTAGTTTTTATACCAGAGGTGTAGTCAATTTCAGTCATACATTGGTCATCATGTTTCATGCGTAACTTGAGTTTAGTAAGTCCTTTTGGGATGCCACCAGTTGCGTCAGAAAGAGAATTTAATGATATTTCAAATTCGAGAGTTTCATTATTTTATAATGAGTATATAATGTTTCGTTCTATTTTGAAATCAAAGATTCTGTTTTAGAGTTTATGCAAGAATTATTGTGATATGGCTGAACTGAAATGAATAGAACTGGAGTTTCATAACTTTGTTGGAGATGCTGTTAAGTGTGTTTGTAAGAGGGTTTAAATATATTTATACTGGAGAGTTTGATAATTTTATCATTAGTCTATAATACTTTGTTCTATTTTAAAGTGAGACAATTTTAGAGTTAGGTTCAGAGTTTTGAGCGATTTTGAGTATGGTAACCTTTCGTTACCTTTTTGATGAGTTTAAGAGTCCTATTTTATTTGGTTAGAGTTGTTATAGAGGTTTTAGAGTTGCTTTTGAGTTTTTTATAGTTGGAGATCAAAATATAGGATACATTTAAGTTGAGTTTGGAGCAGTGTTGACATTATCTTTTGAGTAATATTTTTATTTGTTTAAGGTTGTTAAGGAAAAGGAGTTAAAATTGAGTTGTTGAGTAATTGATAATAATATTATTGAGTTGGGTTGGGATCTGAGTAATTTTACTCTTTAGAGTTATTTTGATAATGGTGGAGTTTCCTTGAATAGTTATTGTCTTACCCTATTGGTGCTCTAAAATAAGTAATAATATGAAATACTTTGTTGGTGAGTGGTATTGTGATAATAGGTTACTTTGTGTTGTTGATGAGTATGTGCGAATATGATATGTATATATGATTGAGTTATAGTTGTATAGCATAATTTCGTGTTGTGTAGTTCAGAGAAAACTACTGTGTTGATCTTGCATTAACAAATTGTGGTTCAGAGAGAACCTTGTCCAGAGATAACATTTTGTTTAGAGAGAGCATTTTTTTAGTACGAGACATGAATGTTTCTTCTTTGATTTTTGAGTTGAATTGTTGCTTATGTGTTTTGAGAATTATTCTTAAGTCTCATGCATTCTTGTATATCAGAGATAAGTAGGACTTCAGTCCGACGAGGTCCATTGCTCAGATAGAGTTAGTGATGAGGTCCAGTACTCAGGGAGAGCTAGTGACAAAGTCTAGTGCTCAAAAAGATCCAATGACGGTCTCATTATTTAGATAGAACATTTTCCAGAGAGGAATTAGAGACGTGGATAGTTCTGTAAAATAACTCGAACATCTAAACTTTTTGTACCACATGCATTTTTTGAGGAGTAGTACATTGCATTAATATATTTGCATTGTGATTCGTTGTTGTTGTTTGTGTATGGTTGTGTTATGTCTTAATTGTTCTCTCATTTTTATTTTATGCACCATTAACATATATGGATATATTTGCATTTGTTTGCTTTATATTTCCAACCATGAACATCTTGCAGATAATCAGAAGTAGAGTTTGGTTGTTGTGAGTGGAAGATAGCTTCTTGGAGCTCATCTTCATTTATTTTATCGTTATCATTTTTAGTTGGTTAAATGCTCTGATCTGTAGCATCGAGAACAATACGTTTTTATTATGTTTTGAGTTAATGCTGAATTATGTGGTTTAAAGCCTAATAATTTATTTTTGAAATTTGATTTTGAAGTTTTATTATGTTAGTTCCACGGTGTGTTGTTAAATGTTTTCGAAAGTGTTTAAATGGTTGTTGTAGTGACACCTTAAATTGTCGATTAAATCTTTTCAAATGAGTTTTAGAGTTTAGGGTATTACATAGTGATATCAGAGTAGGTTGGTCCTTCCGACCAGGTTTTTGTAATTTTATTTGTTCCCTGGTATGTGATATGTGTGCGAAAAACTGTCGGTACTCGTTTGTTTTTCTAACTGCTTGTCAGTAGGTGCAGGATTGAAACAAGTGGGGGATAAGCTTATGCTTCTCTGAGATGTTTTAGGTGTGGAGGGTTGGTTCAGCATGCCACAAATTGCAAGAGTGTAGGTGTTGTTGAGGCTGTGTTGTTTCTTGAATTCGAGGAAAGTACAAAGTCCAATTTCATGACTGTGATATAGGTAGGGATGTCCTCGAAAGAGAGTGCTCAAGTGTTCATGATGTGCGCGCCCTTCATAGGGGAAAGCAAGAGAATGATTAAGGATCTATCTATTGTGTGTGAGTTTCGTTAAGTGTTCCTAGATAACATTAGTGATTTGCCGCCATAGTGTGAGGTGAAGTTTGATATAGACTTAGTACCTGGTACTAGTCTTGTGTCGAAGGCGCCGTATATGATTTCTACTTTAGAGCTGAGTGAGATGAAGAAACAGTTAGAAGAACTACTTGAGAAGAACTTTGTTTGATCGAGTGTTTTATCGTTGGGAGCTTCGGTGCTGCTAGCCAAGAAGAAAGACAGTAGCATGAGGTTGTGTGTCGACTATCGACAGTCGAACAAAGTTACTATTAAGAACAAATATCCCCTCCCTAGAATTGATTATCTAATGGATCAATTGG
Organism: Lathyrus oleraceus; assembly: GCF_024323335.1. Classification (NCBI taxonomy): domain Eukaryota; kingdom Viridiplantae; phylum Streptophyta; class Magnoliopsida; order Fabales; family Fabaceae; genus Lathyrus; species Lathyrus oleraceus. The sequence goes on along the minus strand of NC_066583.1, from coordinate 151,596,967 downwards.
TTGGTGATTGCGTATTCAGTAAGATTAATTTATGGTTGGATTATCATCAGATTCGAGTGAAACTAAAAGATATCTCGAAGACTACATTCAGAATGAGATATGGTCACTATGGGTATTATGTGATGTAATTTTTTATGTTTAATGTCCCACGTGTGTTTATGGAATATATGAATAGGATTTTCCATCCTTATCTAGATTATTTTGTGGTTGTGTTTATCGATGATCTTTTGATATATTCTAAGTCTGATGAAGAGCATGCAGAGTATCTGAAAGTTGTGTTACAGACCTTGAAAGAAAAGAAGTTATATGCGAAGTTATTTAAGTGTATCAAGTTTGAGAGTGGGTTGCATTAAGAAATCAAGCAATTCATTAGGTACCAAGAGATTCGTCAGTTCTCTGTGCTGGTTAATAAGTGTACGATCTACGATGAAGACAGACATGCTAGGTCTACTCACTATAAGATTTCTAGTGAAAAGAAAAGTGGAAGATCAGTATCGTGAAAAACCTTATGTGACTCCAACTGATAAGGGGAACAGAAGTTTCATCAGAGGACCTCAAATGTGAAAAAGGCAAGTGGGGGAGGTTATCCTACTTCTCTCAAGTGTTTCAAGTGTGAACATATGGGTCATTGTGCTTTAGAATGTATTGTTATTAAGTGTTCTAAATGTAGGAAACTGGGACATCATGCTAATGACTACAAGGGTGGTGCGATGGCATGTTTCAACTATGGAGAACAAGGTCTTGTTAGTACTCAGTGCCAGAATCTGAAGAAAGCTTAATCAGGTGGAAAGGTCTTTTGTTTGAGTGGAGCGAAGACTTATGGGCCCAATAACTTGATTTGAGATATGTGTTTCACAGTGATATCTCTTGTGTTGCGGTCGCTGTTAAGGGTAGCGTGAATAGGAGTTAGAGATTTGAGTCAGAGAGTCATATCAAAAGATTGTTTATTTAGATAATTTTCAAGGACGATAATTATTTAAGTGGGGGAGAGTTGTAACACCCCAATTTTCAATTATTTCTTTTAATTGAATTTATAATATTTATTTGAGTGCTTTATTTAATTAAATAGAAATTTGTGAGTGAGGGTATTTTGAGTAAGGACTAGAGTGTGATGAGAGTTGTTAGAATAATTAGAATTATTATTATTATTAAACTATTTGCTAGATAATTATAAATTATTGAGAAATATGTATTTTGAGTAAAAATTAAGGTTGTGATTAGAATTGGTGAAATAATAGAGTTAATTCACTAATTGAATTAATTTGAGTATATATATATATATATATATATATATATATATATATATATATATATATATATATATATATATATATATATATATATATATATATATATATATATATATATATATATATTAGTTAGAATATTAATTAAATAATAGAAATAGAGATTTAATAAGGGTGTGAGGAGAATTGAGAGGTGAAAAGAGTAAGTGGAATATTAGGTTAGAATAAATAGTGAAGTGAGGGGAGATTTTGGGGAGGACATGCAAAAGTTGGGAAAAGATGCAGAAAGAAAGAGACGGTTCTTGGAGGATTCAGAGAACGTGGAAAAATCCCAAAGAAAATAAAGTTCAATGATCTTCAAACTTTCGAGGTAAGGAGGGATTGTTCATATGTGGGTGTTTAGACAAATGGATCATGAGGGTTCCTTACCATCACACCTTATTCTCTTTTTGTTTCTCTATGACAATGTTTGTGATTAAAGAAGGTTTGACCAAAATCTTTTAAGTCAATTATTATGATAATATTTCTCTATTTGTACTTGATCATTGTTGACCTTGTTTTAATAATATGTGATAACCCTGTTGATGCCAAATTGAAATAGTTATTCTCTGGTTGTTATGGCCGTTTATCTGTGATATTTGTTGATTTCTATCATCGATGGTTAACCTATGTAAATTGAAGTGATAATATATTCTGTTAACGCCTTGCGATAAGGTGAAGGTTTAATTTGATCTTCTCCATATTTATGTTGTATGATAAGACGAGAATTGGAGTTATCATCCTTAAACGGTTAAATTCATGATATGGTTGTGATAACATGTTATATCTATGATGTTCGAGCCATATTGATTAGTATTTCATTTATCAGTGTGTCTTTTGGTTGGTTAGAACTCAAATAGGTTAATTATGAGAGTTTTGAATATGTTCAATAGGGAGAAAAACATAAAACAATCGCAGGTAAACATAGAATGGGATTAGTCATCTTATTTCAGACATAACTTGAGTTTCGTAAGTCAGTTTGAGGTGTCGTTAGTTGCTTTGAAAAGCTAACGCGATAATATTTATTTTGAAGTAAAAAAATTGGGTATAGGGGTGCTACAGTAGTATTAGTTTGCTGATATTGGTACCAGAGTCGTAGTCAATTTCAGTCATGCGTTGGTCATCATGTTTCACGCGTAACTTGAGTTTCGTAAGTTCTTTTGAGGTGTCATCAGTTGTGTTAGAAATAGAATTTAATGATATTTCAAACTAGATCATTTCGTGATTTTTAATGAGTTTATAATTTTTTGTGCTATTTTGAAGTCAAACATTATGTTTCAGAGTTTATGGATGAATTATTGCGATATGGTTGAACTGAAACAAATAAAAATAGACTTTCGTAACTCCATTAGACATGAGCTTAAGTGTATTTGAAAGAGGGTTTAAATATATTTTTGACTAAAGACTTTCATAATTTTATCATAAGTCTATAATATTTGGTACTATTTTTAAGTGAGACGATTTTAGAGTTAGGTCCAAAGTTTTGAGTAATTTTGAGTATGGTGACCTTTCGTTTTCCTTTATATGATTTTAAGAGTCATATTTTATTTGGTTAGAGTTATCAGAGTTGCTTTTGATTTGTTTAGAGTTGGAGATCAAAATACAGGATACACTTGAGTTGAGTTCGGAGCACTATTGATATTATAAGGTTACCTTTTGAGTAATATTTGTATTTGTTTAAGGTTGTTAAGACAAAAGGGTTAAAACTGAGTTGTTGAGTAATTGATAATAATATAAATGAGTCGATTTCATATCTAAGTAATTTGACTCTTTAGATTTGTTTTGATAAGGCTAGAGTTTCCTTGAATAGTTGATGCCTTACCCTGTTGGTGGTCTGACATAAGTAATAATATGAATTACTCTGTTGGTGAGTGGTATTGTGATAATAGGTTAATATTTTGTATTGTTGATGAGTATGTGTGAATATGATATGTTTATATTATTTAGTTATAATTGTATAGTATAATTTTAATTTGTGTAGTTTAGAGAGAACTATTATGTTGGTCTTGCATTGGCAAATTATGGTTCAAAGAGAACCTTGTACAGATAGGATATTTTGTTTAGAGAGAACATTTTTTAAGTATGATATGTGAATGTTGTTGTGAAGATGAGCTTCTCCAACAAGTATTTTGATGAAGACAATTCTACATGGAAATATATATGACAAAAAGAAAATGGTTCAAAGACTTCAAATTAGCGCAAGTTAAGTTTCAAGTTTATCAAGTCTTTGAGCTTAATAGGATTGATCATGATTTTTAAGGTATAAGCATTAAAACTTACTTTGATAGTATCAAGTACTCAAGAAATATATTCATTCATGTCACACATCATTAAACATATTTTATGCATCAAACTTTTGACTACATGGTTTTCATTTAAGCATTTTTTCTCATTTATGTTGAGGTAACCGATTACCATATGGGAGGTAACTGGTTACATGGTTCCAGCGCTGCAGACAGTGGCAATTTTTATTTAAGGTAACCGATTACTAAGTTTCATGTAACCGGTTACACTGGAAAAAAATTTAATTCCAGTGGTAACGCTTCAACGTTAGCGGTTACTTCCTTTAAAGTAACTGATTACCACTGAAGCAGTGACATTGTTTCAGTATATAATTGCAGCAAATGTGTTATTTTCAATTGTGAATTTTCATGGCATCCTTACATACAATTGCATTCATTTAGAGAGGTGTTTTAACAATATATAAACCTTATATTTTTAGAATTCAAGTTTCACCTCTTTCATAGAAATTTAACTTCATCTTTGCATCTATTTTTCAAAACAAGTGTTGTTAAATTTTAACTTTCATTGAAAATTTTCTACATATTATTTTCATATCAATCTAGAAACTTTTCTCCATACATTCATAAACACTTGAGTACTTGTACATCATTTCAAATTGCTTGCTTGAAAGGGAAGATCAATCTTAAGTGGTTGATACATATTCACCAACTTTCTTTTACTAAAATAGTTTCCATTATCGATTGAAATACCTTGTTGTCCAGGATTGTTAGAAGTAAGAGAGTGTTTAAGGGAGGATTGTTCTCTTTATACACTTAGTAAAAAATCCAAGAGGATTATTCTTGGTGGATTAAGTTAGAGTCTTGTATAGAGAGACTAGGATGTCTTGTCTAAAGATCTAACAATAATAAAATCTATATCATGTTGAAAGGAGACTGGAGTACTCTCGAATTATGAGAGGAACCAGGGTTTTCGCTGTGTTCTTTTCTTTCTACATTTTACAGTTTTCATCACTTCAAGTAACCAGAATAAATTAACCAGAACAAGGGATAAAATCGAGAAAATTTCAAGGTACCTTATTCACCCCCCCCCCTCTTAGGTGTAAACTCTACTAACAATTGGCATCAGGGAAGGTTATTGGTAACTTGCTCCTTAGATCCAGAAGATGACTTGCGCAAGTGCAAACCCGGTTTTAAAAGATGGTGGTAGTAGCAACAAACTCTCCCTATTTTCTGGAGAATATTTTGACTTCTGGAAAATCCACATGAAGGCGCATTTAGAAGCACAAGGAGATGGTATATGGGAAGTCGTTGAAAATGGACCGTATAATCCAACTAGTGTGGCTAATGGTGTTGGCACTCCTAAGGTTAAAAGTTCCTATGTAGAAGATGATAAGAAAAGAATACTTAATAAAAAGAAAGCTATCAATCTTCTTCAAAGTGCATTAAGTATGGACGAGTTTTTCCGTATCTCTCGATGTAAATCGACAAAATAAATATGGGACACTTTGGTGGAGACTCATGAAGGAACCGCTGAAAATAAAAGGTCTAGATTGAACACATTGAGTTAAGAATATGAAATGTTCATAATGCAGCCCGGAGAATCCATTGTTGCATTGTAGAAAAGATTTGTTCACTTGACAAATCATTTAATTGCACACGGAAAAACCTTTACAAATGATAATCTCAACCTTAAGGTGCTAAGATACTTGACCAGAGAATGGCAACCAAAAGTGACGGCTATATCGAAGAAGAAAAGGCTTTCTACCATGACGTCTGCATCATTATTCGAAAAACTCTAAGAACAGAAACTTGAACTTGCAAGACTTGAAAAGCATGAAAGTCAGGAGAAGAAATTCAAAGTCATCGCTTTGAAAGCAGATTCAAAAGATAATAAAAAAGGTGATGCATTGGAGGAAGATGAAGACTTGTGGTCCTTGTGAAAAGGCTTGGTAAGTTCTTTGGTAAAAATGACAATTCCTCTAATTATGCAAAAAGAAAGAAACATTTCAGGAAAAAGCAGGATTCCACTTCAACACAATATATCACATGCTATGAATGTGGTAAGCAAGGTCATATAAAGAAGGATTGTCCAAAACTCTCCAAGAAAGGTAGCTTCAAAAGTACAAAGGTGACTAAGAATAAAAAGGCCTACATTGCATGGGATGGTAATGAGATAAGTTCTTTGCCCGATTTGGAAAGTGACGAATATGCAAATCTAGCATTCATGGCTTCACACCATTTCGATTATCAAAATGATGAGGTTAGTAGTGAATTTTTTATTTATGATAATGATGCACGAGGTGTTATAGATGAACTTGTCAATGAATGCAAAACATTGTATAAAACTTTCTCAAAACAAAATAAACAAATTTCATCTCTTGAAGAAAAGATTGACAATATGGAAAAAGATTTTGAAGTAGAAAAACAAAATGTTCTTAATGAACGAAAACATAATTTTGTTTGCAAAAATTGTGAATCTCTTTCCTTCCATATAGTTCAACTAAAAAGAGTCCTTGAAATATATGAAAAAGGGCAGGTTAGATTGGAGGATGTTCTTAGCCGCCAAAAAGTTTCTAATAACAAAGAAGGACTTGGTTATCCTAAGTTTGATAAACCAAGTTCTAGAAAAACTATTTTTGTAAAGGCGTATGGACAACATATCAAGGAAAAAGTGAATAAAGTTCCTAATGTACATCATATTCGTAAAAATTGAAATGTCCAAAAAAATCATATGTTCCAAGATATAAAAGTAACTTTATCCCTACTTGCTTCTATTGTGGGTTGGTTGGCCATACACCTAATACTTGCTATGTTAGAAATTTTAGTGTGGCAAATGGACATTATGTGTGGGTAAAGAAAGGTACTAACTAGAAAGGACCCAAATCCGTTTGGGTACCTAACAAAACCTAAACCTTTTTTGTAGGTTTGCTTGAAGACCTCTACCAACCTTTGGTATCTTGATAGTAGGTGCTCCAAGCATATGATAGGAGATGTTAACAAATTTTCAAACCTAGCATTAAAGGCCAAGGGTTTTGTCACTTATAGAGATAACAACAAAGGAAGAATAATTGGCATAGGAAAAGTTGGTTCACCACCATTCATTTGTATTGAAGATGTTCTTTATGTTGAAGGACTAAAGCACAATCTTCTAAGTATTATCCAACTTTGTGATAAAGGCTTCAAAATCAAGTTCACCAAGGATGAATGCTTAATTGAAGATGAAGTCACACATGAGGTGAAACTCAAAGGTAAAAGAAATAATAATATTTTTATGATTTTTCTTGATGATTTGTATTTAAAGGTAAAGTGTCTCATGGTGAACAAAAATGACTCATGGATTTGGCATGAAATAGTTACTCACATTCATATGGAACATCTAAACAAACTAGTCAAACATGATTTTGTCATTAGATTTTCTAAGATAAAACTTGTCAAGGATAAGCTCTGTAATGCTTGTCAAAAGGGAAAGCAAACCAAATCAACTTTCAAATCTAAGAATGTGGTGTCCACTTCAAGGCCACTACAATGGTTGCACATGGATTTATTTGGTTCATCAAGAACAAAAAGCTTCAGATGTAATGTATATGGTTTAGTTATTGTTGATGATTTCTCTAGATTTTCTTGCACATTTATTTTAGTACAGAAAAGTGATGCATTCAAGGCATTCAAGAAATATGCAAAGAAAATTAAAAATGAGAAGTCACTCAAAATTGCCTCCATAAGAAGCGATCACGGTGGAGAATTAAAAAATGCTCCTTTCGATGAATTTTGTGAAGATAAAGGAATCTCTCATAATTTTTCAGCACCAAGGACTCCTCAACAGAATGTAGTGGTGGAAACAAAGAATTGACCCTTAATAGGACTTGCAATAACAATGCTTAGTGACTCAAATCTACCAAAATATTTTTGGGCGGATGCAGTTAGTACGACATTTTACGTAAGTAATCGGGTGATTATAATACCTATCCTAAAGAAGACTCATTATGAACTCTTCAACGGAAGTAAACCAAACATTGCTTATTTTCACATGTTTGGATGCAAATGCTTTGTCCTCAACAATGACAAAGACAATCTAGGTAACTTCGACGAGAAGTTCGGCGAAAGTATATTTCTTGGCTACTCTCTTACTAGTAAAGCATATAGAATTTATAACAAAAGAACTTTAACTATGGGAGAATCTATGCATGTTTCCTTTTATGAAACTAACCCCTCAAAGGAGGATAATATTGTTTTATGTGATGATAATGAGGAAATAATAGAAGTTCCTAAGGAAGATACATCAAATGTCAACGATGATAATCAAGAAGAACAAATTCAACAAGACTCAAATAATAATGATTTACCTAAAGAATGGAGAACATATCGAGATCATCACATTGTTAAAGTCATTGGTGATATTAGTCAAGGCGTTGTAACAAGATTAAAACTCAATGATGCATGATTAAATATGGCGTTTGTCTCACAAATTGAACCTTCCAAAGTTGATGAAGCCTTAGAAGATGACCAATGGATACTTGCAATTCAAGAAGAGTTAAACCAATTCGAAAGGAATCAAGTTTGGGAACTTGTTCCTAGGCCAAGTCGAAAACAATCATAGGTACCAAATGGGTGTTTAAGAATAAGCTTGATGAAAATGGAATAACTGTTCGAAACAAAGCAAGATTGGTGGCTCAAGGTTACAATCAAGTAGAAGGAAATGATTTATAAGCCATTCGCTTATTACTTGCTTATGCATGCTCATTAAACTTTTAGTTATTCCAAATGGATATCAAGAGCGACTTCTTGAATGAATACTTTAATGAAGAAGTCTATGTTAAACAACCCCCGGGCTTTGAAGACTTCAAGAAACCTTCACATGTGCTCAAATTGAAGAAAGCTCTATATGGCTTAAAACAAGCACCAAGGGCATGGTAGGATCACCTTAGCAACTTTCCTTGTGAAAAAGGTTTTGAAAAGGATAAAGTTGGCAAGACCTTGTTTATTAATAAAATAAAAGGTTTCACTTTATTGGTTCAATTCTATGTCAACGACATCATTTCCGGTTCAACAAACAAAGACCTCTGTGAAGAATTTTCATTGATGATGCAAGGAGAATTCGAGATGTCCATGAGGAGAAAAATAAACTATTTTCTTGGATTACAAATTAAGCAATTAAAGAATAGCATTTTCATCAACCAATCCAAGTATCGTAAAGAATTATTAAAAAAATTCAACATGGATCATTGCAAAGCTATGTCTACTCCAATGGGATCCGGAACTTATGTTGATCAAGACGAATCCGGTGTGGCAATAGATATTACAAAGTATCGAGGTATGATTGGTTCATTATTATATTTGATGGCAAGTCGTCCTGACATAATGTTTAGTGTTTGTCTTTGTGCTCAATTTCAAGAAAATCATAAGGAATCACTGAAGGTGAGAAAAACAAGAAAGGGGGGTTTGAATTATTTTGGAAAATAAGCGCTTTTTCAGACAAAGACCACACAAGGAATTTATACTGGTTCGCTTATAACACAAAGCTACTCCAGTCCACCCGTCCAAGGTAATTTCGCCTTCAACAAGGACTTAATCCACTATTCTTGAAAGATAGTTTACAACCAACGTCTAAGAGAAAGATCTCTTAGTCCTCCCAAGTATACAGACTGCGCAGAGTCACTTGAGGAAATAAAACAATAGATAAAAAGACAATGTAATTGAGAGTGCTTCTAGGATAAGCAAAATATTACAACAGTAAGATCAAAAGAATGTTTCACGTTCTAAGCAAAAGCTTCGTGAAAAATTGAGAGAGAGAGAGAGAGAGAGTAAAACGTTTATGTGCGTTGGTGTGTCTCTCAATGTTGTTTGCTGTCCTTTATATAGGGGTGAAAAGACCGTTGAAATTGATGGCAGATGATTTGTCTTGAATAGGAATTAATGCCATAACTTCTGTTGTTTCTTGCCAAAACAACTTTGTCTCCCTGAGTAACTTCTTTCCAATAATAGTTTCTTTCCATTTGAGATTGAAGTTGTCGTTACTCTTTCTATAAGGAAGTCCAATATCAGAGTCTGCGTGGCTCTGGGAATCTTGGAGAGTTCTGATGATGTCTTCAGATGACGCTGAGAGCTTCTAGAATGATATACCGTTGTTCAGAGTCAGAACTTCTAGGGTGCACTCCTTCTTCAGATGCTTCTGATATTCTGCTGTTTTGCTCAGAGTTAGAACTTCTTGAGCGTGTTTCTACTTCAGATGCTTCTGATCTTTTGGTAATTTGTATCTGATATGATTCTGTATCTGATGATGTAGTCAGATTCCTTTCTTTTTGATTAGAGTCCTGCACACTTAGAAACTTTTCGTTACAGTGCCATTTTTGGTTTCATCCTTTGTTATCATCAAAATCTTGGAATCTGTTGTAGAACAGTTTTTGTTCTTACAATCTCCCCCTTTTTGATGATGACAAAACAAACTCAATTAGCAGATGAAACATTAAAGGAATCAGATCAGATAGAAGTGAGCTCCCCCTGAGATGGGCTAGGGAGTTCAGAAGTTCTTACCAGAGCTTCCAAGCAATGAAGTTTCGATACCTTCTGCAATTTCTTAAGTTCAATGTTAGAAATTTATTATTAAGAAAAGTATGTTGCAGAGTGCTTAAAGAATTAGGCAATTTTTCATCAGAGCTATATTTGATTTCTCCCCCTTTTTGTCAGAATCAAAAAGAATTAAACAAAAGATAATCAAGAAAAGGCATTTTATATATCCAGATAATCAGACAACAGAGATAAGGACAAGAAAAAAAAACAAACATCAGAAACAAGGAAAACAAGGCAACAAACAAAAGATCCTAAGTGCCTAAGGGTTGGGAGGAGGAGGCATTCTCTAAAGCAGTTGAGCCAGCATGTTCTGAATATTATCGTTGACGGTGTCTTGTTTATCCATTCTGGTTCTGAGTTCCTTCTGGTCTTTCTGAAGTTCTTCAAGTGTCTTGAGAACCATAGGAATGACGGAAGAGGACTCCCCCTGAGTCAGAGCACTCTGTTCTTCAGCAGCTCTGGCTTCAACTTCTGCGCCTGCCTTTGCTTCAGCTTCAGCAGCAGCAGCAGCGTCAGCTAGAGCTTTGGCCTCAGCTTCCTTGGCCCTTTGGATTTCTGCTTGTCGAGCTCTTTCTTCTTCTTGCCTTCTAGCTTCTTCTTCAGCTTCTCTGGCAAGTCTCTCCTGTAGTCTTGCCTCAGCATCTCTGATGAAGTCATTTCTGACTTGCTCAGAGATGTGCTTCAGTTTGAAATCCTCAGAAGTCATCCAGCCAATGACTTTGTTCCAGTGTGTCCTTACAGAGTCAGGATCATCATTGATGCCAGAGTTTATGGTCAGAGACTTGACCTTTTGTACTGAAGCCTCTGCGAACAGCATAATGGCTTCCTCTAGGGTAGGCAAGGAATGGTCAGGATCATATATTTGAGGTGGAGAGGTTGGAGGGCTTAGGTTTAGTGTTTGAGGTTCAGGTTCAGGTTCAGGTTCAGGTTCAGATTCAGATTCAGATTCAGCGGAAGGGTTTGGAGGAATAGTGTCAGAGATATGAAGGTCAGAGGGTTGAACTACAGAAAGAGTGATGGTTGGTTGTGGTGAAGTTACTTCTGGTGGAGGTTGGGTTGGTTGTTGAGAGGCAAAGTTTTGAGCTTGAAGTTGGGCTAGGGTTGGAGAAGTTGGGTCAGAGTGTTCTGTATCTGAGGAAATGGTAAAGTATGGAGGTGATTCTGGGGCTGTGGATGAGGAAGTGGTTTGGTTTAATTCTTCAGCTTCTGAAGGTGGTAAAGAGGTATGGGCAAGATTGAATTTTGGTAAAGGTTGTGAGGTTCTGGTTGTAGAAGGAGGGGTTTCAGATGGGGTGAAGATTGGTGATGGTAGAGGAGTAGAGGAAGCCAAAAATGGTTCAGAGGGAATAGTAGGGGCAGACTTACCAGAGGATTCTTGCAGAGGCGCTAGAGGTCTTGATTCAGAAGATTCTCCTAGCCTTGCTTTCTTTGCTCTTGAAGCTTTCTTTTCAGATGAGCCTCTTTTGAACTTGACGAAGTCTGATTCAGAATCTAGCATATCGTCTAGTCTGAAGTCTGAGATGTTTACTCCTTCATCCTTCAGACGTTGGAGATAGTGGAGGATTGCCTCTCTGGGTTCATTCTTGTAGAACCTTGCGAGACCATGTGGCATCTTCCTCTGATCTTTCAAAGCGTCCCAAGAGGTGTCCAGCGTAGGTTTGACCTGAATCTTCTTCAGAATCCCCATGCTCTTCAGATTTCTGGAGTTCAGAGGCCTTCCAGTGTCTATTGCCAAATCTTCCATGAGTTTATTTTTCTCCAGATGATCTACAAGCCCATTTTCTATCAGGACATCAGACAGAAGTCTTCCCAGAGGGATGTAGGTTCTGGGTTTCATGTTGTTCATGGTCTCCCGTACGGAGTCTCTGAGATATTTGAAGAGGAGGGCTGGGAGGCACAGCTTCAGACCCTTGTGAATGCAATACAGAATACATTTCTGATCTGTATTGATGTAGTCTGATGAATTTGATGCTGGGCGATGATGAATGGTACCCAGAATGATCTTGAGCCATACTCGGAGGTTCTGATGAAGTTCTTTGTTCTTTGATGGATTGCCTTCTGTGTTGAGTTTGAAGATGGTGGGGTTGATTTCCTGAGCAATGTACCTTGCCCTAGGATTGATGTTGTAAATCCTTCTTCCTCCAGATTTCTCCATGTTCAGCAATGAGGCAATTGATTTCTTAGTAATCACTATTTTGACCCCCAATACAAAGGAAACTATGAAGTTGTCATCAGCGTCAGCAAATCTCCAGAATTCTTTGATGAGGTTTGGGTAAACAGGGCCATAAAGGCGTTGAAAATAGTTTTCCCAACCTTGTTGACGGAGTTCTTCAGTTAGGTCTACTCCATTCCTCTTCATGTTGTTGAAATCTACCAGTGATTCACACAAAACATCCAGTTTCTCAAAAGGAGTTGCAAGGTTGATATGAGCTTCACGATCAAGTATATGGGGCTCCTTGTAAACTGGTGTAATAGTTACGCCTGTAACTGTTGGAGTGGGAATGCTTGTGCTTTGGGCTGTGTTGCTGGATTCCATTTGTTGAGAATAGTTGAAAACTGATTGTTGTTGAGCATCCATTGTTGATGAAGAACGAGATGAAGATGAACTGCTTGCAGAAATGCTTCTGAGAACTGGTTTGAGAAAGTGAGTGAGAGTGAAGTGTGTGTGAAGTGTGAGAGAAGTGTTTAAATACCCTACACAAAAAGCATGCAAAACGACACACAAATCAGCGTTAGCACAGAAATCAAGTTAGCACGCTAGAGGGAGAAATGATTATGACTCATTAATGAATGTCTAATCCCAACAGTATGCACACTGCTCGAGGAGATCTCAAACGTCTGCCCTTTGAATTTCTTCTGGACAGCTGTCTAGAAGTTCCAAGGTTAGACGTAATTCACTCCACGTGTTTGCTTGATCTGATCTTCAGGAATACCAAGGGGTTGGTTCCTGGAGATTTCTAACTCAGATACCTTCTTAACTTGGTAGAAGTATCAGAGTCAGAGGAAGAAGCTCATTTGTTTATGTCAGAGTCTCATTTTACATCTTCAGAGACACAATTTATTCAGGGCAATTTTGAATGTTCAGATTTTCTAAGATAAAAAGGAATCTATCTTCAGCTAAAGGTTTAGTAAATATATCTGCCCATTGATGATCTGTATCAATGAACTTCAATGTTACTATCCCTTTCTGAACATAATCTCTGATAAAATGATGTTTTATTTCAATGTGCTTAGCTCTGGAGTGTAAAATGGAATTCTTACTTAGACAAATGGCAGCAGTATTATCACAAAAGATAGGAATGTTACTGTCGAAGATTTGCAGATCTTCTAACTGATTCTTCATCCAGAGCATCTGAGTAGTGCACAGTGATGCTGAGATGTATTCTGCTTCTGCAGTTGATAGAGCGATAGTTGACTGTCTTTTGCTTGCCCAGGATATCAGATTGTTTCCTAGGAGCTGACAGTTTCCAGATGTGCTTTTTCGTTCCAATCTATCTCCTGCATAATCTGCATCACAGTAACCCGAAAGTCTATACTCTGATGTTTTCTCATACATCAGGCCCAGGTTAGGGGTTCCTTTCAGATATTTGAGAATTCTCTTAACTGCTGTTAAGTGAGTTTCTCTAGGATCTGATTGGAATCTGGCACAGAGACAGACACTTAAGAGAATATCAGGTCGAGTAGCAGTCAGATAGAGAAGGGAGCCTATCATACCACGATAGAGCTTCTGACAAACCTTTTTACTGACTTCTTCCTTTTCAAGAATGCATGTTGGATGCATGGGAGTCTTTGCAGAATTGCATTCAGCCATGTCAAATTTCTTCAGAACGTCTTTTATATATTTGCTTTGATGAACGTACGTGACTTCTGAAGTTTGGTTAATTTGAATTCCTAAAAAGAACTTTAATTCTTGCATTAAGCTCATTTCAAATTCTGCCTGCATTAACTCAGAGAATTCTTGACAAACAGAGGCGTTAGCAGAACCAAAAATAATATCATCAACGTATATCTGGCATATCATGAGATCATTGTTAAGGTTCTTACAGAAGAGTGTGGAGTCAACTTTCCCTCTGATAAAATTGTGTTCCAGAAGAAAATTACTTAAACGTTCATACCAAGCTCTAGGAGCTTGTTTAAGTCCATATAGAGATTTTTTTAGTTTAAAGACATGTTCTGGAAAATTTGGATTTTCAAAACCTGGAGGTTGGTTGACATACACTTCTTCTGATATATAACCATTAAGGAATGCGCTCTTGACATCCATTTAATATAATTTAATAGAATGGTTAATAGCAAAAGATACAAGAAGACAAATAGATTCTAACCTTGCGACTGGAGAAAAGGTTTCATTGTAGTCAATACCTTCTTGTTGACTGTAACCTTGAGCTACCAGTCGAGCTTTGTTTCTAACGACTTCTCCTTTCTCATTCAGCTTGTTTCTGAATACCCATCTGGTTCCAATAACGTGAGTGCTTCTGGGCTTGGGAACAAGATCCCAGACATCATTCTTTGTGAATTGATCTAACTCTTCTTGCATAGCTGAAACCCAATCGTTATCTTGAAGTGCTTCATCACAGGACGTAGGCTCGATCAGAGACACTAGTCCCAGAGGCGTCTCTTCAGAGGTCCTGAAGGTAGATCTGGTTCTGACAGGTTCGTCCTTGTTGCCCAGAATCAATTCTTCAGATACGTTGATACGACTTTTAGCTTTCTTGGGGATTACTGGGGAAATAATTTCCTCAGAGTTCTGAGTGGCAGTTCCTTCTGGAGCTTTATCAGATCCTGCAAGAGTGATTTCTAAATCTGCAAAATTTTCAACTAGCTTTGACTTTTCAGGGTCAAGCTTATCATCAAATCTGACATGAATTGATTCTTCCACAATTTTGGTTTCTGTGTTGTATACTCTGTAGCCTTTAGAGCGTTCTGAGTATCCTAACATAATACCTTTCTGTGCTTTGGAATCAAACTTGTTCAGATGTTCTTTAGTGTTTAACATAAAGCAAGAGCATCCAAATGGATGGAAATATGAAATGTTTGGTTTCCTTCCTTTACACAGTTCATAGGGAGTCTTTTCCAGAATAGGTCTTATAGAGATTCTATTCTGAATGTAACACGTTGTATTTACAGCTTCGGCCCAAAGGTGCTTAGCCACATTAGTTTCGTTGATCATAGTTCTGGCCATCTCTTGGAGTGTCCTATTCTTCCTCTCTACAACTCCATTTTGTTGTGGAGTTCTAGGGCAGGAGAAATCATGGGATATTCCATTAGAGTCAAATAATTCCTCAAAGGATTTATTTTCGAATTCCCCACCATGATCACTTCTGACTCTGATGATTTTAGAGTCAAATTCTTTTTGCACTTTGGAGCAGAAACTAGTGAATACTGTAACACCCTTCTAAAATACCCCAAATATTTAATTAAAATATAACAACATATATCAGAGTAATTATGCAGTTAAGGGTGTCACACAATCATTCACACCATGTTCCAAAATAACTGTCATGCTCTTTATTTAATCAATTAAACATTTGCATAAATCGCAGCGGATATAATTCAAATTAATCAAAACATGTAACATACTACATGTAAACTGGTTCAACAATCTTTAACAATATAATTAAAAAGGTTCCCTCCCGATGTTACATCTATCAGAGCATGACCCACTAAGGAGACTACACTAGACTCCAAGCATTCGCTTCTACTCAACTCATTTCTCGTTACCTAAAAAATAGTTGTAAGGGTGAGTTCCTTAATCAATATAATAAGCATTATAGAATATAATGTCATGTTAAGCAATTTAACACATTAATCACCCTAATCACAACATACAATCAGTAACAGCACATCAGTTCAACATCATACTCACACCAACATAATTCACAAGTATAATCTCAAATCATACTCCATAACCACGCAAACACACGTATAATATTGGAATACATCCATTCATATTATACGCGAGACATACATTATGCAATGAGACTCCACACATGCGGTACCGACTATTCTTGAACATATAGTTCAAGCTCACCGATCAAATCCAGATGCGGCTACTAAGCTCACTAGTCCCACTCATTTGAGATCTAATGACTCACTCACTAATTCCTCACCATGGGAATTAGCTACAGCCCCGAAGGCTATGCTATGCACACTAATCATCTAGTATGCAACATCAACAACAAATTCAAAATGATTCACTCACTAATTCCTCACCATGGGAATTAGCTACAGCCCCTCAGGCTATGCTATGCACGCTAATCATCTAGCAATGCAACATCAACAACAATTCACAATGGACATATGCTCACACTCTAAGCCATACAACAGTCCATTCACAAATACAGGCATAATATATACATTCACATCATTATGCACGTAAATCAATTAAACACAGTATTAGTGCACTCTACTAATACCTATACTGCTCAAAACAGCGGGATATAATCCCTATTACATCATACGCCAACATAGGCCAACTCTCAATTATTTACACAACATTAAAAAGCCAATTTTTCCACTCTGCAACAGTGTTAACCGGTTAACGCCCTGGGTTAACCGGTTAACGCAGGCAAAAACACATTTTCTGGCAAAACGTAACAGTGTTAACCGGTTAACGCCCTGGGTTAACCGGTTAACGCAGGCAAAACAGCACATTTTCACAAATTATAACAGTGTTAACCGGTTAACGCCCTGGGTTAACCGGTTAACGCAGACAAAACAGCAGTTCCTGCGCTAACACAAGGCAGAATGCAGAATTCTCCGCACTTTCCGCCGTTGGAGGACTTCCGGACCTCCGATTCCGATTCCGTAAAAAGCTATACGTTCGGAATTTCACAACCAACCCAAACACAGATTCAATTACAGTCTAAACACAATTTATCCAACATAATTCTTCAGCATCAACAATCCCAATTAGGGTCAAATTAACGGCTTATCACTACCCATCACATATTATCCCATAATACCCATTAATCGACGATAAACCCCCCTTACCTGAGTTAATCCGGCGAATCTCAAGCTCCGAGCTCTTCTCTTCTTCAATCCTCTTCCTCTTGCTCTTTTCCATTTTTCTATCGCTTCTCTGCTTTTTCACGTAAAACTCTTTACCAACAATGAAAACCCTTTTTCTTATTCCAACTTATATATTTTCCAAAATAATAATAATAATCCAATAATATTTCCAATTAATTAATTAAATTAATAAATATTATATTAATTCAAATTAAATAATTAGCCTTATTTTATCGGGGTGTTACAACTCTCCCCCACTAAAAGAGTTTTCGTCCTCGAAAACATACCTCAAGCGAATAACTCTGGGTAAGACTCCTTCATCTTACTCTCAAGTTCCCAAGTCACATTGCCACCTGCTGGTCCTCCCCAAGCTACCTTCACCAAGGCAATCTCTTTGCCCCGCAACTGCTTCAACTCTCGATCCTCAATCCTCATAGGTGATGTTTCAACAGTCAGGTTATCTCTCACCTGTACATCATCTATTTGGACTACATGCGACGGATCATGAATGTACCTCCTCAGTTGGGACACATGAAAAACCTCATGCAAATTCGCAAGCGACGGCGGTAAAGCGACACGATAGGCTACCTCCCCTATCCTTTCCAAAATCTGATAAGGACCAATAAATCGAGGTGTCAACTTCTTCGACTTCAAAGCTCTACCAACACCAGTTATCGGAGTAACACGAAGAAACACATGATCTCCCTCTTGGAACTCAAGTGACTTCCTTCTCTTGTCGTGATAACTCTTCTGACGACTCTGAGCAATTCTCATCTTCTCCTGAATCATCTTAATCTTTTCCGTAGTCTGTTGGACAATCTTCGGTCCAACCACAGCACTCTCACCGGACTCATACCAACATAAAGGTGTCCGACATCTCCTACCATACAAAGCTTCAAACGGTGCCATACCAATGCTCGAATGAAAACTATTGTTGTAGGTAAACTCAATCAAAGGCAAATAACAATCCCAAGCACCTCCCTTTTCCAAAACACAAGCTCTCAAAAGATCCTCTAATGACTGAATCGTCCTCTCAGTCTGACCATCAGTCTGCGGGTGATATGCAGAACTCAATCTCAGCTTAGTTCCCAAAGCCTTCTGCAAACCTTCCCAGAACTTCGATGTAAATCTAGGATCTCTGTCCGAAACAATACTCGACGGAATACCATGCAAACTTACAACCTTCTCAATATACAACTCGGCTAATCTCTCTAACGGATAATCCATTCTGATCGGAATGAAATGAGCCGATTTTGTCAACCTGTCAACAATCACCCAAATGGCTTCAAAAATCTTATTCGTCCTCGGCAAACCAGAAACAAAATCCATACTGATACTGTCCCACTTCCACTCTGGAATAGCCAACGGTTGCATTATCCCAGACGGCTTCTGATGCTCAATCTTTGACTTCTGACAAGTCAAACAGGAATAAACAAAACTTGCAATTTCTCTTTTCATTCCCGGCCACCAAAATAACTTCTTCAAATCATGATACATCTTCGTAGCTCCAGGATGAATACTCAAGCCACTACGATGCCCTTCCTCCAGAATACTCTTCTTAAGTTCGGTAACATCCGGAATACACACCCGATTACCAAATTTCAAAACACCATTCTCATCAACTCTGAATTCACCACCTTGGCCTTGATTCACTAAAGTCAACTTATCAACCAAAAACACATCGGATTTCTGACCCTCTCTGATCTCATCCAGAATACCACTCGTTAACTTCAACATTCCCAATTTAACACTATTGTGAGTACTCTCACACACCAAACTCAAGTCTCTAAACTGCTCAATTAAATCCAATTCCTTAACCATTAGCATAGACATATGTAATGATTTCCGACTCAATGCATCAGCCACTACGTTTGCTTTACCCGGATGGTAATTCAAACCAAAGTCATAATCCTTCAGAAATTCTAACCATCTCCTCTGTCTCATATTCAGCTCTTTCTGATCAAACAAATACTTTAAACTTTTATGGTCACTGAAAACTTCAAATCTTGAACCATACAAGTAATGCCTCCATAATTTCAGAACAAATACCACAGCTGCCAACTCTAAATCATGTGTCGGATAGTTCCTCTCATGAATCCTCAGTTGTCTCGAAGCATAAGCTATAACCTGCTTATTCTGCATCAACACACCACCCAAACCCAACAATGAAGCATCACAGTAAACCTCAAATAATTCCGACGAACTCGGTAATATCAGAATAGGAGCAGTAGTCAACCTTCTCTTTAACTCTTGGAAACCTTCTTCACATTTTGAGTCCCAAACAAATGCTTGCCCCTTTCTAGTCAACATCGTCAACGGTAACGCCAACTTAGAAAATCCCTCAATGAACTTCCTATAATAACCTGCAAGTCCAAGAAAATTCCTTATCTCAGAAACTGACTTCGGAGCTTCCCACTTAGATACCGCTTCTATCTTAGAAGGATCAACAGCAACACCACCTCTTGAAATCACATGACCAAGAAAACTAACCTCTTCTAACCAAAATTCACATTTAGAGAGTTTAGCAAATAACTTCTTTTCTCGTAGAACCTCTAAAACCACTCTCAAATGCTCAGCATGCTCTTCCTCAGATTTCGAATACACCAAAATGTCATCAATAAACACCATAACGAACTGATCCAGGTACGGATGGAAAATCCTATTCATGTACTCCATAAATACTCTCGGCGCATTAGTCACACCAAAAGGCATTACAGAATACTCATAATGTCCATACCTTGTTCTGAAAGCAGTCTTCTGAATATCCTCAGTTTTCACACGTATCTGATGATACCCAGATCTCAAATCTATCTTGCTGAACACACTCGCACCAACCAACTAATCCATCAAATCATCAATCCTCGGCAAAGGATACCGATTCTTGATCGTCACTTTATTCAGTTGCCTGTAGTCCACACACAACCTCATAGTACCTTCCTTCTTCTTAACCAACAACACTGGTGCACCCCACGGTGACACACTCGGACGAATAAATTTCTTATCCAACAGATCTTCCAACTGACTCTTCAATTCAGCTAACTCAACAGCAGACATCCGGTACGGAGCCATCGATATCGGTCTAGTACCAGGTACCAAATCAATCGAGAACTCAACTTCACGCTCTGGCGGAAATTCATTCACTTCTTCAGGAAACACATCAGGAAAATCACACACCACTGCTAGATCGCCAATCACCAGTTTATCTTTAGCCTCCAGAGTCGCTAACAGCATAAACAACTCTGCCCCATCCGCTACTGCCTCATTCACCTGCCTCGCTGATAGAACCAAACTCTTTCCTTCTTCAATCTCAGGAAATATCACAGTCTTGTCAAAACAGTTGATAGAAACTCGGTTAAACACCAACCAGTTCATTCCCAAGATAACATTAATCTGTACTAATGGAAGACACACAAGGTCTATCCCAAAGTCTCTACCAAAAATACTCAAAGGGCAATTTAAACAAACTGAAGTAGTAGTCACTGAACCCTTCGCAGGAGTATCAATCACCATACTACCATACATCTCAGATATCTCTAACTTAAGTTTCACAGCACAATCCAAAGATATAAAGGAATGAGTAGCATCTGTGTCAATAATAGCTATAAGAGGAAAGCCATTAATATAACACGTACCTCGGATCAAACGATCATCTGCAGAAGTCTCAGAACCCGATAAAGCAAAGACCTTGCCTCCTGACTGATTCTCTTTCTTCGGCTTAGGACACTGTGGACTGATATGACCCAACTCTCCACAGTTGAAACAAGTTACAGTCTTCAACCGACATTCTGCAGCCAAATGACCACCTTTTCCACACTTGAAACACTTCATCTCAGCACTGGTACACTCATGGACACGATGTCCAGCCCGACCACATCTATAACACTTAGCAGGAGCACTAGAGTCTCCCCCACTAGGCCTCTTCATCCCACTCTGCTTCTGAAAACCTTTGCCAGCTGCATACGGTTTTCCACGATCCATCTGATTCTTACCCTTCCTATCAACCCTCTGCTGATAGCTCTCTGCTCTAGCCTTGGAATCCTGTTCAAAAATTCTGCAACAGTCAACCAAGTCAGAAAACACCCTGATCCTCTGATATCCGATAGCTTGTTTGATCTCAGGACGCAACCCGTTCTCAAACTTCACACATTTCGAAAATTCTCCAGCCGCCTCATTATAGGGAGTATAGTACTTTGACAGCTCGGCGAACTTCGCAGCATACTCAGTAACCGACCTGTTACCCTGCTTCAATTCCAAAAACTCTATCTCTTTCTTTCCTCTGACATCTTCTGGAAAATACTTTCTCAGGAACCTTTCCCTGAACACAGCCCAAGTGATTTCAGTAATCCCAGCAGATTCCAACTCAGTGCGGGTAGCAACCCACCAATCATCAGCTTCCTCTGACAGCATATGTGTACCGAACCTGACCTTCTGGTTATCAGCACACTCAGTTACTCTGAAGATCCTCTCGATCTCCTTCAACCACTTCTGAGCACCATCTGGATCGTATGCTCCCTTGAACATTGGAGGATTGTTCTTCTGGAACTCACTCAGTTGACGAGCAGCTCCCATTCCTACAACATTTGGATTCCCTCCAAGTACTCCAGCCAGCATACCCAGAGCCTCAGCAATCGCAGCATCATCTCTACCTCTTCCAGCCATCTCTATTCTGAAAACCCAACAAACTAAAACAATAAGTACTGATAGGGTTACACAACACCTATCCCGTACAGGGAAAACAGAATAATTACGACTCGACACGACCGACTATGCTCTGATACCACTAATGTAACACCCTTCTAAAATACCCCAAATATTTAATTAAAATATAACAACATATATCAGAGTAATTATGCAGTTAAGGGTGTCACACAATCATTCACACCATGTTCCAAAATAACTGTCATGCTCTTTATTTAATCAATTAAACATTTGCATAAATCGCAGCGGATATAATTCAAATTAATCAAAACATGTAACATACTACATGTAAACTGGTTCAACAATCTTTAACAATATAATTAAAAAGGTTCCCTCCCGATGTTACATCTATCAGAGCATGACCCACTAAGGAGACTACACTAGACTCCAAGCATTCGCTTCTACTCAACTCATTTCTCGTTACCTGAAAAATAGTTGTAAGGGTGAGTTCCTTAATCAATATAATAAGCATTATAGAATATAATGTCATGTTAAGCAATTTAACACATTAATCACCCTAATCACAACATACAATCAGTAACAGCACATCAGTTCAACATCATACTCACACCAACATAATTCACAAGTATAATCTCAAATCATACTCCATAACCACGCAAACACACGTATAATATTGGAATACATCCATTCATATTATACGCCAGACATACATTATGCAATGAGACTCCACACATGCGGTACCGACTATTCTTGAACATATAGTTCAAGCACACCGATCAAATCCAGATGCGGCTACTAAGCTCACTAGTCCCACTCATTTGAGATCTAATGACTCACTCACTAATTCCTCACCGTGGGAATTAGCTACAGCCCCGAAGGCTATGCTATGCACACTAATCATCTAGTATGCAACATCAACAACAAATTCAAAATGATTCACTCACTAATTCCTCACCATGGGAATTAGCTACAGCCCCTCAGGCTATGCTATGCACGCTAATCATCTAGCAATGCAACATCAACAACAATTCACAATGGACATATGCTCACACTCTAAGCCATACAACAGTCCATTCACAAATACAGGCATAATATATACATTCACATCATTATGCACGTAAATCAATTAAACACAGTATTAGTGCACTCTACTAATACCTATACTGCTCAAAACAGCGGGATATAATCCCTATTACATCATACGCCAACATAGGCCAACTCTCAATTATTTACACAACATTAAAAAGCCAATTTTTCCACTCTGCAACAGTGTTAACCGGTTAACGCCCTGGGTTAACCGGTTAACGCAGGCAAAAACACATTTTCTGGCAAAACGTAACAGTGTTAACCGGTTAACGCCCTGGGTTAACCGGTTAACGCAGGCAAAACAGCACATTTTCACAAATTATAACAGTGTTAACCGGTTAACGCCCTGGGTTAACCGGTTAACGCAGACAAAACAGCAGTTCCTGCGCTAACACAAGGCAGAATGCAGAATTCTCCGCACTTTCCGCCGTTGGAGGACTTCCGGACCTCCGATTCCGATTCCGTAAAAAGCTATACGTTCGGAATTTCACAACCAACCCAAACACAGATTCAATTACAGTCTAAACACAATTTATCCAACATAATTCTTCAGCATCAACAATCCCAATTAGGGTCAAATTAACGGCTTATCACTACCCATCACATATTATCCCATAATACCCATTAATCGACGATAAACCCCCCTTACCTGAGTTAATCCGGCGAATCTCAAGCTCCGAGCTCTTCTCTTCTTCAATCCTCTTCCTCTTGCTCTTTTCCATTTTTCTATCGCTTCTCTGCTTTTTCACGTAAAACTCTTTACCAACAATGAAAACCCTTTTTCTTATTCCAACTTATATATTTTCCAAAATAATAATAATAATCCAATAATATTTCCAATTAATTAATTAAATTAATAAATATTATATTAATTCAAATTAAATAATTAGCCTTATTTTATCGGGGTGTTACAAATACAGAGTGAGACTCACTCTTGTGTTTGAGGAATTTCACCCATGTCCAGCGACTGAAATCATCAACAATAACTAGTCCGTACTTCTTTCCATTGACTGATGCTGTTTTCACAGGACCAAATAAATCAATGTGAAGAAGTTCCAGAGGCTTAGAGGTAGTAACAATAGTTTTCTTTTTGAAAGATGTTTTTGAAAATTTTCCTTTCTGACATGCTTCACATAGAGCATCTGAAGAAAACTTCAGTTTAGGTAGGCCTCTGACTAACTCGAGTTTATTTAGCTGAGATAGTTTTCTCATGCTAATGTGGCCCAAGCGTCTATGCCATACCCATTGCTCTTCGTGAACAGACATCAGACATTTCACATTTTATTATTTTAGATCAGAAAGATTAATTTTATAAATGTTGTTTTTCCTCTTGCCTGTGAATAGGACAAAACCATTGTTTTGATTTATGGCTTTACATGTTTTTTGATTAAAGATCACGTCATAACCGTTATCACTTAATTGACTTATGGATAACAAATTATGCATTAATCCTTCCACGTAAAGGACATCAGATATAGAGGGAAGAGTACCATTACCAATAGTTCCGGAGCCTCTGATCCTTCCTTTCTGATCTCCTCCGAAGCCTACAAATCCAGCGTCTTTAAGTTCCAGGCTTTGGAACATAGACTTTCTTCTCGTCATGTGTCGCGAGCATCCAAAGTCCAGGTACCATGACTGGTGTTTGAACTTTGTTGCATAGGATATCTGCAACATAAACAATCTTATCTTTTGGTACCCAGAGTCTCTTGGGTCTTTTCTAATTAGTTTTCCCAGAGTTTCTTACAACTTTGGGTTTTCTAGCATTTTCAAATTTTTGTTCTTGTGTGTGTGTGTAGTGATATGAAAATGGAGATTTGAGTTGGTCACTAGTAGAAGTTTTATCTTCCTTAGGATCATACCCAATTCCCTTTTTATTGTTTTGACTGACTCCATAAATCATGGATGCCATAACACTCCTTCCTATCCCATTTTTCAGAAATTCTTGAAAGGCTTCTTCGTATTTATAAATTATCGTATTTGAAGTCTGTGGAGCTTGAGACAACGCTTCTTCCAGTTCTAAACGATGTTTAATTGCTCCATCTCTTTGTAATGTTAAAGATCTGATTTCATCTTCTCGTTTTAGAATTGTCATCTCAAGTTTGCCACATTCTTCAAATTTTGCTTCAAGACATCCTTTTATTGCCTTAAACTTTTGTTTTAATCCTGATATGAGCTAAGAGTTTCTGACAAGCATGATTCTAGATCAGATCGAGAGAGTTCAGAAAATACCTCTTCAGATTCTTCATCTGAACTGTTCCTGGATGTGGTAGCCATGAATGCCACATTGGCCTGTTCATCAGAGTCAGATTCTGATGAGTTAGATTCGCTATCATCCCAGGTAGCCATTAATCCTTTCTTTGCCCTGAAGGTATTTTTCTTGAAGCTTTCTTTTCTGGAACTGTCTTTCTTTAGCTTGGGGAATTCATTCCTGTAATAACAAGTAATATCTTTGTTAGTTTTACCTTTTGAGGTTGATTCTGATCGATCCCCTCTGGGTCTTGGTCTTCTGAAGTTGTTGTTCCTCTTTTTCCAGAGTTGTTTAACTCTTCTGGTCAGGAGGGACAATTCTTCTTCATCATCAGAATCTTCCGGTTCAGAGTCATCAGCATCTTCTGTTTCGGCCTGGAATGCTTTGGTTCTGTCAGATTTGCGTCTTTCAGATCTGGACTTTAATGCTACAGACTTGTTCTTCTTCTGAGGTTCATCTTCCTCTAGTTCTATCTCATGGCTTCTGAGGGAACTTACAAGCTCTTCAAGGCTGATGTTGTTCAGATCTTTAGACAGCTTCAGAGCAGTGACCATAGGTCTCCACTTCTTTGGCAAGCTTCTGACTATCTTTTTGACGTGGTCTGCAGTTGTGTACCCTTTGTCTAGAACTTTGAGACCTGCAATAAGAGTTTGGAATCTAGAGAACATTACCTCTATGGCTTCGTCATCCTCCATTTTGAAGGCTTCATACTTCTGGATAAGCGCCAGAGCCTTTGTCTCTTTGACCTGAGAGTTTCCTTCATGAGTCATCCTCAGAGAGTCAAGTATCTCTTTGACTGTTTCTCTGTTGGTGATCTTTTCATACTCGTTGTAAGATATAGCATTGAGAAGTTTGGTTCTGGCCTTGTGATGATTTTTGAAAATACGCTTCTGATCATCTGATATCTTACTTCTGGGAACTTCAGCTCCATCCTCTGTGACAGGAGGTTTGTATCCATCTGTGACAATGTCCCAGAGATCAGCATCATAGCCTAGAAAGAAGCTCTCAATCCTATCTTTCTAGTAGTCGAATTTTTCTCCATCAAAGACAGGAGGCTTAGCATTGTAACTGTCTCTTTCGTTTGGCTACTCTCTTACTAGTAAAGCATATAGAATTTATAACAAAAGAACTTTAACTATGGGAGAATCTATGCATGTTTCCTTTTATGAAACTAACCCCTCAAAGGAGGATAATATTGTTTTATGTGATGATAATGAGGAAATAATAGAAGTTCCTAAGGAAGATACATCAAATGTCAACGATGATAATCAAGAAGAACAAATTCAACAAGACTCAAATAATAATGATTTACCTAAAGAATGGAGAACATATCGAGATCATCACATTGTTAAAGTCATTGGTGATATTAGTCAAGGCGTTGTAACAAGATTAAAACTCAATGATGCATGATTAAATATGGCGTTTGTCTCACAAATTGAACCTTCCAAAGTTGATGAAGCCTTAGAAGATGACCAATGGATACTTGCAATTCAAGAAGAGTTAAACCAATTCGAAAGGAATCAAGTTTGGGAACTTGTTCCTAGGCCAAGTCGAAAACAATCATAGGTACCAAATGGGTGTTTAAGAATAAGCTTGATGAAAATGGAATAATTGTTCGAAACAAAGCAAGATTGGTGGCTCAAGGTTACAATCAAGTAGAAGGAAATGATTTATAAGCCATTCGCTTATTACTTGCTTATGCATGCTCATTAAACTTTTAGTTATTCCAAATGGATATCAAGAGCGACTTCTTGAATGAATACTTTAATGAAGAAGTCTATGTTAAGCAACCCCCGGGCTTTGAAGACTTCAAGAAACCTTCACATGTGCTCAAATTGAAGAAAGCTCTATATGGCTTAAAACAAGCACCAAGGGCATGGTAGGATCACCTTAGCAACTTTCCTTGTGAAAAAGGTTTTGAAAAGGATAAAGTTGGCAAGACCTTGTTTATTAATAAAATAAAAGGTATCACTTTATTGGTTCAATTCTATGCCAACGACATCATTTCCGGTTCAACAAACAAAGACCTCTGTGAAGAATTTTCATTGATGATGCAAGGAGAATTCGAGATGTCCATGAGGAGAAAAATAAACTATTTTCTTGGATTACAAATTAAGCAATTAAAGAATAGCATTTTCATCAACCAATCCAAGTATCGTAAAGAATTATTAAAAAAATTCAACATGGATCATTGCAAAGCTATGTCTACTCCAATGGGATCCGGAACTTATGTTGATCAAGACGAATCCGGTGTGGCAATAGATATTACAAAGTATCGAGGTATGATTGGTTCATTATTATATTTGATGGCAAGTCGTCCTGACATAATGTTTAGTGTTTGTCTTTGTGCTCAATTTCAAGAAAATCATAAGGAATCACTGAAGGTGAGAAAAACAAGAAAGGGGGGTTTGAATTATTTTGGAAAATAAGCGCTTTTTCAGACAAAGACCACACAAGGAATTTATACTGGTTCGCTTATAACACAAAGCTACTCCAGTCCACCCGGCCAAGGTGATTTCGCCTTCAACAAGGACTTAATCCACTATTCTTGAAAGATAGTTTACAACCAACGTCTAAGAGAAAGATCTCTTAGTCCTCCCAAGTATACAGACTGCGCAGAGTCACTTGAGGAAATAAAACAATAGATAAAAAGACAATGTAATTGAGAGTGCTTCTAGGATAAGCAAAATATTACAACAGTAAGATCAAAAGAATGTTTCACGTTCTAAGCAAAAGCTTCGTGAAAAATTGAGAGAGAGAGAGAGAGAGAGAGAGAGTAAAACGTTTATGTGCGTTGGTGTGTCTCTCAATGTTGTTTGCTGTCCTTTATATAGGGGTGAAAGGACCGTTGAAATTGATGGCAGATGATTTGTCTTGAATAGGAATTAATGCCATAACTTCTGTTGTTTCTTGCCAAAACAACTTTGTCTCCCTGAGTAACTTCTTTCCAATAATAGTTTCTTTCCATTTGAGATTGAAGTTGTCGTTACTCTTTCTATAAGGAAGTCCAATATCAGAGTCTGCGTGGCTCTGGGAATCTTGGAGAGTTCTGATGATGTCTTCAGATGACGCTGAGAGCTTCTAGAATGATATACCGTTGTTCAGAGTCAGAACTTCTAGGGTGCACTCCTTCTTCAGATGCTTCTGATATTCTGCTGTTTTGCTCAGAGTTAGAACTTCTTGAGCGTGTTTCTACTTCAGATGCTTCTGATCTTTTGGTAATTTGTATCTGATATGATTCTGTATCTGATGACGTAGTCAGATTCCTTTCTTTTTGATTAGAGTCCTGCACACTTAGAAACTTTTTGTTAGAGTGCCATTTTTGGTTTCATCCTTTGTTATCATCAAAATCTTGGAATCTGTTGTAGAACAGTTTTTGTTCTTACAATCTCCTCCTTTTTGATGATGACAAAACAAACTCAATTAGCAGATGAAACATTAAAGGAATCAGATCAGATAGAAGTGAGCTCCCCCTGAGATGGGCTAGGGAGTTCAGAAGTTCTTACCAGAGCTTCCAAGCAATGAAGTTTCGATACCTTCTGCAATTTCTTAAGTTCAATGTTAGAAATTTATTATTAAGAAAAGTATGTTGCAGAGTGCTTAAGGAATTAGGCAATTTTTCATCAGAGCTATATTTGATTTCTCCCCCTTTTTGTCAGAATAAAAAAGAATTAAACAAAAGATAATCAAGAAAAGGCATTTTATATATCCAGATAATCAGACAACAGAGATAAGGACAAGAAAAAAAAACAAACATCAGAAACAAGGAAAACAAGACAACAAACAAAAGATCCTAAGTGCCTAAGGGTTGGGAGGAGGAGGCATTCTCTGAAGCAGTTGAGCCAGCATGTTCTGAATATTATCGTTGACGGTGTCCTGTTTATCTATTCTGGTTCTGAGTTCCTTCTGGTCTTTCTGAAGTTCTTCAAGTGTCTTGAGAACTATAGGAATGACGGAAGAGGACTCCCCCTGAGTCAGAGCACTCTGTTCTTCAGCAGCTCTGGCTTCAGCTTCTGCGGCTGCCTTTGCTTCAGCTTCAGCAGCAGCAGCAGCGTCAGCTAGAGCTTTGGCCTCAGCTTCCTTGGCCCTTTGGATTTCTGCTTGTCGAGCTCTTTCTTCTTCTTGCCTTCTGGCTTCTTCTTCAGCTTCTCTGGCAAGTCTCTCCTGTAGTCTTGCCTCAGCATCTCTGATGAAGTCATTTCTGACTTGCTCAGAGATGTGCTTCAGTTTGAAAGCCTCAGAAGTCATCCAGCCAATGACTTTGTTCCAGTGTGTCCTTACAGAGTCAGGATCATCACTGATGCCAGAGTTTATGGTCAGAGACTTGACCTTTTGTACTGAAGCCTCTGCGAACAGCATAATGGCTTCCTCTAGGGTAGGCAAGGAATGGTCAGGATCAGATATTTGAGGTGGAGAGGTAGGAGGGCTTAGGTTTAGTGTTTGAGGTTCAGGTTCAGGTTCAGGTTCAGATTCAGATTCAGATTCAGCGGAAGGGTTTGGAGGGATAGTGTCAGAGGTATGAAGGTCAGAGGGTTGAACTACAGAAAGAGTGATGGTTGGTTGTGGTGAAGTTACTTCTGGTGGAGGTTGGGTTGGTTGTTGAGAGGCAAAGTTTTGAGCTTGAAGTTGGGCTAGGGTTGGAGAAGTTGGGTCAGAGTGTTCTGTATCTGAGGAAATGGTAAAGTATGGAGGTGATTCTGGGGCTGTGGATGAGGAAGTGGTTTGGTTTAATTCTTCAGCTTCTGAAAGTGGTAAAGAGGTATGGGCAAGATTGAATTTTGGTAAAGGTTGTGAGGTTCTGGTTGTAGAAGGAGGGGTTTCAGATGGGGTGAAGATTGGTGATGGTAGAGGAGTAGAGGAAGCCAAAAATGGTTCAGAGGGAATAGTAGGGGCAGACTTACCAGAGGATTCTTGCAGAGGCGCTAGAGGTCTTGATTCAGAAGATTCTCCTAGCCTTGCTTTCTTTGCTCTTGAAGCTTTCTTTTCAGATGGGCCTCTTTTGAACTTGACGAAGTCTGATTCAGAATCTAGCATATCGTCTAGTCTGATGTCTGAGATGTTTACTCCTTCATCCTTCAGACGTTGGAGATAGTGGAGGATTGCCTCTCTGGGTTCATTCTTGTAGAACCTTGCGAGACCATGTGGCATCTTCCTCTAATCTTTCAAAGCGTCCCAAGAGGTGTCCAGCGTAGGTTTGACCTGAATCTTCTTCAGAATCCCCATGCTCTTCAGATTTCTGGAGTTCAGAGGCCTTCCAGTGTCTATTGCCAAATCTTCCATGAGTTTATTTTTCTCCAGATGATCTACAAGCCCATTTTCTATCAGGACATCAGACAGAAGTCTTCCCAGAGGGATGTAGGTTCTGGGTTTCATGTTGTTCATGGTCTCCCGTACGGAGTCTCTGAGATATTTGAAGAGGAGGGTTGGGAGGCACAGCTTCAGACCCTTGTGAATGCAATACAGAATACATTTCTGATCTGTATTGATGTAGTCTGATGAATTTGATGCTGGGCGATGATGAATGGTACCCAGAATGATCTTGAGCCATACTCGGAGGTTCTGATGAAGTTCTTTGTTCTTTGATGGATTGCCTTCTGTGTTGAGTTTGAAGATGGTGGGGTTGATTTCCTGAGCAATGTACCTTGCCCTAGGATTGATGTTGTAAATCCTTCTTCCTCCAGATTTCTCCATGTTCAACAATGAGGCAATTGATTTCTCAGTAATCACTATTTTGACCCCCAATACAAAGGAAACTATGAAGTTGTCATCAGCGTCAGCAAATCTCCAGAATTCTTTGATGAGGTTTGGGTAAACAGGGCCATAAAGGCGTTGAAAATAGTTTTCCCAACCTTGTTGACGGAGTTCTTCAGTTAGGTCTACTCCATTCCTCTTCATGTTGTTGAAATCTACCAGTGATTCACACAAAACATCCAGTTTCTCAAAAGGAGTTGCAAGGTTGATATGAGCTTCACGATCAAGTATATGGGGCTCCTTGTAAACTGGTGTAATAGTTACGCCTGTAACTGTTGGAGTGGGAATGCTTGTGCTTTGGGCTGTGTTGCTGGATTCCATTTGTTGAGAATAGTTGAAAACTGATTGTTGTTGAGCATCCATTGTTGATGAAGAACGAGATGAAGATGAACTGCTTGCAGAAATGCTTCTGAGAACTGGTTTGAGAAAGTGAGTGAGAGTGAAGTGTGTGTGAAGTGTGAGAGAAGTGTTTAAATACCCTACACAAAAAGCATGCAAAACGACACACAAATCAGCGTTAGCATAGAAATCAAGTTAGCACGCTAGAGGGAGAAATGATTATGACTCATTAATGAATGTCTAATCCCAACAGTATGCACACTGCTCGAGGAGATCTCAAACGTCTGCCCTTTGAATTTCTTCTGGACAGCTGTCTAGAAGTTCCAAGGTTAGACGTAATTCACTCCACGTGTTTGCTTGATCTGATCTTCAGGAATACCAAGGGGTTGGTTCCTGGAGATTTCTAACTCAGATACCTTCTTAACTTGGTAGAAGTATCAGAGTCAGAGGAAGAAGCTCATTTGTTTATGTCAGAGTCTCATTTTACATCTTCAGAGACACAATTTATTCAGGGCAATTTTGAATGTTCAGATTTTCTAAGATAAAAAGGAATCTATCTTCAGCTAAAGGTTTAGTAAATATATCTGCCCATTGATGATCTGTATCAATGAACTTCAATGTTACTATCCCTTTCTGAACATAATCTCTGATAAAATGATGTTTTATTTCAATGTGCTTAGCTCTGGAGTGTAAAATGGAATTCTTACTTAGACAAATGGCAGCAGTATTATCACAAAAGATAGGAATGTTACTGTCGAAGATTTGCAGATCTTCTAACTGATTCTTCATCCAGAGCATCTGAGTAGTGCACAGTGATGCTGAGATGTATTCTGCTTCTGCAGTTGATAGAGCGATAGTTGACTGTCTTTTGCTTGCCCAGGATATCAGATTGTTTCCTAGGAGCTGACAGTTTCCAGATGTGCTTTTTCGTTCCAATCTATCTCCTGCATAATCTGCATCACAGTAACCCGAAAGTCTATACTCTGATGTTTTCTCATACATCAGGCCCAGGTTAGGGGTTCCTTTCAGATATTTGAGAATTCTCTTAACTGCTGTTAAGTGAGTTTCTCTAGGATCTGATTGGAATCTGGCACAGAGACAGACACTAAAGAGAATATCAGGTCGAGTAGCAGTCAGATAGAGAAGGGAGCCTATCATACCACGATAGAGCTTCTGACAAACCTTTTTACTGACTTCTTCCTTTTCAAGAATGCATGTTGGATGCATGGGAGTCTTTGCAGAATTGCATTCAGCCATGTCAAATTTCTTCAGAACGTCTTTTATATATTTGCTTTGATGAACGTACGTGACTTCTGAAGTTTGGTTAATTTGAATTCCTAAAAAGAACTTTAATTCTTGCATTAAGCTCATTTCAAATTCTGCCTGCATTAACTCAGAGAATTCTTGACAAACAGAGGCGTTAGCAGAACCAAAAATAATATCATCAACGTATATCTGGCATATCATGAGATC
The DNA here is from genome assembly GCF_024323335.1 of Lathyrus oleraceus. NCBI lineage: Eukaryota > Viridiplantae > Streptophyta > Magnoliopsida > Fabales > Fabaceae > Lathyrus > Lathyrus oleraceus. The sequence goes on along the minus strand of NC_066583.1, from coordinate 151,564,304 downwards.
ATTGTTAAGGTTCTTACAGAAGAGTGTGGAGTCAACTTTCCCTCTGATAAAATTGTGTTCCAGAAGAAAATTACTTAAACGTTCATACCAAGCTCTAGGAGCTTGTTTAAGTCCATATAGAGATTTTTTAAGTTTAAAGACATGTTCTGGAAAATTTGGATTTTCAAAACCTGGAGGTTGGTTGACATACACTTCTTCTGATATATAACCATTAAGGAATGCGCTCTTGACATCCATTTAATATAATTTAATAGAATGGTTAATAGCAAAAGATACAAGAAGACAAATAGATTCTAACCTTGCGACTGGAGAAAAGGTTTCATTGTAGTCAATACCTTCTTGTTGACTGTAACCTTGAGCTACCAGTCGAGCTTTGTTTCTAACGACTTCTCCTTTCTCATTCAGCTTGTTTCTGAATACCCATCTGGTTCCAATAACGTGAGTGCTTCTGGGCTTGGGAACAAGATCCCAGACATCATTCTTTGTGAATTGATCTAACTCTTCTTGCATAGCTGAAACCCAATCGTTATCTTGAAGTGCTTCATCACAGGACGTAGGCTCGATCAGAGACACTAGTCCCAGAGGCGTCTCTTCAGAGGTCCTGAAGGTAGATCTGGTTCTGACAGGTTCGTCCTTGTTGCCCAGAATCAATTCTTCAGATACGTTGATACGACTTTTAGCTTTCTTGGGGATTACTGGGGAAATAATTTCCTCAGAGTTCTGAGTGGCAGTTCCTTCTGGAGCTTTATCAGATCCTGCAAGAGTGATTTCTAAATCTGCAAAATTTTCAACTAGCTTTGACTTTTCAGGGTCAAGCTTATCATCAAATCTGACATGAATTGATTCTTCCACAATTTTGGTTTTTGTGTTGTATACTCTGTAGCCTTTAGAGCGTTCTGAGTATCCTAACATAATACCTTTCTGTGCTTTGGAATCAAACTTGTTCAGATGTTCTTTAGTGTTTAACATAAAGCAAGAGCATCCAAATGGATGGAAATATGAAATGTTTGGTTTCCTTCCTTTACACAGTTCATAGGGAGTCTTTTCCAGAATAGGTCTTATAGAGATTCTATTCTGAATGTAACACGTTGTATTTACAGCTTCGGCCCAAAGGTGCTTAGCCACATTAGTTTCGTTGATCATAGTTCTGGCCATCTCTTGGAGTGTCCTATTCTTCCTCTCTACAACTCCATTTTGTTGTGGAGTTCTAGGGCAGGAGAAATCATGGGATATTCCATTAGAGTCAAATAATTCCTCAAAGGATTTATTTTCGAATTCCCCACCATGATCACTTCTGACTCTGATGATTTTAGAGTCAAATTCTTTTTGCACTTTGGAGCAGAAACTAGTGAATACATAGTGAGACTCACTCTTGTGTTTGAGGAATTTCACCCATGTCCAGCGACTGAAATCATCAACAATAACTAGTCCGTACTTCTTTCCATTGACTGATGCTGTTTTCACAGGACCAAATAAATCAATGTGAAGAAGTTCCAGAGGCTTAGAGGTAGTAACAATAGTTTTCTTTTTGAAAGATGTTTTTGAAAATTTCCTTTCTGACATGCTTCACATAGAGCATCTGAAGAAAACTTCAGTTTAGGTAGGCCTCTGACTAACTCGAGTTTATTTAGCTGAGATAGTTTTCTCATGCTAATGTGGCCCAAGCGTCTATGCCATACCCATTGCTCTTCGTGAACAGACATCAGACATTTCACATTTTATTATTTTAGATCAGAAAGATTAATTTTATAAATGTTGTTTTTCCTCTTGCCTGTGAATAGGACAGAACCATTGTTTTGATTTATGGCTTTACATGTTTTTTGATTAAAGATCACGTCATAACCGTTATCACTTAATTGACTTATGGATAACAAATTATGCATTAATCCTTCCACGTAAAGGACATCAGATATAGAGGGAAGAGTACCATTACCAATAGTTCCGGAGCCTCTGATCCTTCCTTTCTGATCTCCTCCGAAGCCTACAAATCCAGCGTCTTTAAGTTCCAGGCTTTGGAACATAGACTTTCTTCTCGTCATGTGTCGCGAGCATCCAAAGTCCAGGTACCATGACTGGTGTTTGAACTTTGTTGCATAGGATATCTGCAACATAAACAATCTTATCTTTTGGTACCCAGAGTCTCTTGGGTCCTTTCTAATTAGTTTTCCCAGAGTTTCTTACAACTTTGGGTTTTCTAGCATTTTCAAATTTTTGTTCTTGTGTGTGTGTGTAGTGATATGAAAATGGAGATTTGAGTTGGTCACTAGTAGAAGTTTTATCTTCCTTAGGATCATACCCAATTCCCTTTTTATTGTTTTGACTGACTCCATAAATCATGGATGCCATAACACTCCTTCCTATCCCATTTTTCAGAAATTCTTGAAAGGCTTCTTCGTATTTATAAATTATCGTATTTGAAGTCTGTGGAGCTTGAGACAACGCTTCTTCCAGTTCTAAACGATGTTTAATTGCTCCATCTCTTTGTAATGTTAAAGATCTGATTTCATCTTCTCGTTTTAGAATTGTCATCTCAAGTTTGCCACATTCTTCAAATTTTGCTTCAAGACAACCTTTTATTGCCTTAAACTTTTGTTTTAATCCTGATATGAGCTAAGAGTTTCTGACAAGCATGATTCTAGATCAGATCGAGAGAGTTCAGAAAATACCTCTTCAGATTCTTCATCTGAACTGTTCCTGGATGTGGTAGCCATGAATGCCACATTGGCCTGTTCATCAGAGTCAGATTCTGATGAGTTAGATTCGCTATCATCCCAGGTAGCCATTAATCCTTTCTTTGTCCTGAAGGTATTTTTCTTGAAGCTTTCTTTTCTGGAACTGTCTTTCTTTAGCTTGGGGAATTCATTCCTGTAATAACAAGTAATATCTTTGTTAGTTTTACCTTTTGAGGTTGATTCTGATCGATCCCCTCTGGGTCTTGGTCTTCTGAAGTTGTTGTTCCTCTTTTTCCAGAGTTGTTTAACTCTTCTGGTCAGGAGGGACAATTCTTCTTCATCATCAGAATCTTCCGGTTCAGAGTCATCAGCATCTTCTGTTTCGGCCTGGAATGCTTTGGTTCTGTCAGATTTGCGTCTTTCAGATCTGGACTTTAATGCTACAGACTTGTTCTTCTTCTGAGGTTCATCTTCCTCTAGTTCTATCTCATGGCTTCTGAGGGAACTTACAAGCTCTTCAAGGCTGATGTTGTTCAGATCTTTAGACAGCTTCAGAGCAGTGACCATAGGTCTCCACTTCTTTGGCAAGCTTCTGACTATCTTTTTGACGTGGTCTGCAGTTGTGTACCCTTTGTCTAGAACTTTGAGACCTGCAATAAGAGTTTGGAATCTAGAGAACATTACCTCTATGGCTTCGTCATCCTCCATTTTGAAGGCTTCATACTTCTGGATAAGCGCCAGAGCCTTTGTCTCTTTGACCTGAGAGTTTCCTTCATGAGTCATCCTCAGAGAGTCAAGTATCTCTTTGGCTGTTTCTCTGTTGGTGATCTTTTCATACTCGTTGTAAGATATAACATTGAGAAGTATGGTTCTGGCCTTGTGATGATTTTTGAAAATACGCTTCTGATCATCTGATATCTTACTTCTGGGAACTTCAGCTCCATCCTCTGTGACAGGAGGTTTGTATCCATCTGTGACAATGTCCCAGAGATCAGCATCATAGCCTAGAAAGAAGCTCTCAATCCTATCTTTCTAGTAGTCGAATTTTTCTCCATCAAAGACAGGAGGCTTAGCATTGTAACTGTCTCTTTCGTTTGGCTACTCTCTTACTAGTAAAGCATATAGAATTTATAACAAAAGAACTTTAACTATGGGAGAATCTATGCATGTTTCCTTTTATGAAACTAACCCCTCAAAGGAGGATAATATTGTTTTATGTGATGATAATGAGGAAATAATAGAAGTTCCTAAGGAAGATACATCAAATGTCAACGATGATAATCAAGAAGAACAAATTCAACAAGACTCAAATGATAATGATTTACCTAAAGAATGGAGAACATATCGAGATCATCACATTGTTAAAGTCATTGGTGATATTAGTCAAGGCGTTGTAACAAGATTAAAACTCAATGATGCATGATTAAATATGGCGTTTGTCTCACAAATTGAACCTTCCAAAGTTGATGAAGCCTTAGAAGATGACCAATGGATACTTGCAATTCAAGAAGAGTTAAACCAATTCGAAAGGAATCAAGTTTGGGAACTTGTTCCTAGGCCAAGTCGAAAACAATCATAGGTACCAAATGGGTGTTTAAGAATAAGCTTGATGAAAATGGAATAATTGTTCGAAACAAAGCAAGATTGGTGGCTCAAGGTTACAATCAAGTAGAAGGAAATGATTTATAAGCCATTCGCTTATTACTTGCTTATGCATGCTCATTAAACTTTTAGTTATTCCAAATGGATATCAAGAGCGACTTCTTGAATGAATACTTTAATGAAGAAGTCTATGTTAAACAACCCCCGGGCTTTGAAGACTTCAAGAAACCTTCACATGTGCTCAAATTGAAGAAAGCTCTATATGGCTTAAAACAAGCACCAAGGGCATGGTAGGATCACCTTAGCAACTTTCCTTGTGAAAAAGGTTTTGAAAAGGATAAAGTTGGCAAGACCTTGTTTATTAATAAAATAAAAGGTATCACTTTATTGGTTCAATTCTATGTCAACGACATCATTTCCGGTTCAACAAACAAAGACCTCTGTGAAGAATTTTCATTGATGATGCAAGGAGAATTCGAGATGTCCATGAGGAGAAAAATAAACTATTTTCTTGGATTACAAATTAAGCAATTAAAGAATAGCATTTTCATCAACCAATCCAAGTATCGTAAAGAATTATTAAAAAAATTCAACATGGATCATTGCAAAGCTATGTCTACTCCAATGGGATCCGGAACTTATGTTGATCAAGACGAATCCGGTGTGGCAATAGATATTACAAAGTATCGAGGTATGATTGGTTCATTATTATATTTGATGGCAAGTCGTCCTGACATAATGTTTAGTGTTTGTCTTTGTGCTCAATTTCAAGAAAATCATAAGGAATCACTGAAGGTGAGAAAAACAAGAAAGGGGGGTTTGAATTATTTTGGAAAATAAGCGCTTTTTCAGACAAAGACCACACAAGGAATTTATACTGGTTCGCTTATAACACAAAGCTACTCCAGTCCACCCGGCCAAGGTGATTTCGCCTTCAACAAGGACTTAATCCACTATTCTTGAAAGATAGTTTACAACCAACGTCTAAGAGAAAGATCTCTTAGTCCTCCCAAGTATACAGACTGCGCAGAGTCACTTGAGGAAATAAAACAATAGATAAAAACACAATGTAATTGAGAGTGCTTCTAGGATAAGCAAAATATTACAACAGTAAGATCAAAAGAATGTTTCACGTTCTAAGCAAAAGCTTCGTGAAAAATTGAGAGAGAGAGAGAGAGAGAGAGTAAAACGTTTATGTGCGTTGGTGTGTCTCTCAATGTTGTTTGCTGTCCTTTATATAGGGGTGAAAGGACCGTTGAAATTGATGGCAAATGATTTGTCTTGAATAGGAATTAATGCCATAACTTCTGTTGTTTCTTGCCAAAACAACTTTGTCTCCCTGAGTAACTTCTTTCCAATAATAGTTTCTTTCCATTTGAGATTGAAGTTGTCGTTACTCTTTCTATAAGGAAGTCCAATATCAGAGTCTGCGTGGCTCTGGGAATCTTGGAGAGTTCTGATGATGTCTTCAGATGACGCTGAGAGCTTCTAGAATGATATACCGTTGTTCAGAGTCAGAACTTCTAGGGTGCACTCTTTCTTCAGATGCTTCTGATATTCTGCTGTTTTGCTCAGAGTTAGAACTTCTTGATCGTGTTTCTACTTCAGATGCTTCTGATCTTTTGGTAATTTGTATCTGATATGATTCTGTATCTGATGACGCAGTCAGATTCCTTTCTTTTTGATTAGAGTCCTGCACACTTAGAAACTTTTCGTTAGAGTGCCATTTTTGGTTTCATCCTTTGTTATCATCAAAATCTTGGAATCTGTTGTAGAACAGTTTTTGTTCTTACAATCTCCCCCTTTTTGATGATGACAAAACAAACTCAATTAGCAGATGAAACATTAAAGGAATCAGATAGAAGTGAGCTCCCCCTGAGATGGGCTAGGGAGTTCAGAAGTTCTTACCAGAGCTTCCAAGCAATGAAGTTTCGATACCTTCTGCAATTTCTTAAGTTCAATGTTAGAAATTTATTATTAAGAAAAGTATGTTGCAGAGTGCTTAAGGAATTAGGCAATTTTTCATCAGAGCTATATTTGATTTCTCCCCCTTTTTGTCAGAATCAAAAAGAATTAAACAAAAGATAATCAAGAAAAGGCATTTTATATATCCAGATAATCAGACAACAGAGATAAGGACAAGAAAAAAAAAACAAACATCAGAAACAAGGAAAACAAGGCAACAAATAAAAGATCCTAAGTGCCTAAGGGTTGGGAGGAGGAGGCATTCTCTGAAGCAGTTGAGCCAGCATGTTCTGAATATTATCGTTGACGGTGTCCTGTTTATCCATTCTGGTTCTGAGTTCCTTCTGGTCTTTCTGAAGTTCTTCAAGTGTCTTGAGAACCATAGGAATGACGGAAGAGGACTCCCCCTGAGTCAGAGCACTCTGTTCTTCAACAGCTCTGGCTTCAGCTTCTGCGGCTGCCTTTGCTTCAGCTTCAGCAGCAGCAGCAGCAGCAGCGTCAGCTAGAGCTTTGGCCTCAGCTTCCTTGGCCCTTTGGATTTCTGCTTGTCGAGCTCTTTCTTCTTCTTGCCTTCTGGCTTCTTCTTCAGCTTCTCTGGCAAGTCTCTCATGTAGTCTTGCCTCAGCATCTCTGATGAAGTCATTTCTGACTTGCTCAGAGATGTGCTTCAGTTTGAAAGCCTCAGAAGTCATCCAGCCAATGACTCTGTTCCAGTGTGTCCTTACAGAGTCAGGATCATCACTGATGCCAGAGTTTATGGTCAGAGACTTGACCTTTTGTACTGAAGCCTCTGCGAACAGCATAATGGCTTCCTCTAGGGTAGGCAAGGAATGGTCAGGATAAGATATTTGAGGTGGAGAGGTTGGAGGGCTTAGGTTTAGTGTTTGAGGTTCAGGTTCAGGTTCAGGTTCAGATTCAGATTCAGATTCAACGGAAGGGTTTGGAGGGATAGTGTCAGAGGTATGAAAGTCAGAGGGTTGAACTACAGAAAGAGTGATGGTTGGTTGTGGTGAAGTTACTTCTGGTGGAGGTTGGGTTGGTTGTTGAGAGGCAAAGTTTTGAGCTTGAAGTTGGGCTAGGGTTGGAGAAGTTGGGTCAGAGTGTTCTGTATCTGAGGAAATGGTAAAGTATGGAGGTGATTCTGGGGTTGTGGATGAGGAAGTGGTTTGGTTTAATTCTTCAGCTTCTGAAGGTGGTAAAGAGGTATGGGCAAGATTGAATTTTGGTAAAGGTTGTGAGGTTCTGGTTGTAGAAGGAGGGGTTTCAGATGGGGTGAAGATTGGTGATGGTAGAGGAGTAGAGGAAGCCAAAAATGGTTCAGAGGGAATAGTAGGGGCAGACTTACTAGAGGATTCTTGCAGAGGCGCTAGAGGTCTTGATTCAGAAGATTCTCCTAGCCTTGCTTTCTTTGCTCTTGAAGCTTTCTTTTCAGATGGGCCTCTTTTGAACTTGACGAAGTCTGATTCAGAATCTAGCATATCGTCTAGTCTGAAGTCTGAGATGTTTACTCCTTCATCCTTCAGACGTTGGAGATAGTGGAGGATTGCCTCTCTGGGTTCATTCTTGTAGAACCTTGCGAGACCATGTGGCATCTTCCTCTGATCTTTCAAAGCGTCCCAAGAGGTGTCCAGCGTAGGTTTGACCTGAATCTTCTTCAGAATCCCCATGCTCTTCAGATTTCTGGAGTTCAGAGGCCTTCCAGTGTCTATTGCCAAATCTTCCATGAGTTTATTTTTCTCCAGATGATCTACAAGCCCATTTTCTATCAGGACATCAGACAGAAGTCTTCCCAGAGGGATGTAGGTTCTGGGTTTCATGTTGTTCATGGTCTCCCGTACGGAGTCTCTGAGATATTTGAAGAGGAGGGCTGGGAGGCACAGCTTCAGACCCTTGTGAATGCAATACAGAATACATTTCTGATATGTATTGATGTAGTCTGATGAATTTGATGCTGGGCGATGATGAATGGTACCCAGAATGATCTTGAGCCATACTCGGAGGTTCTGATGAAGTTCTTTGTTCTTTGATGGATTGCCTTCTGTGTTGAGTTTGAAGATGGTGGGGTTGATTTCCTGAGCAATGTACCTTGCCCTAGGATTGATGTTGTAAATCCTTCTTCCTCCAGATTTCTCCATGTTCAGCAATGAGGCAATTGATTTCTCAGTAATCACTATTTTGACCCCCAATACAAAGGAAACTATGAAGTTGTCATCAGCGTCAGCAAATCTCCAGAATTCTTTGATGAGGTTTGGGTAAACAGGGCCATAAAGGCGTTGAAAATAGTTTTCCCAACCTTGTTGACGGAGTTCTTCAGTTAGGTCTACTCCATTCCTCTTCATGTTGTTGAAATCTACCAGTGATTCACACAAAACATCCAGTTTCTCAAAAGGAGTTGCAAGGTTGATATGAGCTTCACGATCAAGTATATGGGGCTCCTTGTAAACTGGTGTAATAGTTACGCCTGTAACTGTTGGAGTGGGAATGCTTGTGCTTTGGGCTGTGTTGCTGGATTCCATTTGTTGAGAATAGTTGAAAACTGATTGTTGTTGAGCATCCATTGTTGATGAAGAACGAGATGAAGATGAACTGCTTGCAGAAATGCTTCTGAGAACTGGTTTGAGAAAGTGAGTGAGAGTGAAGTGTGTGTGAAGTGTGAGAGAAGTGTTTAAATACCCTACACAAAAAGCATGCAAAACGACACACAAATCAGCGTTAGCACAGAAATCAAGTTAGCACGCTAGAGGGAGAAATGATTATGACTCATTAATGAATGTCTAATCCCAACAGTATGCACACTGCTCGAGGAGATCTCAAACGTCTGCCCTTTGAATTTCTTCTGGACAGCTGTCTAGAAGTTCCAAGGTTAGACGTAATTCACTCCACGTGTTTGCTTGATCTGATCTTCAGGAATACCAAGGGGTTGGTTCCTGGAGATTTCTAACTCAGATACCTTCTTAACTTGGTAGAAGTATCAGAGTCAGAGGAAGAAGCTCATTTGTTTATGTCAGAGTCTCATTTTACATCTTCAGAGACACAATTTATTCAGGGCAATTTTGAATGTTCAGATTTTCTAAGATAAAAAGGAATCTATCTTCAGCTAAAGGTTTAGTAAATATATCTGCCCATTGATGATCTGTATCAATGAACTTCAATGTTACTATCCCTTTCTGAACATAATCTCTGATAAAATGATGTTTTATTTCAATGTGCTTAGCTCTGGAGTGTAAAATGGAATTCTTACTTAGACAAATGGCAGCAGTATTATCACAAAAGATAGGAATGTTACTCTCGAAGATTTGCAGATCTTCTAACTGATTCTTCATCCAGAGCATCTGAGTAGTGCACAGTGATGCTGAGATGTATTCTGCTTCTGCAGTTGATAGAGCGATAGTTGACTGTCTTTTGCTTGCCCAGGATATCAGATTGTTTCCTAGGAGCTGATAGTTTCCAGATGTGTTTTTTCGTTCCAATCTATCTCCTGCATAATCTGCATCACAATAACCCGAAAGTCTATACTCTGATGTTTTCTCATACATCAGGCCCAGGTTAGGGGTTCCTTTCAGATATTTGAGAATTCTCTTAACTGCTGTTAAGTGAGTTTCTCTAGGATCTGATTGGAATCTGGCACAGAGACAGACACTAAAGAGAATATCAGGTCGAGTAGCAGTCAGATAGAGAAGGGAGCCTATCATACCACGATAGAGCTTCTGACAAACCTTTTTACTGACTTCTTCCTTTTCAAGAATGCATGTTGGATGCATGGGAGTCTTTGCAGAATTGCATTCAGCCCTGTCAAATTTCTTCAGAACGTCTTTTATATATTTGCTTTGATGAACGTACGTGACTTCTGAAGTTTGGTTAATTTGAATTCCTAAAAAGAACTTTAATTCTTGCATTAAGCTCATTTCAAATTCTGCCTGCATTAACTCAGAGAATTCTTGACAAACAGAGGCGTTAGCAGAACCAAAAATAATATCATCAACGTATATCTGGCATATCATGAGATCATTGTTAAGGTTCTTACAGAAGAGTGTGGAGTCAACTTTCCCTCTGATAAAGTTGTGTTCCAGAAGAAAATTACTTAAACGTTCATACCAAGCTCTAGGAGCTTGTTTAAGTCCATATAGAGATTTTTTAAGTTTAAAGACATGTTCTGGAAAATTTGGATTTTCAAAACCTGGAGGTTGGTTGACATACACTTCTTCTGATATATAACCATTAAGGAATGCGCTCTTGACATCCATTTAATATAATTTAATAGAATGGTTAATAAAAAAAGATACAAGAAGACGAATAGATTCTAACCTTGCGACTGGAGAAAAGGTTTCATTGTAGTCAATACCTTCTTGTTGACTGTAACCTTGAGCTACCAGTCGAGCTTTGTTTCTAACGACTTCTCCTTTCTCATTCAGCTTGTTTCTAAATACCCATCTGGTTCCAATAACGTGAGTGCTTCTGGGCTTGGGAACAAGATCCCAGGCATCATTCTTTGTGAATTGATCTAACTCTTCTTGCATAGCTGAAACCCAATCGTTATCTTGAAGTGCTTCATCACAGGACGTAGGCTCGATCAGAGACACTAGTCCCAGAGGCGTCTCTTCAGAGGTCCTGAAGGTAGATCTGGTTCTGACAGGTTCGTCCTTGTTGCCCAGAATCAATTCTTCAGATACGTTGATACGACTTTTAGCTTTCTTGGGGATTACTGGGGAAATAATTTCCTCAGAGTTCTGAGTGGCAGTTCCTTCTGGACCTTTATCAGATCCTGCAAGAGTGATTTCTAAATCTGCAAAATTTTCAACTAGCTTTGACTTTTCAGGGTCAAGCTTATCATCAAATCTGACATGAATTGATTCTTCCACAATTTTGGTTTCTATGTTGTATACTCTGTAGCCTTTAGAGCGTCCTGAGTATCCTAACATAATACCTTTTTGTGCTTTGGAATCAAACTTGTTCAGATGTTCTTTAGTGTTTAACATAAAGCAAGAGCATCCAAATGGATGGAAATATGAAATGTTTGGTTTCCTTCCTTTACACAGTTCATAGGGAGTCTTTTCCAGAATAGGTCTTATAGAGATTCTATTCTGAATGTAACACGTTGTATTTACAGTTTCGGCCCAAAGGTGCTTAGCCACATTAGTTTCGTTGATCATAGTTCTGGCCATCTCTTGGAGTGTCCTATTCTTCCTCTCTACAACTCCATTTTGTTGTGGAGTTCTAGGGCAGGAGAAATCATGGGATATTCCATTAGAGTCAAATAATTCCTCAAAGGACTTATTTTCGAATTCCCCACCATGATCACTTCTGACTCTGATGATTTTAGAGTCAAATTCTTTTTGCACTTTGGAGCAGAAACTAGTGAATACAGAGTGAGACTCACTCTTGTGTTTGAGGAATTTCACCCATGTCCAGCGACTGAAATCATCAACAATAACTAGTCCGTACTTCTTTCCATTGACTGATGCTGTTTTCACAGGACCAAATAAATCAATGTGAAGAAGTTCCAGAGGCTTAGAGGTAGTAACAATAGTTTTCTTTTTGAAAGATGTTTTTGAAAATTTTCCTTTCTGACATGCTTCACATAGAGCATCTGAAGAAAACTTCAGTTTAGGTAGGCCTCTGACTAACTCGAGTTTATTTAGCTGAGATAGCTTTCTCATGCTAATGTGGCCCAAGCGTCTATGCCATACCCATTGCTCTTCGTGAACAGACATCAGACATTTCACATTTTATTATTTTAGATCAGAAAGATTAATTTTATAAATGTTGTTTTTCCTCTTGCCTGTGAATAGGACAGAACCATTGTTTTGATTTATGGCTTTACATGTTTTTTGATTAAAGATCACGTCATAACCGTTATCACTTAATTGACTTATGGATAACAAATTATGCATTAATCCTTCCACGTAAAGGACATCAGATATAGAGGGAAGAGTACCATTACCAATAGTTCCGGAGCCTCTGATCCTTCCTTTCTGATCTCCTCCGAAGCCTACAAAATCCAGCGTCTTTAAGTTCCAGGCTTTGGAACATAGACTTTCTTCTCGTCATGTGTCGCGAGCATCCAAAGTCCAGGTACCATGACTGGTGTTTGAACTTTGTTGCATAGGATATCTGCAACATAAACAATCTTATCTTTTGGTACCCAGAGTCTCTTGGGTCCTTTCTAATTAGTTTTCCCAGAGTTTCTTACAACTTTGGGTTTTCTAGCATTTTCAAATTTTTGTTCTTGTGTGTGTGTGTAGTGATATGAAAATGGAGATTTGAGTTGGTCACTAGTAGAAGTTTTATCTTCCTTGGGATCATACCCAATTCCCTTTTTATTGTTTTGACTGACTCCATAAATCATGGATGCCATAACACTCCTTCCTATCCCATTTTTCAGAAATTCTTGAAAGGCTTCTTCGTATTTATAAATTATCGTATTTGAAGTCTGTGGAGCTTGAGACAACGCTTCTTCCAGTTCTAAACGATGTTTAATTGCTCCATCTCTTTGTAATGTTAAAGATCTGATTTCATCTTCTCGTTTTAGAATTGTCATCTCAAGTTTGCCACATTCTTCAAATTTTGCTTCAAGACAGCCTTTTATTGCCTTAAACTTTTGTTTTAATTTCTGATATGAGCTAAGAGTTTCTGACAAGCATGATTCTAGATCAGATCGAGAGAGTTCAGAAAATACCTCTTCAGATTCTTCATCTGAACTGTTCCTGGATGTGGTAGCCATGAATGCCACATTGGCCTGTTCATCAGAGTCAGATTCTGATGAGTTAGATTCGCTATCATCCCAGGTAGCCATTAATCCTTTCTTTGTCCTGAAGGTATTTTTCTTGAAGCTTTCTTTTCTGGAACTGTCTTTCTTTAGCTTGGGGAATTCATTCCTGTAATAACAAGTAATATCTTTGTTAGTTTTACCTTTTGAGGTTGATTCTGATCGATCCCCTCTGGGTCTTGGTCTTCTGAAGTTGTTGTTCCTCTTTTTCCAGAGTTGTTTAACTCTTCTGGTCAGGAGGGACAATTCTTCTTCATCATTAGAATCTTCCGGTTCAGAGTCATCAGCATCTTCTGTTTCGGCCTGGAATGCTTTGGTTCTGTCAGATTTGCGTCTTTCAGATCTGGACTTTAATGCTACAGACTTGTTCTTCTTCTGAGGTTCATCTTCCTCTAGTTCTATCTCATGGCTTCTGAGGGAACTTGCAAGCTCTTCAAGGCTGATGTTGTTCAGATCTTTAGACAGCTTCAGAGCAGTGACCATAGGTCTCCACTTCTTTGGCAAGCTTCTGACTATCTTTTTGACGTGGTCTGCAGTTGTGTACCCTTTGTCCAGAACTTTGAGACCTGCAATAAGAGTTTGGAATCTAGAGAACATTACCTCTATGGCTTCGTCATCCTCCATTTTGAAGGCTTCATACTTCTGGATAAGCGCCAGAGCCTTTGTCTCTTTGACCTGAGAGTTTCCTTCATGAGTCATCCTCAGAGAGTCAAGTATCTCTTTGGCTATTTCTCTGTTGGTGATCTTTTCATACTCGTTGTAAGATATAGCATTGAGAAGTATGGTTCTGGCCTTGTGATGATTTTTGAAAATACGCTTCTGATCATCTGATATCTTACTTCTGGGAACTTCAGCTCCATCCTCTGTGACAGGAGGTTTGTATCCATCTGTGACAATGTCCCAGAGATCAGCATCATAGCCTAGAAAGAAGCTCGCAATCCTATCTTTCTAGTAGTCGAATTTTTCTCCATCAAAGACATGAGGCTTAGCATTGTAACTGTCTCTTTCGTTTGGCTACTCTCTTACTAGTAAAGCATATAGAATTTATAACAAAAGAACTTTAACTATGGGAGAATCTATGCATGTTTCCTTTTATGAAACTAACCCCTCAAAGGAGGATAATATTGTTTTATGTGATGATAATGAGGAAATAATAGAAGTTCCTAAGGAAGATACATCAAATGTCAACGATGATAATCAAGAAGAACAAATTCAACAAGACTCAAATGATAATGATTTACCTAAAGAATGGAGAACATATCGAGATCATCACATTGTTAAAGTCATTGGTGATATTAGTCAAGGCGTTGTAACAAGATTAAAACTCAATGATGCATGATTAAATATGGCGTTTGTCTCACAAATTGAACCTTCCAAAGTTGATGAAGCCTTAGAAGATGACCAATGGATACTTGCAATTCAAGAAGAGTTAAACCAATTCGAAAGGAATCAAGTTTGGGAACTTGTTCCTAGGCCAAGTCGAAAACAATCATAGGTACCAAATGGGTGTTTAAGAATAAGCTTGATGAAAATGGAATAATTGTTCGAAACAAAGCAAGATTGGTGGCTCAAGGTTACAATCAAGTAGAAGGAAATGATTTATAAGCCATTCGCTTATTACTTGCTTATGCATGCTCATTAAACTTTTAGTTATTCCAAATGGATATCAAGAGCGACTTCTTGAATGAATACTTTAATGAAGAAGTCTATGTTAAACAACCCCCGGGCTTTGAAGACTTCAAGAAACCTTCACAAGTGCTCAAATTGAAGAAAGCTCTATATGGCTTAAAACAAGCACCAAGGGCATGGTAGGATCACCTTAGCAACTTTCCTTGTGAAAAAGGTTTTGAAAAGGATAAAGTTGGCAAGACCTTGTTTATTAATAAAATAAAAGATATTACTTTATTGGATCAATTCTATGTCAACGACATCATTTCCTGTTCAACAAACAAAGACCTCTATGAAGAATTTTCATTGATGATGCAAGGAGAATTCGAGATGTCCATGAGGAGAAAAATAAACTATTTTCTTGGATTACAAATTAAGCAATTAAAGAATAGCATTTTCATCAACCAATCCAAGTATCGTAAAGAATTATTAAAAAAATTCAACATGGATCATTGCAAAGCTATGTCTACTCCAATGGGATCCGGAACTTATGTTGATCAAGACGAATCCGGTGTGGCAATAGATATTACAAAGTATCGAGGTATGATTGGTTCATTATTATATTTGATGGCAAGTCGTCCTGACATAATGTTTAGTGTTTGTCTTTGTGCTCAATTTCAAGAAAATCATAAGGAATCACTGAAGGTGAGAAAAACAAGAAAGGGGGGTTTGAATTATTTTGGAAAATAAGCGCTTTTTCAGACAAAGACCACACAAGGAATTTATACTGGTTCGCTTATAACACAAAGCTACTCCAGTCCACCCGGCCAAGGTGATTTCGCCTTCAACAAGGACTTAATCCACTATTCTTGAAAGATAGTTTACAACCAACGTCTAAGAGAAAGATCTCTTAGTCCTCCCAAGTATACAGACTGTGCAGAGTCACTTGAGGAAATAAAACAATAGATAAAAAGACAATGTAATTGAGAGTGCTTCTAGGATAAGCAAAATATTACAACAGTAAGATCAAAAGAATGTTTCACGTTCTAAGCAAAAGCTTCGTGAAAAATTGAGAGAGAGAGAGAGAGAGTGAGAGAGAGTAAAACGTTTATGTGCGTTGGTGTGTCTCTCAATGTTGTTTGCTGTCCTTTATATAGGGGTGAAAGGACCGTTGAAATTGATGGCAGATGATTTGTCTTGAATAGGAATTAATGCCATAACTTCTGTTGTTTCTTGCCAAAACAACTTTGTCTCCCTGAGTAACTTCTTTCCAATAATAGTTTCTTTCCATTTGAGATTGAAGTTGTCGTTACTCTTTCTATAAGGAAGTCCAATATCAGAGTCTGCGTGGCTCTGGGAATCTTGGAGAGTTCTGATGATGTCTTCAGATGACGCTGAGAGCTTCTAGAATGATATACCGTTGTTCAGAGTCAGAACTTCTAGGGTGCACTCCTTCTTCAGATGCTTCTGATATTCTGCTGTTTTGCTCAGAGTTAGAACTTCTTGAGCGTGTTTCTACTTCAGATGCTTCTGATCTTTTGGTAATTTGTATCTGATATGATTCTGTATCTGATGACGCAGTCAGATTCCTTTCTTTTTGATTAGAGTCCTGCACACTTAGAAACTTTTTGTTAGAGTGCCATTTTTGGTTTCGTCCTTTGTTATCATCAAAATCTTGGAATCTGTTGTAAAACAGTTTTTGTTCTTACAATCACATCTCACCGTTGTAAAGAGAATCATGAAGTATCTCCAGGCAACTACCATTATCGACCTATGGTATCCAAAAGGTAGTATGTGTGATTTGGTTGGATTTTCTGACTCGGATTATGCAGGTTGTAAAACTGATCTCAAAAGTACAAGTGGTACTTGTCACATTCTAGGAAATGCACTAGTATCATGGTCCTGCAAGAAACAAGTATGTGTTACACTTAGCACAATCGAAGTAGAATACATTGCGACAGGAAGTTGGTGTGCTCAAATTCTTTAGTTGAAGCAACAACTTAGCGACTTCGGTGTGAACCTTGGATGCATTCCATTATGTTGTGACAATACAAGTGCCATAAACATTACAAAAAATCTAGTCATGCATTCAAGGATAAAACATATCGACATCCGACATTATTTCCTTCGTGATCATGTGCTCAAAGGCTATGTTGAAGTTACGTTTGTAGATACTCACAATCAACTCGTGGATATATTTACAAAACCTCTTGCAAAAGAACCGTTCAATAAAATTCGAAGGGAACTCGACATCTTAGATGAGGTTGATGTATGATTCTTCTCTATTATGATCTATCGGTAAAATAACACCAAGGTACATTTCACTTTTATATCTCTTTGTTTATTCACATTTATGTTACTATGTGAAATTTGTGTGTTTTGTGTAAAATCATTTCGTATTCCTTTATTAATTTTATTATGACATGCATACATAATTTATATATTATTTTTTGTGTACAATTTTTTTTTTATTATTTTTCTACATTTTGTCCAGTTTCAGTATTTTTGAAATTTTCCAGCATGTGACGGTTACCCTATTCATGTAACCGGTTACCATTCGTTTTTTGAAGTCCCAGGTTCTGTTTCGAGACTGTAATCGATTACCCAGTTTTATGTAACCGGTTAGAGTGGTTCAGATCTTCAAAATTAATTTCTTTTTATGAGGTTTTATTTTAGTGGGTCAAATTTATTCACTTTTACATATTCCTTGAATTGGAACTCATCAAATTCTCTTCACCTACCTTCATCTTTTCCAAGCCATTACATCAAAAACTTAAATATATCATTAAAATAGTAAAACCCCACTCATTTCTCTCTATTATACATCACTCTTCTCCCAAATATCATCTCATCCATCTTTCACTTACTGCAAAAACGAAAATCCCCTTCCAAATCCTAACTTTCACCTCCAAGCTTCATCAATGGCTCCTCCAAGGCAAGGCAAAGAAAAATCAAAAATTGAGGAAGGAAGTTTAGCTCAAAATAATGAAACTTCTCTCAGATCAAGGAGGCTTACGTTTAACATTAGAAATCATACACTCATGCCTCCAAAATATGGTAAACTTGACTCATTTCCCTCTCATAACTTTGATTTTCATGAAGATTTAAGTTATCAAGGAGTTATAAAATTGACTTCTGACAATGGGTATGTTATTCCGAATTTGGTCAAAGAATTGTATGTAAACTTTTTTTTTGGTGCTAATTTTGTTCTTATCTCTAAGGTTAAGAACACTGAAATTGCTTTGTCTTTAGAAGATTTAGGACAATGCTTGAATGTTCCATGTGTTGGTCAAAAAATTCAGCATTATTTTACTCCGGAATGGCCTAATTACAATAAGGTTAACTACTATGTTGAAATTTCAAGAATGTCTTAGGAAGAGATAATGAGTAGGCAAAATCCATCTTCTTTGAGGTTCATTTTTTATGCAAGTACCTTAACTGTAAGTGATAGAATGTTGTAATTTCTCATTGCTTACATTTTGCCGCCAAAACACTTTAACCACTCCCAAATCGAAGATACTGACATGCAACTAATGTATGCCATCAAGAAACGGATTCTGGTGAATTGGGCTTACACTATTCTCTCCCACATGCAACATCAATAAAGCTTAACTAGAGGCCTTCCTTATGCAAGGTTGGTTACTAAGATTATGAGATTTTTTTAGTGGACCTAAAGAGAGAACCAAAAGAAAAGATGTAAAGAGAATATGAAATTAACATTAAGGTTGCATTGAAGAATACCGGAATTTGTCAAGACACTAATGACACATACAAGTATAAGGATGACCTTACCACACCCATTCCTCCTCCCGTAACACCCGAAGGTGACTACACCAATAAGGCAATATATAACAAAATCTATTCGATAGAAAATTTCATGATGACTGAATTTAGAGACCTTCTCTTAGAGTTTAAAGCTTACAAAAACCGTCAACCCGCGAATGAGAATGTGGAAGAAAAAGATATGGAAGAAAGTGATTAAGTGGTCTTAATTTTCATGTGTTTTTCATGTTTCTTTTAAGTATTATGTGAAGACTTTGCTATGCCAGTTTAAGTTCTATGTTTTATGTTTTAAAGCTCATGTATTTCCATTCGTATGATGTTTTAGTTATATTGCACTATGACTTAATTATTTAATGATTTTCTTATGTGATATATCATGTTGTCCATATCTATCTATGGATCTATATTTGGTGTAATTTTTTAAGTATTTTCCCGTCCTTTTTGTTAATGACAAATGGGGAGAAGAATTTATGTTAGTATGTATATATCTAACCCAATTTGCAGCAAGAATATACATTGTTAAACTATCTCAAGCATAGATCAAGGGGGGCATTTGATCAAGGGGGAGATATCTTTTTGAAATAGAAAATTGCATCATTTCTTCCAAAAGTTTGTCCTCGTCAAAAAGGGGGAGAATGTGAAGATGAGCTTATCCAACAAGTGTTTTAATGAAGACAGTTCTACATGCAAATATATATGAGAAAAAGAAAATGGTTCAAAGACTTCAAATTAGCAGAAGTCAAGTTTCAAGTTTATCAAGTCTTGGAGCTTAATAGGATTTATCATGATTTTTAAGGTATAAGCATTCAAACTTACTTTGATAGTATCAAGTACTCAAGAAATATATTCATTCATGCCACACATCATTAAACATATTTTATGCATCAAACTTTTGACTACATGGTTTTCATTTAAGCATTTTTTTCTCGTTTATGTTTAGGTAACCGATTACCATATGAAAGGTAACCGGTTACATGGTTTCAACGCTGCAGACAGTGGAAATTTTTATTGAAGGTAACCGCTTACCAATTTTCATGTAACCGGTTACATTGGCAAAATTTTGAATTCCAGTGGTAACCGGATACTTCCTTTAAGGTAATCGATCACCACTAAAGCAGTAGCATTGTTTCAGTCTGTAAATGCAGCAAACATGTTGTTTTCAATTTTAACTTTTCATGGCATCCCTACATACAATTTAATGCATTTAGAGATGTGTTTTAACACTATATAAACCTTATATTTTCAGAATTCAAGTTTCACCTCTTTGATAGCAATTTCACTTCATCTTTCCATCTCTTTTTCAAAACAAGTGTTGTAAAATTTTAACTTTCATTGACAATTTTCTGCTATTGTTTTCATATCAATCTAGAAAATTTTCTCCATACATTCATAAACACTCGAGTACTTATGCATCATTGCAAAATGATTGCTTGAAAGGGAAGATCAATCTTAAGTGGTTAATACATATTCATCAACTTTCTTTCACTCAAATAGTTTCCATTATCGGTTGAAATACCTTGTTGTCCAGGATTGTTGGAAGCAAGAGAGTGTCTAAGGGAGGATTGTTGTCTTTATACACTTAGTAAAAAATCCAAGAGGATTACTCTTGGTGGATTAAGTTAGATTCTTGTATAGAGAGACTAGGTGTCTTGTCTAAAGATCTAACAATAATAAAATCTCTGTCATGTTGAAAGGGGACTGGAGTACTCTCGAATTGTGAGAGGAACCAGGACATTTCATTATGTTCTTTTCTTTCTGAATTTTAAATTTTTCATCACTCCAAGTAACTAGAATAAATTAACCAGAACAAGGGATAAAATCGAGAAAATTTCAAGGCACCTTTTCACCCCCCTCCTCTTAGGGGCATACTCTACTAACAGTTGTTTCTTTGAGTTTCGAGTTGAATTGCTACTTATGTGTGTTTCAAAATTATTGTTGAGTCTCATACATTCATGTATATGAGAGATAGGTATGACTTCGGTATGACGAGGTCTAATGCTCATAGAGATCCAGTGACGGGGTCTAGTGCTCATAGAGAGCCATTGATGAGGTTCAGTGCTCAGAGAGAGTCGGTGATTGTCTCATTGTTCAGAGAGAACATTTTCTAGAGAGGAATTGGAGACATTGATAATTTCGTAAAATAACTCTGACATCCAAACTTTTGATACCACATGCATTGTTGAGGAGGAGTACATTACATTAATACATTTGCAATGTGATTCATTGTTTTTGTTTGCGTATGAATGTGTTATGTCTTAATTGTTCTATCGTTTATGTATGAATGTGTTGTGTCTGGTCTATAATATCGGGAACTGGATGTTTTTATTATGTTTTAAGTTAATGTTGAATTATGCGGTTTAAAGCCTAATACTTTATTTGTGAAATTTGATTTTGGTTTTATTATGTGATTTTCGCTGCATGTTGTTAAATATTTTTGAATTTTTTTGGATGGTTGTCGTATTAAATATTTTCATATAAGTTTCGGGTTTTAGGATATTACAGAATGCCTGCGTGTTTTTGAAAATCGACAAATTATGGAAAATTTGATATAATCTTTTAACATGGTCGGGCAATAAAATATTTGTAGAAATAACAACCATTTCATTTAGTGGTCTGCTTGATAAGAACAACACGTCAATGTTTTAAAAACCGGATCGAACCGACCGATACAACCGGTTGGACCGGGAATCAAAGATGAATCCAGTTGGGTCTACCTTTTAAAACCGCTAGTGAGTTAAAACCAGAGTAAAACCGAAAAAACCAGATTGAACCGTCCAAAATCATTCAAACCAAAGAACCAGAGTCGGTTTTGTAAAATCGGTCGGTTAAAAAAAACCATCAAATTGACCATTTTTTTATGAATTTTAATATGTTAATATCAAAACTTAACATACATTCCCAATCATAAAAAAAAACCGTATTTTTCTACAATCATACAATCATACAATCTTCTAAGTTTTGCCACTCCATTATAGTTTTTCTTTCAACCACTCTCCATCATCATCACGCTGTCTCTTTCAAACATAGTCACGATATCCAACTCAATATTGATTATCATTCAATTTAATATTGTTTGTTGTTGTCAATTAAGATTTATTTGTCGTAGTTCAATTCAAATTCGTTTTTTTGTTGTTGTTTAATGAAGTATATTATATTATTAATTTTTGATATTTTATCTTATTTAATTTAGGTATTCTTAATTATTTGAACTTTATTTTAGTTATTATATTCTATTATTTTAATTTTGGTTTGAATTAGTTTAACTTAGTTTATTTTAATTCTTTAATTTGGTCAAATTGTTCTTAAATGAATGTTGAAATGAAGTGTAGAACTATGTTATGTTATTATATGTATTATCGACATTGTTGTATTAAATTTGTAATGAGTTTTTGACATATTTATTTTATTAAGTTGTGAATATATGATTATATGTGACATATTTACGAAATTTATTTTTATATTATTAGTTTATTTAATAAACGGTTCGACCGTATGTTTAACCGGTTTGCTTTTTAAAACATAACACGCCCCACTATGAATGTTAGAAATTGTCAAATAAGCTTATGTTTCACTGAGGCATTTGAGTAGAACACCTTCAGGAGTTTTCTTGAACGATATTTTCCTAATGATTATGTAACTTAAAACTCTATATTTGGTCTTTCGATATGGCATCCCTATTGAGTTTTTTAAGTACTGCACAATTGGCTTTCTCCGGTCATTATTTTTTGTATTGTCAATGGAAAAAATTTCAAAATTTTCAAAGTCAGTCATCTCTCCAAATCCTTATGCCTCCACAAGTTTTTTCCTTGACAATTCTGAAGGGGGAAGGCTGGTCAAAATCATTTTTCTCTAACTTCAATTAACTCTTCTAGCTTCTCCTTGGAGACTTTGTAGCCTGAAGCGATTTGTTCTAGGTCATTTTACTCTTGATTTTTTATCCTAGGCACATGCCTGATATCGAGTAAGTCGAATCTTTGTAACAATGAATTTTCCGTAACAAAGTAAAACAACAAATTTTCTGTGAAGCACTTTAATTCCTTAGCTAATTGCTTCACTACTAGTTCTAAGTCCTCCTTAATTACGACTCCTTTTGCCCCTAGTTAGAGTAGGATCTTTAGGCCATCTATGAAAGCTTCATATTTAACCTCGTTGTAAGAACAATGTCCTTCTATTTTGAACTTGAATTTTGTGGGAACCCTTGTTGGTGAGATGATCAAAATCCCAAACACTGTTTTATTTTTATGACTCGAACCGTCAAAGTACAACCTTTATGGTTCCAAGTTTAAGCAATTTTGTGTTGTTTTGACAATCGCATGATCGACTATAATGTCAGCGGCGATTTGTCTTTTCATGTCCTTTAAGGGCGCATATGATAAGGAAAAACTTGTCAGGGCTAAAGTCCACTTCCCAATTCGACTATGAAAAATTGGTTTTTAAAGCATGTGTTTAATGATGTCAAAATGTGAATAAATATAAACATAAACTAATTTTACATAATGCTTCAATTTTGTACAGGAGAAATATAGATACAAACACAAATTTTCTATTGCGTTATACCTAGTCTCTACATCATTTAAGATTCAACTAAGATAACAGATGCCTCTTTCAAAGCCATTATCATCCTCTTGGTCTAACATGGTGTTAATAATCGACTCAGATGCAGAGATATACAACTTTATTGATTTGCCTTTCGCGAGAGGTAACAAAATAGATGGGTTTTCCAAGTAGGCTTTTATCTCGTTGAAAGCCGCGTGTGTCGCAGCGGGAAAAATTACAGAGTCTCCACCATATTTTATTCATTCCTAAGGAATAGGAGAAATAATAATAATACTCTAAAGGAAAAGGATAAGACGGACATCGCAACCGAATATGGGTTTGGGAGTCAATTTGATGAGTGATGATGAATTTTAATTTGTGAAAAAAGTTTTTGCCTTTTTTTTTGTTAATATGAAAATAAAACTTAATTAACAGAAAAGGCAAAATAGTTTTGTGTTTTTAATATTTATGGAAAACAAAAGATTATTTTTTTAGTATTTTGAAGATTAACTTAACAAACTAAAGAGGGAAATTATTTTTTTTGTATTTTTATGTTTTTTATTATAAAACTAATTATTTAAAACCTAATAAATAATCTAATTAAAATAAAACTAAAAAATAATAACGAAAGGAAAATAAAAATAAAAATAAAAGAAAGAACATAAAAAGACAAAATATGAGACAAATGGGTGTATAAAGTAGTTTGGCCCACAAGTTCAAGTAAAACCATAATTCTAACGAAGAAAATAAAAAAATATAAACTAAAAAAACATGAATTGAAATAGAGATAGAGAATAGTTAACGGTGGATTGTTTCTAAAATGTGAAGAAAATGAGTGAGGAATCTTTTGTATTAGCCTGACTATTTGACAATATTAAAAAGAGGATTTTTAATGAGATTTCTTGGAGAGAGAGAAAAGTTTGATTTTTTTTAGTTTGACTCAAGAAAGAAAAAAAAAGTTTTTTCTAAAATTTGAAACAAAAGGATTGTTTTTTATAAAAAATGTGACTCTAAAAATTAAAATAAAATAAAATAACATGAATATTAGAACAAAGATCATAAATCTTACGTAAAACAAATAGTAATCGAACAATTGAACCAAAACTCAAATAAGAATAAGTTATACATCAAATACAGTAGTCAGACACATGCTTAAAGGTATGGAAAAAAATGGTACCAACGTGGAGTGTCGTGACCACTATAAGTTGTCTCATCCATTCTTTTCTTTTCCTTTTTTGTGCGCTCTTCCCTTTTCTTCTTCAGTGCGAAGTTTTTTGCTTGGATTGATGATAGAATTGATGCAAAGTTTGGAGATTTAGGTTTAGTTGTTGTTCTTCAGTGTGAAGGGCAACAAATTTTGATGAAAAAAATGTAGAAAAGAGGTCTATTTTTAGATGAATTTTAGGTCAAAAATTAATGTTTGATTCTTCTATTTTCGACAAGATTTGTATATTAAAATTTGATTCATGTCTTGGTGAGTAAGTTTATGAATATGAATGGATTTGTGACTTTTTTCAATCTTCTGTATCAATTTGTGCAGAATTTGATTCTTTCTTTGTTTGATTTTAGGGATTTTTTTTGTTTTTTGTTTTTTTGGACTTTTGACTATTTTGTGCATAAAAATAATAATGAAAAAAAAATAAACCTAAAAATAAAAATACTAAAACATTATTTATATAATTAAAAAAAACAATATTTGACTTTTTGACTCGTTTTTTGATATTTTTTAGATAAATTAACCAATAATAATAAATAATAATATAAATATAATTCAAATAAATATAATAATAGTATAAACCTGAAACCTAATAATAACATAATTCTAATCTAATCTAAAAATTAAATTCATTGAATGAAAAACTAAATAAAATTGTGTTAAAACAAATAATAATGATAAAAAAATGAATATGATCTAAACCTAAAATTAAATAATAATGATGCTAAAATAAAATGATAATAATAATGAAAGAAAAATAAATCTAATAATAGTAATGATAATATAATAATAACCAAAATATTACTACAATTAATAATAATAAATATCTAAAAATTCTAATTCTACTAACTAAATAAAATCTAATGTCAATAATGACAATAATAGTAATGATAAAAATCTAAAATTAAAACTAATCCTAATAACTTATTTAAAAAACTAAAATCTAATTAGAAAATAATATTAATAATAAAAAATATAAATCTAAAAAAATGTAACAAAAAGCAAAAAGGAGAAAAAGGTCAAAATATGGAGGAAAATGGGATTCAAACTCAAAACCTCAACCTCATATTCCTTACGCATGCTCTTATACCAAATGTTCCATTTCATTTATTAAAAATAAAGTGTCGCTAAAAAACATAGAAGGGTGAACAAATTTGGGGTATGAAAGTTGCCCTTATTTAATTATCATTCGCCTCGAGAATGAGGAAGACGGAGTCTTCTCATATTCGTGGTGGATGATAATTAAATATCGGAAGATCCCAATTTACCCTTTAAGGGGAGACAATTTATATGAAGGGCTAACTCTACTGAGGATATGCTGACACACCATAAGGAGATGATCAATACGGGGATTGGAATAGACAGGTCATTACTAATGCAAAGATTAGTGCGCAGATAAATGATTTATTGGGGATGTGCAAGGTCAGGCCTTACGATCGAGTAGTATGGGTCCTTTAGGGTGATCCTTTAATGGGGAAGGTTTTAGGATGAATTCAACAGGAGAAATAATTTATGGGGAGGATATTTCAAATGAGACTTTGTGGGGAAGTCTAATGGGGAAGTTAATAAGCCTACTTGTTGAAATAAGCTTACTTGTGGATTGTAACTAATTTAGTTGAGTAATGTTTGTATGATATACCTTTTGTATGGAATCAAGCTAGGGATGTGAGATTTCAAAACCTACCCACGAGTTTGTATGGATTGTTTAAGATGAACTACTACTAGGAAGATTCTAGAGGACTCACTGGAAGTAAGCTCATTGGGGAGAAACTTTTAAAAGGATTATGTGGGGAAATTACTTACTGGGGAAACTAATAAGCAATCTTGCTTGTGGGATTGTAATGGTTTAGCTGGGGATGAATCTGGACTTCTAGGAGCGGTCACAAATAAAGGTTTGAAAAACACAAGAAATGGGGGTTTGAGTTGGGTTTTACAAAACAAAAACCTTTTACCAACTCAAGAACACCACTTAAATGTTAATAATAAAGAGATAAAAACACAAGTATTTTTATCCTGGTTCGCTTGAAACTCAAAGCTACTCTAGTCCACCCGCCAAGGTGATTTCTCCTTATACACAAGGACTTAATCCACTATAACCAACTGATTACAATAATCACAAAGAATAAACTTCTTTGTCTTCACAAGGATCTGCTATACCATAGTCTCCTTAAGGAATCACAAAGAATATCCTTCTTTGTCTTTTCAAAGATCCGACTATATCCTAGTTTCCTTAAGGAATCAAACAAACAGTTTGAATAATATTTTATGTGTTACAAGTTACTTCTACACAAGCAGGTTTTACATAAATGAACAATTACTTAAAGAAAAACTATGTACAAAATTGATAGTTTTTCACAAAGAAACATACTTGTCAAAATTGTTGTACCATGGGAAGATTTCTTCATGTCTCCAAGTCTCACTTATATAGCATAAGAAGAAGACAGTTGGAGGGAAAAATGGGGATAACTCATAAAGCAGTTGTCCACTGTTGGATGGTGAAATGAATGATATTGCTTACTATCCTTCGCCCATAAATTCAATGATAGGTGTGATATATAATACTTTCATTGCCCATGATATCAGGTAGTGGAAAGGATATTTGATTTGTATTATGTACTATTTGATCACATGCCCATTTGATCTTATCTTCAAGTTCATTGGCTTCTAATTAAAGTTGATGAAGCATGAAATAAAGAAACATAAATCTGGATTCAGAAACTTCACAATCTTTGGTCAAAACCTTGACAACATCATTAGTCTGGCTTGAGATCTTCAGTATCTTCAGAATCTACAGTTCGAACCTTGATAACCTTAACGTCTGGCTTGAGATCTTCTGAATCTTCAACTAAGCAACACAACTTCAGAAACTTTCCATTCTTTAGAATCTTGGTGATCAGACTCACGTCCAGAAGCACAAACTGAGAGAATGTTGCAGTAGTAACATAACGTCTCCTCAGAAGCTTCTCAAGAGTGAATCAACTCAGAAGCAAAAAGAACATTACAATAACAACTTTGAACATATTTCAGAACTTCTTATGACTGAAGTAAAAGTGGAGTTGGAGCACATCATTCAGAAACGGATGACCTTGCACGTCATATACTCAAAATCGAAACAGGTTGTTAAAGCTACACAATAACAATCCATTAAGGTACCAAAATCATTCTCACACAAATACAACATTGTTATCATCAAAACTCAAGGTATAGATTCATAACCAAATCTTGTTCTAACAATCTCCCCCTTTCTGATGATGACAAAGACATGTATTTTGATGAATAGTTTTGCACAGAGTAATCACAGAAGGATACATCTTACAGAAGCACAAAGCTCCCCCTAAGATGTAGCACTTTTTTGATTAACCTTTTTGAAGTACCAGAATGATCTTCAATTAGAATCTGGTGTGTCTTTGGAAGTTTCTTGATGTTGTCCAGAACACTGGTTTGTTAACATCAACATTCTAATGAACTTCACTTCATAAGCTTCGTTGAATTCTTTTGAAGAAGCTTCAGAGCCTGGTTCCTTTCAGAGCCTGAATTTTGGTTCTCTTTGAAATTCTCTTTCTAAGATAGATTTCCTTTGAAGTAGAAAAACTCTTTTAGAAGAACTTTTAGAACCTGGTTAAAAATTCTTCTTAAGATCTTGATTGCCAAGTTTGATTACTATGGAAGTTACACTTCCTCATAGTTTGATGCCTAATTTTCCAATTCTTCAGAACTTGATGCCAAGTACTTAATGTTCTAAGTTCAGAACATGGTTATTAATTCATTTTAGACTCATATGCTTGGATCTGATTCTCAATCATTAGCATGAAAGTTTTCAGGACTCAGATAGTAGACCATTTCTTTAGAAACTGGTAATTTACATTTTGATCTTTGAGAACTTCAAAGGAGCTTCTGATGTTTGAACTTAACTAGTATGATCTTTGAACTTAACCCTAAAAAATAATTAACAAACTATTCTTCGAAGTAGTTGTTGGCAGAAAACATTAAACAATGTTTAGCTTCTTAGTTAGGAATTTAGGTATGTCAAAATTAAAGAACTATTCTTCCCCTTAGATATGTTTCTCCCCCTTTGTCATCAACCAAAAAGACATAGACAAATAAAACAAAATAATATTGGAAAGAAACAAACAAAATTTCATTAATCATGCCAAAAGGAAGAAAGATACAATTAATTACAAAGACAGAAATACAACGAAAAACACATTAGAACATCAACAAGTATTCTAACATATATAAAAAGGCACACACATACTTAGATAAAAAGCACACACACACGAAGACTATTTTTGAAAACAAGGGTTTTGGGAAGGAAAAGGAGGTGGTTGAACAACTGGGTAGTTATCTGGTAAATTAAAGGGATCCACCAGTGGGTCAATATTATCTTTAAGACAGATCTCCAATAGTTTTCCGACGGGATATTACTACTGTTGATTTCTTCTTTAGATGAATGAGTTCTTTCAATGGTGACAGAACTAGGAGGAGATTAAGGATGAGCTAGTTTTAGCTTTTGAAACTGTTGTTGAATTTGTTGTTGAGGAGGAGCCATTGTTGGAGTTGAAGAAGAGGATGAACAGTTGTAGAGAGGTGTTTTAGGTTTGAAAGATGAAAGTGTGGGAATATTATGCGCGTAGTGTGAAAATGTGAGTGAAGTGGGTTTAAATAGATTTTTTTGCAATGATGACAAGGTAAAAATACGCAGTCATGGGGGAAGCGTAAGAGATTTTAACTTAATTCCAAAAATTATGAAACCCAATTTGTCACACTATCATCGTGCATGCTTAGAAAGTGGGACAACTGTCACCACTTATAACTACATGAAATAAAATGATATGACAACCATTTAATATAATGAATGTTCAGAAGCAGGAAGAAAAATCGATAAAATTGCTTCTGATCAGAACCTTTTTTATTCATGAAACTTCCTCACTTCATGTTTTAGAGTCAACAAATAAATTCTCAGAATCTAATCTAGAGTTCTGAAGATTTAAACATTCTGAAATATATCTTTTCATTCTAGACATAAATCTATAAATAAGTTTTCAGAATGAAAATGAATCTATCTTCAACAAGGGGTTTTGTAAAGACATCATCCCATTAATGGTCTATATCAACAAATTTTAAGTGAAAAGTACCCTTCTTAACATAGTCACATAAAAAGTGATGTTTAATTTCAATATGCTTAGCCCTAGAATGCAAGATAGGATTCTTAGACAAACAGGTAACATAAGTCTAATCATAGAGGATAGGAATGTTACTCTCGAAAATCTGATAATCTTCCAGCTGACTCTTCATCCAAAGTATCTTAGTGTTGCATCCAGAAGCTATAATATATTCAACTTTGGCTATTGAAAGCACAATTGTTGACTGCCTCTTGCTGAACCATGAGATCAAATTGTCTCCCAAAAATTGACAACTTCTAGAAGTACTTTTCCTTTCTATTTTGTCTCCAGCATAGTCAACATCACAATAGCCTACTAATTTGTATTCACTTGATTTTCTATAAAACAAACCAAGGTTAGTAGTACCTTATAAATACCTAAAGATTCTCTTAACAACAGTTAAGTGAGTCTCCCTATGATCTGATTGGAAGCGAGCACATAAGCATACACTGAATAAAATATCAGGTTTAGAAGCGGTTAGATAAAGGAGAGAGTCTATCATACCTCTTAATAGCTTATTATTTACCTCACTTCTTACCTCTTCTTCTCTATAATACATGTAGGATACATTGGAGTCTTTGCTTGCTTGCATTCTGACAAGTTAAACTTCTAAAGTTCCCTTGTATATTTGATCTGATGGATGTATGTTCCTTCTGAACGTTGACCAATTTGGATTCCCATAAAGAACTTGAGTTATCTCATCAGACTCATTTCAAATTCTTCCTGCATTGACTTAGCAAAATCCTTCCACAACGAAGCATTAGCAGAACCAAAATTAATATCATCAACATAAATTTGCACAACCCGAATATCATTCTTAGAGGTTTTGCAAAAGACAGTTGTGTCCACTTTCCCTCTAGTAAACTCATTTTCAAAACGGAAGTTACTTAGTCAATCATACCAAGCTCTGGGAGCTTGCTTCATACCATATAACGACTTTTTCAATTTAAAAACAAAGTCAGGATTTTGAGAATTTTCAAAACCAGGAGGTTGATGCACATATACTTCTTCAAAAATATATCCATTGAAGAATGCACTCTTAGCATCCATCTGATAAAGGATGATGTTATAATTGACTGCAAAAAAAATTAAAAGACGAATAGACTCTAACCTAACAAATGGAGCAAAGGTTTTTATATAGTCTATACCTTATTTCTGACTATAACCTTGTGCTACCAGTCTAGCCTTGTTTCTGACAACTTCACCCTTCTCATTGAGCTTATTTATGAAAACCCACATGGTTCCAATGACATGGAAACCCTTTG
The DNA here is from genome assembly GCF_024323335.1 of Lathyrus oleraceus. NCBI lineage: Eukaryota > Viridiplantae > Streptophyta > Magnoliopsida > Fabales > Fabaceae > Lathyrus > Lathyrus oleraceus. The sequence continues at coordinate 151,533,729 of NC_066583.1, read as the reverse complement.
GTTTCTGAACAAGATCTCAAACATTGTTTCTGGTGAATTAATTTAATTCCTCTTGCATATCCATAATCCATTCATTATCCTGAAGAGCTTCAATAATAGATGTGGGTTCTATCATATATACCAACCCTAGAAGAGTCTCTTCAGAAGGTTTAAATGAAAATCTAGTTCTGATTCGAGCATTTTTATCTCCCATAATCAATTCTTCAGAATGAGAAGTTCTTCGTCTACTCTTCTTTTGATGAGTTAGACCAACGACAACTTCTGGTCGAGTTGCTTCTGTTTCCTTAGCTTTTCCTTCTGAGTCTTTTTCTCTAGAATCCTTATCCTTGGATTCTGAAAGATTGATCTACAAATCTGCAAATTTCTAAACTAGCTTGGACTTTTCAGGGTCAAGATTATCATTGAATCTAACATGAATTGATTCTTCAATAATTCGTGCTTTAGTGTTAAAGATATTGTAGGATTTAGAGGGCTCAGAATATCCTAACAATAAAAACTTTTATGCTTTAGAATCAAACTTGCCAAGATTCTCTTTATTGTTCAACATAGAGCACTTACAACCAAAAGGGTGAAAGTAAGAAATGTTGGGCTTTCTATTCTTCCACAATTCATAAGGAGTCTTACCTATAATAGGTCTAATAGAAATCATGTTCTAAATATAACACGCTGTGTTAACTACTTCTACCCAGAAATGCTTAGCCATGTCAGTTTCTTGGACCACGGTGTGAGCCATTTCTTACAAAGTCATGTTCTTTCTTTCTACAACCCCATTTTGTTGTGGAGTTCTAGGACAGGAGAATCATGGGAAATTCCATTTGCATCAAAAAGATTTTCAAAATGTTTTTTAAATTCTCCACCATGATCCCTTCTGACTCTGACTATTTTGCAGTTCATTTCTGTTTGCACTAGTGAGCAAAAAGTAGAAAGCACGGAGTGTGACTCATCCTTGTGTTTCAAGAACTTTACACATGTCCAATGACTATAGTCATCAAAGATAACCAATCATACTTATTGCCATTGATAGAGGCGGCTTTCACTGGTCCAAACAAATTAATGTGCAGAAGTTCTAACGATCTACAGGTAGAAACAAGAGTTTTCATTTCGAAAGATGTTTTAGAAAACTTGCCTTTCTGACATGCTTCATAAAGATCATATGAAGCAAACTTCAGGTTGGCTAAGCCTATGACTAATCGAATCTTACTTACCTGAGAAATCCTTCTCATGCTAACATGACCTAAACGTCTGCACCATACCCATTGCTCCTCATTAGCAGACATTAGACATTTTACATTTTGATCCTCAAGATCAGAAATTCTAATTTTATAAATGTTGTTCTTTCTCTTTCTGTTAAAGAGGACTCTACCATTTTTCTGACTAACAGCCTTATAGGATTTTTGATTAAAAATGATATCATAACCATTGCCACTAAGTTGACTAATAGACAAAAGGTTATGCATCAGAACATCAACTAAAAGAACATTAGTAATAGAATGAAGTTTACTGTTATCAATAGTTTCGGAGCCAATGACCTTTCCTTTATGGTTTCCTCCGAAACCAACGAAGCCTCCAGGCTTAGGTTCCAAATCTTGGAACATGGACCTTATGTCCATCATATGTCGCGAGCATCCATTGTCTAGGTATCATGACTGGTGCTTCAACTAAGCTACTAAGGATGTCTACAACATAAATTACTTTATCCTTAGGTACCCACTTTTTGGGTTCTCTCTTTTTAGTTTTCCCAAAGTTTCTTACAACTTTGGGTCTTTGTGTAGAAGGATAATCATGGGGAATTTTTGCATGACACTAAGGTTTCAGAACTGAGTTCTTACCCTTTGTGTGTTTGTGTGTCTGTGTGGAAACATCAAGCTCAGTGTCAACAGGCACAAAATGCTCACAGAGAGGTTTTGGTTTTACCTTCTGACTTTCGTCGGGTTTTATAGTTTCTTTGCAACCTAATTCTTTCTTGCCATTTCTGCTAACTCCATAGATCAAAGAGTCCATTTTTCTTCTATCTATGCTTTTAGCCAGAAAGTACTGGAATGCTCTGACATATCTAATGACGCAATCAGTACTAGAAGCTTTGGAGACTATTTCCTCCTCTAGTTTTGAAATTTTTCTTTTCAAAGTAAAGTTGTTACTTTCTAAAGAAAAGACTTTTTCATTTAGAGAGGAAATATCTTTCTCAAGCTCACTACGAGTTTCAGAAGCAACTACTTGGACTTGTTTAAGGTCCTTATACTTACTCTGAAGACTCTAGTACTTTTCCAACATTTCAGAGAGACATGATTCAAGATCAGAACGAGATAGGTTAGAAAATACCTCTTCAGAATCAGAGTCAGATTCTAATTCTGACAGCACTTTGTCTTTTGGTTCTTTATAACCTTTTCGATCAACTGTTGTTGCCATCAATGCAACATTGACTTGTTCCTCGCCAGAATCTTCTTCTTATGATTCTAAGTCGCCCTATGTAGCCATCAACCCCTTCTTTCCTTTAGAAACATTCTTCTTAGGCATTATATCCTTTTTTAGCTTAAGACAATCATTTTTGTAGTGTCCTGGCTCCTTAAACTCAAAGCAGATGACTTCTTTTCTAGAACCTTGCTTCTTTTGTCCAGATGAAGAATCAAAACAACTAGCATTCCTTCTAGATCCTCTGAACTTCCCTTTACCATTGTGCATGTGCTTCCAGAGTCTGTTGACTCTCTTTGAGACCAAATATAACTCATCATCATCTTGTGAGTCTTCATTAGAACCTTCTGATTCTTCCTTAGCTTGATATGTTTTTATCTTCTCAGGCTTAGACTTTAACGCAACAGATTTACCTCGCTTATGAGGTTTATCTTCCTCGAACTCAATCTCGTGGCTTTTTAAAGAACTAAGAAGTTCTTTAAGTATAATACTGTTAAGATCCTTTGCCAGCTTTAAAGCAGTTAACATAGGTCTCCATTTTTTAGGAAGACTTCTGATAATCTTCTTTATGTGGTCAGCTGTAGAGTATCCTTTGTCTAGAAATTTCAGTCCTGCAATAAGCATCTGAAACCTTGAGAACATAGTCTCAATTGTTTCATCATCCTCCATTTTGAATGCATCGTACTTCTGGATTCAGCGCAAGGCCTTTATCTCCTTTACTTAAGCATTCTCCTCATGAGTCATCCTCAGAGAGTCGAAAATAAATTTGGCAGAATCTTTGTGAGTTATCTTCTCATACTCAGTATAAGAGATATAATTTAGCAATATAGTTATGGTCTTATGATGATTTTTGAAATCTTTCTTCTATTGATCAGTCATAGCACTTCTTGCTAAATTATTTCCTTCAGCATTAACTGGATGAACATAGCCATCGACTACAAGATCCCAGATATCAACATCGTAACAAAGAATGAAACTTTCTATTCTATCTTTTCAATAATCAAATTTCTCACCGTCAAAGATCGGTGGTTTTGCACTATAGTGATCTCTTTCATTATTGTTAACAATATTAGCAGCGTTAGCAGCGGCCATTATTTTTCACACAAACTTGGATCAGTACTGAACATGGTGAAATGTTGATAACACTTTTATCACAATCAGAACCGGAGATATGATGTCAATTGAATGTGTGAAAAACACAAGAAATGGGGGTTTGAATTGGGTTTTACAAAACAAAAGCTTTTTACCAACTCAAGAACACCAATTAAATGTTAATAACAAAGAGATAAAAACACAAGTATTTTTATCCTGGTTCCCTTGGAACTCAAAGATACTCCAGCCCATCCGCCAAGGTGATTTCGCCTTATACACAAGGACTTAATCCACTATAATCAATATACTACAATAATCACAAAGAATAATATTCTTTGTCTTCACAAGGATCAGACTATACCCTAGTCTCCTTAAGGAATCACAAAATATACCCATCTTTGTCTTATCACGGATCCGACTATATCCTAGTCTCCTGAAGGAATCAAATAAATAGTTTGAATAATATTTTGTGTTGCAAGTTGCTTCTACCCAAGCTGATTTTACACAAATGATAAAAAATTACTTAAAGAAAAAATGTGTACAAAATTGATAGCTTTTCACAAAGAAAAAGACTTGTCAAAATTATTGTAGCACGGGCAGATTTCTTCAAGTCTCCAAGTCTCACTTATATAGCATATGAAGAAGATCGTTGGAGGGGAAAATGGGGAATGCTCATAGAGCGGATGTCCACTCTTGGATGGTGAAAGGAGTGATATTGCATACTGTAGCGGTGTATTCGTCACCATTGGAAGTATTAACTAGATCCAAGGTAAATCATACAAAGTCGAGTCGCCACCGCACTTCTATTTATCCAAAGAAATGGTTAGAAAGCGAACAAAAACCTATAAAGTTTTACAAACAAAACTAGTAAAAGACAGAGATCTGGGTAAGGGGGATTGGTTATACAAAGGGAAGGTGTTAGGCACCCAATGCATCCTAGGTACTCCTAGGGAGCCCTTTTCATGCTTGTTGCAAAAGGTTTTTGTTATGAAATATTTTGTGCAAACATGATTGAAGAGATGAGAAAAGAATGTACAAGTTTATTTACATTTTTGTGTTTGGATGGATGAACCCATTGCCTACGTACCTTCTCATGAAAGATAAGGATCAAAACATCGTAGCTCGGGTAAAAGATTTCAAAACAAATAAGTGGATTGATTGGTCCAAAAGCCCTAAGGTCTTTTGTTATCAAAGGGAGAAAACTCGACCTGGAAAACCACAAGTCCACCATGTGAGGATAGCTTCGACATGCTAGTGAGGGATTATGCCCTATAATAAGCATGGAAGACTTATTGTCCATCACTAAGGACATAGGTGAGTATTATCTACCACAAGGATAACTCAAACCTAATAGCTAAAGGTTATGAAAATTTTGATTAAGAGCATGGTCATTGAAACCACAAAAGACATTTGAAGTGAGTTGCATTAACCAGTTAGAAGTATGTACAAAATGGTCAAAGTTGATTTAAAGATTCAATTCAAAATGAGTATTATGAAAAGAAAATTTGAAAATCAAAAGCCTAAGGCTTAGGTTTCTAATTTTTAAAACAAGTCAAATGTTTGCACAAAAGTTTTTTGGTTTAGGGTTAGGGATGAAGATATGGATCAAGGTTAAACATGCAAGAGGTGGGGGGTAAAAGGATAAAGCCACAATAGGAGTTCCTTTCTCCAGATCATAGAGATGATCCAAGTAAGTTCCTTTGGAAAAGGCAACACAAGGTGAAAGCAATAACCAAGTCTCAAGAGAACCACAGAAAGAGGAAACAGAATGCCAATCAATGGACTTACATCCAACTCCTAACAATAAAACTGGAAACAGAATGCCAATAGATGGTCTTACATCCAATTCCACAAAGCAAATAGGAAACAGAATGCCAATAGATGGACTTACATCTAACTCCTCAAAACAAACAAACATGCATGAAAAGCAAACACATGAAAGGCACACAAGTAAGCAAACAGGCAATCAAGCATCACACTCTATATACAAACAAGAGGCTCAATCAAATAGGTGGGCTTTAGTCAAGAGGGGTCATATCAACCTCGACAAACAAGCCAAATTGTGTCAGGTAATCTGTGAGCTCTTAACCACTAACATTGAGAGTTAGGGTGAAGCTGATGAGATGGAGGAATGAGGATGTGACCTCATGCTCTTAACCCTGGCCTGGGTGAGCTTATGAAAAAAGAAAGTGTGGGGATCCAGAATGTGGGATCCTATTCCACTTGACAGACTCTAACAAGATCTTGGGTGTTTGTTCAAGAGCATTAGCATGTAGTGCAAGCATAATGAACGACTCACTGAATAACAGGGGATTGATTGCTAATCCCTTCTATCTGTCAATTGCCTCTTCACTTAGGAGGACTTAACAAGTAACATGCCTCATTTAGAGGTCTTTAGCACAAATGTAAACAATCACAAACATGGCCTCATAAGGAGGACTTCAGCCAAATGCCTGCCAAAAAGGTGACAGGACTTCCAAACTACCTGGAGTAAGAAGGCTAAACTACCTCAGTGGTGTATCAACCACAAATCAAAGCAAAGCTCAAGCAAGAGCTAGCAACTAATGTACCTTGTTTGAGATGACAGTTGATGGATTCGCGTGTTCAAGGCCTCAAAACTTCACAATCCACTCCAGTAATCTTGATTTGAAGCTTTGTGCATGAATTAACCTTTGAATTCACCTAGATCCAGCTCATTTTCAAGCTTCCATTAATATGTGAATGTTCATGAACCTGCTCCAAGCTTGCTCAATTGCTACGAATGATGGATGAATCTTGCTCCAAATTCCACCAGGATCATGAATATGTAAAGAGATTTAAGCTTTGTGTGAAGAATATTGAAATTCAAGGAGAGAGAAAAAATGGAGGGAATGTGAATTCTTAGATCTAGAATTGTTGTTCTGGCAAATGCAGTTATGCTTAAGCTTATATATGATGTGTTAATGATGCTGTAATCAAGATTAGGCAATGGCTAATTGAAAAGTAAGGAGATGTGAGGTATTTATGCAAATTGGCAAGTGTGAGGTAGCATGGTTATTGTGCACGTGAACAGTTCCATGCAAGGTGCAATTTCACTCAAAATCAATCCATAAACATCATGGAATGGTTAAATGGCTTGTATGATTCAACAATTTTGAATTCTCCATTTTCCCTCCAAAATGTACATGTATAGACATATGATCATGTGAGCTTCTTTCATGCAAGGCAATGGTTGATTTGTAATCTCTTGGTCACAAGGAGCATTTTGCAAAAAGAGTGGACCAAAATGGAGTTTTGGATCAAAAGTTATGGCACTTTGAAGTTCCATGTATACTTTGCAATCATTTGATCATAACTTCTCAACCAATTATCAGATGCTCATGATATAGGACTTTTTGAAAATAGGAGAGAAAGATCTTCAACTTTCATGTTGACCAAAAATCCATTTGAAGCTTCTTTGATGTTGGAAAGTCAAGTTGAATGTGGACCAAAAACTTGTCATTTTTGGTAACTTGAAATTACAGGTCACTTTCCATTTTGGGAAACTTTTGCCATGGCTTCAAAATCTTCAAGATAAATGTTTGACATGATGAATAAGCCTTGTTTGAACATGAATGGGATGTATCAAATCATTTCCCCCACCTCAAAGCCCTCAGTTGACTGCACAGTTGATTATTTGGTCCTTAGATGACCTTGACAATGCCTGATGAATTTGAGCCTCAACCACTTGGGGAATTGGCTTCAAAATGAACCTCTAGCTCATATAAGCTCAATAGAATGTCATGTGGTCCTCATGCCAAGAAAATACCATCACCTCTTATACAAAGGAAATCCTTGAATTGCCTGACCTGTGATTGCTTAGACTGCAAAACAAATGTTAGATGACATATTTTTGGTGCTTTTGGTTAGTGATTAAAACAAGAAAAGCAATGATATACAATGCAAACATGCCTGGTGATCTCAAAACACTCACAGGAGATCCCAAACCAAAGGGAAAGGAAGCCAAGATGCTCAAAGATCCTTGAGGCTATGCAATGCAATGCTTATGATGCCATGAGAGATCTTAGGGACAAAATTGGGGTCTTACAGATGCCCCTATTTAAGATCATTCTAGCCGGAGAAATGAAGGTTAAGATCTTCGTCTCGACGAGGTAGAATGGGCTTAACTAACAACAAAGAGACAAATTTTGGTCCCTGAGAGGCCTCATGATGCAAATGTATGTATGCAAAACAAGACTATCTCTGTGGGAATGTGGGTCCACAAAGAAGAAAAGAAATCAGGAGACAATGAAAATCCATAGGAGTAATACCCTCACCGATGGAACAGAGACTCTAACGGGACTCTTGTGGGGATAAGAAAAAAAGAAAAATGCGTGAGCAGGACATGACTTGAAACTGGAGATTTTACTGGGGAGAAGAATTCCAAAAGGGAGACAAATCCGATGGAAGGACTCAAGCTGACTCAAAGATGCGTGTGCTGGAAAATACGCCAACACAGCAAAACTATCCACAAAAGGATACATCGGATGAAAATTCGGACTCGGACTGGGGAAAGAGCTGACAAGACAATTCTGCCGGGAAAATGCATGTATTGGGAGTTATGCCAACACAGCAAAAGGCGAATCGCAACAACAACTCCGCTGGGGAAATCTGAAAGACTTTCCAGGGAAAGCAAAGGGATGAGATGTTACCGGTTAGTGAGTAACAAGCTCGGGAAGAATGAATATCTAAGACCGGTGTACCGGTGAGAGATATCAATCTACTAAAACATTTGAGGAAGACCTAAAAAGGTATGTTTCAAATCAGAAAAATCTGACTCCACAGGGGACCGAGGTCGTAATAGGGAGCAGAAAGGAAGGAACACCAGGGATACCGGGTAGTAGGTATATAATAGGTGACCGACCAAAACGTGAATTGGTGTGTGTGCCAAAACACTCATCATCCTGAAGAAAGCTAGAAAAGCAGACTTGTTTATAGGATGGACATTCGATTCTATAAAGAATACGAATCTTACTCGACTGGAGAAAGACGAAAGCTTCAACCAAAGAGTGCATGAGATATATTATCTATAGCCGTCAAAACGTAGATAATATACTCGCATGGAGGATTATCCGTAACCGGGTTGTAGGTTAGAAAAGGATAAGTCGACCGAAGAGGAGAAACAATCGTTACCAGCAACAAAAGGGTAGACGAGAGATGACTCAATGGGGATAAATTGCTAGCATACGGCAATTATCCAGGTCAAAAGGGGTAGAATATTCGATTCCGCAAAGGGACAACGAATCTTACTCAACTGGGGAAACACAAAAGGATTCGACCGAAGAGTGCATGAGATGTATTATCTATTGCTGTCAAAACGTAGATAATAGACTCGCATGGAAGATTATCCATAACCGGGTTGTAGGTTGACAAAGGATAAATCATCCGAAACGTGAAGTGGTTTGTGTTCCAAAGCACTCATCATCCTGAAGAAAGTTGGAAAAGCAGACTTGTTTATAGGATGGACATTCGATTCCACAAGGAATACGAATCTTACTCAATTGGGGAAGAACAACAAAAGACTTCGACCAAAGAGTGCATGAGATCTATTATCTATTGCCGTCAAAACGTAGATAATATACTCGCATGGAGGATTATCCATAACCGGGTTGTAGGTTAGAAAAGGATAAATCATCCGAAACGAAAGGCATCGGGATACCAAACTAGGTATATAATGATAGCCAATCAAAGGGGAAGCAACAGACATTACCGACAAACGGTGAATGAAAGAGGACCCGCTGGGGATAAATTTGCTTACTCGGAGCAAACATCCACAAGAAGGAAGGAATACCAAAATCGAATACTAGGTAATGATAACCAACAAAGAGGGGATTATATCTACCGAAGACCGGGTAGAAAACCATAGAAGAGTAACTGTCATCGGTTGGGATGAACAATAAAGGTTAACTCTGCATGGGGAGAAAATAGGGTTTACAACTACCAAGATGCTGGGTAGAAGACCGAAGATTCTGCTGAGGATAAGGATAGGGTCTACAACTACCGAGATGCTGGGTAGAAAATCGCAAACTCCACTGGGGCCAAGATGAATGATTGCCGGTTAGTGAGCAAATATTCATTTATACCGCAGGGAAGCACAAACTCCGATGGGGAGAAAACAATAGGATTTACGACTACCGAGCTGGGTAGAAGACCACAAAATCTGCCATCAACCAGAATGAACCACAAAGGTTACCTCTGCTAGGGGATGAAAGTAGGATTTACAACTACCGGTTTGTAGGTAGAAAACCAAAGAAATAGGACTTACAGCTACCGGTTTGTAGGTAGAAGCCACAGAAATCCACTGAGGATAAGGTGAAAAATGTTGGCGACCTTACTGAGGAACACCAAAACAGTCACGAAAGGGCCAATTTAGGATCAAACCAAAAAGGCAAATTGAATCAAGACTCATCCTAATGAGGATATAACTCAATAGGGAATTCATCCCAATGTGTGTTGGGAGGAAACGGAAGCAACCGTCATCCACGAGGATAGAACTTAGTGGGGAAAGGCAGGAAAGATAGACACTTTCTGCTTAAGGGGCTGACTCTATTTTGAAGGATCAGACACACCCATCTGCTTAGGGAGATGTATATCACCAACCAGTAGGAGACAACAATCAAAAGATATATGGCAAAAATGCAACATGCATATCTGAATGTTAATGATTATGCATGTATATGCGTGGTTTATGTATGATGAGTGATGACAAACAGACATATCTAACACAAACAGGCCCGGGAATCAACCGTCCGGTACTACATCTCAAGAGAGAAAGCCAGAAACTCTGGTGGAGCGTATCCAATCTGCTGGAGATTTGAGATGCTAGGAAGCAAAGACTCTGCAGGAGAATCAGAGATATCAGGAAATCACAAAATCTCTGGATGATGGATCATCAATCAATCCGATTAAGGAAAAGAGTCGGTGCACAGGCAGACACTGCTGAGGAAAACAGCACGCACGAGTAGAATTTGCCACACAAGCAAACTCTACTGGGGATACTGTCAGCAACTCCACTGGGGACGTCTACTGGCAACTCTACTGGGGAAGTCCGCTGAGAGCACATCCACTGGGGGATCAATCAGTAACTCCACTGGGGAATTTCACTGAGAGATCACGCTCTGCTGAGGAGAAAAGATCGTTCTTCCGCTGAGGGGGAGAGTGGTGAACATCTCAACAAACACTCTGCTTAGGGATAAACCCAAAAATCTCAGCTGGGGAGAAAAGATTCATTGCACAGGCCGAAATCTGCTACCGCCATAACTCTGTTGAGGAGAAATGAAAACTCAAAATCATCGCAGGGATGAATCATCAGTCTCGGCTGGGAGAAGTGCTTAATTGTGCAAGTAGAATCTGTCACAAAAGCAACTCTGGTTGGGGAACTGTCAACACGGGTAAGATCCACCATACCAACAACTCTGCTTGGGGATGAATTACCACAGATAAAATCCATCACCAAAAATCTGTTGTGGATCAGAGAAATAGCAATATCTCTGAAGGGGATATTATCATCGTAGATAAGATCCAACAGACCAACCACTCTAGCTGGGATCTAGATATGCCAGGAAACGGCCATATCTCGGCAGGGAATCTACCACATGAGTAGCTCTACTGGGGAGCCTGTCTGATGGATGAAGGGAAGACTACTGCTTCAACGACTTTGTTGAGGAAGAAAACAACAAACCAATCTTCCAGAGAGAACACACCCGAGGGGAGAAAATTACTGCTCTGTTGGAGATCTGAAGCGTGAATAAATCGTCTCAACACTCTGGCGAGGGAACAAAGCCAAGAAAGGCAACCTTCTCGAGAGAAAAACCACAGAAGGTTCCCGAGGAAAAGGATACAATCAAATGCCAGGGATATGAACAAATGTCTTACCCTGTTGGGAATCATACCACCCTTGGGAGAGCACTGAGAGTCTCCTAAGTATCTTTTGATCATTGTGAATGTTCACTTTGCTTAAAAACAATTTGTGAAAAGTTTGTTTATTTTGAAAACAATGATATTTTATCAATTAAAACATGCAAAACATTTGTTGAATTGAAACAAATAAGAGTGCAAATAATTGGATAAAGGCTCAAATTTATTTGATGGAATGGTAGCCTGTAAATGGCAAGACTCCATAGATTTTTACAAGTTTGAAATTGGTGATATATATTGGAAAAGGCTACATTGAACATAATGACCATTTCTCCACCAATTCCGGATTCGATGTATTCGAAGCTTCAATTGACGACGAATGAACAAGAATCTCTGATAGATGACAGATGTAGAACACAGTCTTGTCAAGATGCAGTTACTTGCCAAATCCCTAATTTTTGCCTAGATTGCCCCAGGGTGAGGTACTCAATCTAGCGGGATGCAAATATTCATTTTTTTCATGTCTCTAATTTTGCCTGGATCGCCCTTTCGGGTTTTCAATCCACCGAGACGCTCATTTTTGCCTAAGCCGCCCTTTCGGGTTTTCAACTTAGCGAGCTATTCTGTTTTTCTTTTTTAGGCGAAGTATTTCTTGACTGCATCTGAATTCACAGGACGAGTGAAATCCTCCCCATCCATAGTTGTAAGCATCAAAGCACCGCCTGAAAAGGCTCGCTTGACAACATATGGACCCTCGTAGTTTGGAGTCCACTTGCCCCTGGAATCGGGCGCGAAAGACAAGAATTTCTTGAGCACAAGGTCACCTTCTTGGAACACACGAGGCTTGACCTTCTTATCGAATGCTTTCTTTATTCTCTGCTGATATAACTGACCATGGCACATGGCAGTCAATCTCTTTTCTTCTATCAGATTCAGTTGGTCGTAACGACTTTGAATCCATTCAGCATCAGTCAACTTGGCTTCCATCAAGACTCTCATTGATGGGATCTCCACCTCTACTGGGAGTACAGCCTCCATGCCGTAAACAAGAGAGAAAGGGGTTGCCCCTGTTGAAGTGCAGACAGATGTACGATATCCATGCAAAGCAAATGGCAGCATCTCGTGCCAATCTTTGTATGTGACAACCATCTTCTGGATAATCTTCTTGATATTATTATTAGCAGCTTCAACAGCCCCATTCATCTTGGGTCTGTAAGGAGAAGAATTATGATGTGTGATCTTGAACTCACCACACAGCTCTTCCATCATCTTGTTGTTCAAGTTAGATCCATTATCAGTAATGATCTTATCAGGCACACCATAACGGCATATGAGTTGATTTTTGATGAACTTCACGACCACCTGCCTGGTCACGTTCGCATACGATGCAACTTCAACCCATTTGGTGAAGTAATCAATTGCTACGAGAATAAACCTGTGTCCGTTGGACGCTTTCGGTTCAATCATGCCAATCATGTCAATTCCCCACATAGAGAAAGGCCATGGTGATGAAATCACATTCAGAAGTGTCAGAGGAATATGAATCTTATCCGCATAAATCTGACACTTGTGGCATTTCTTCACGTATTTGCAGCAGTCAAACTCCATTGTCAGCCAATAGTAGCCTGCTCTCAACATCTTTCTAGCCATGGCATGTCCATTGGAATGAGTACCAAATGAACCCTCATGGACCTCAGTCATCAACAGGTCTGCTTCGTGTCTATCCACGCATCTGAGCAGAACCATGTCAAAATTTCTCTTGTAAAGCACTTCACCGCTGAGGTAGAAACTGCCTCACAATCTTCTCAAAGTTTTCCTGTCTTTCACAGATGCCCCAGGCGGGTAGACCTGGTTCTGGAGGAAACACTTGATGTCATAATACCACGGCTTATCATCTTTTACTTCTTCAACTGCAAACACGTGAGTTGGTCTATCCAAGCGCATCACGGTGATATTGGGAACTTCATTCCAATACTTGACCATAATCATTGAAGCAAGCGTAGCAAGAGCGTCTGCCATCTGATTATCTTCTCGAGGAATATGATGAAATTCAACTTCAGTAAAGAACGTTGAAATCCTCCTCGCATAATCTCTGTATGGAATGAGACCAGGTTGATTCGTTTCCCATTCACCCTTGATCTGATTGACAACGAGGGTCGAATCACCATAAACATCGAGATGCTTGATCCTGAGGTCAATGCATTCTTCCAATCCCATAATACAGGATTCGTACTCAGCCATATTATTCGTTTATTTGAAAGTTAGCCTTGCTGTAAAAGGAATATGTGCGCCCTGAGGAGTAATGATTACTTCCCCAATTCCATTTCCGTACTGATTTACAGCGCCATCGAATACCATACTCCATCGGGAACCAAGCTCTGGCCCTTCATCGAGTGTAGGCTCATCAAAATCTTTCATCTTCAAATACAGAATCTCCTCGTCTGGGAAGTCGTATTGAACAGACTGATGATCTTCAATCGGATGATGTGCCAAATGGTCAGCCAAGATACTACCTTTAATACCTTTCTGAGCTCGATACTCGATATCATACTCAGATAACAACATCTGCCAACGGGCAATCCTCCCGGTTAAAGCAGGCTTCTCGAAGATATATTTGATTGGATCCATTCTGGATATCAACCAAGTTGTATGATTTATCATATACTAGCGTAAACGCTTAGCGGACCAAGCCAGAGCACAACATGTCTTCTCAAGCATTGAGTATCGAGACTCACAATCAGTGAACTTCTTACTGAGGTAGTAAATAGCAGATTCTTTCTTTCCGAATTCGTCTTGCTGACCAAGGACACAACCCATGGAGTCTTCAAGAACTGTCAGATACATGATCAAAGGTCTTCCTTCTACAGGTGGAGACAGGATCGGAGGTTCAGACAAATACTTTTTGATACTGTCGAAAGCTTTCTGGCAATCCTCGGTCCAATCATGAGACTGATCTTTCTGGAGGAGCTTGAATATCGGCGCACATGTGGCAGTCATGTGGGATATAAATCTGGCAATATAGTTCAAGCGGCCAAGAAAACCTCGGACTTGCTTCTCAGTTTTGGGCGCAGGCATCTCTTGTATTGCTTTGACCTTTGCAGGATCAACCTCAATACCTCTTTCGCTGACAATAAAGCCCAATAACTTGCCAGAACGGACTCCAAATGTACACTTGTTGGGATTCAGACGAAGCTTGAACTTCCTCAAACGTTGAAAAAGCTTCAACAAGTGCTCAACATGTTCAACTTCCGTTCATGACTTAGCAATCATATCGTCGACATAGACCTCGATCTCCTTGTGCATCATATCGTGAAACAAGGTAGTCATAGCTCGTTGATACGTGGCTCCGGCGTTCTTCAAACCGAAGGGCATCACTCGATAACAGAATGTTCCCCAAGGTGTGATGAATGTTGTCTTCTCCATATCCTCGGGTGCCATTTTGATTTGGTTATATCCGGAAAATCCGTCCATAAAGGAGAAGATATTGAATTTAGCTGTATTGTCTACCAACATATCAATGTGTGGTAAAGGGAAATCATCTTTCGGACTGGCTTTATTCAAATCGCGGTAATCCACACACATCCGGACTTTTCCGTCTTTCTTAGGCACGGGCACAATATTGGCCACCCATTGAGGATACGTAGAAGTCACCAGAAACCCCGCATCAATTTGCTTCTGAACTTCCTCTTTGATCTTCACTGCCATGTCGGGATGAGTTCTTCTGAGCTTCTGCTTCACATGCACGCACTCAGGCTTCAAGGGCTGGAAATGTTGCACAATATCTGTATCCAGACCTGGCATGTCTTCATACGACCAAGCGAAGATATCAGAATATTCTCGTAGCAATTCGATCAACCCCTTCTTCACAGATTCTTCAAGGAGTGCCCCAATCTTCACCATTCGAACACAATCTTCAGACCCCAAGTTGACCGTTTCCAGATTCTCAAGATGTGGCTGAATGATCTTCTCTTCGTGCTCAAGAAGACGGGTAATCTCATCAAGAATCTCTTCAACATCATCTTCCTCTGCCTCGAATACAGGGAATTCAAAATTGGGAGATGGCGTTGGATCATTATGTTCAATGGGTTTGATTAACAACCTGCATAATGATTTTGGATATAAAAGCTTTTTAGAAATCAAACAAGGCAATCATTATGCAGATGGAAAGATTGATTTTATTCTTGTTTTTTAGGGTTTTTTGTGATCACCAATTTCATGCAAAAAGCAAAAAAGTGAAAATAAATGGAAAAACAAACATTTAACATGAATTTATTGAATGAAATATCATTGTATAAATGTTGTCAACAATGTCATCACTTCTCCTTTTGGCATGGGAGAAGGGTTTTTAAACAAAGTGAATCATTACTCTGACTTATGAATGACTGTAGGAACATCCACAGCGACCCAATTGTTGCAGATCCCGCCAGGGATGACAAAATTGTCAGAATCCTCGGCATCCTCTTCCAGAATAGCAGCAGATTCTTCGCTCTGAGCAGTGTGGATGAAACCTCCACTCTTGAACAGCCCTTTCTCGTTGAAGACCCCAGAAGAAAAGCCAATGCCAGCCCGGGACTTGTTGTCTTCAAGCTCGATCATTTTTACTAGACCAGCAACTGCACCATATTCAATGGCCAGTTTCGCATCTCGATAGGAAGCAAATGAAGGAGTCCTCTTCTCAACAGGCTCGGCTATAGATAAAGCTTGGAAAGGAGTTTCAACTTCATCCTCAGCATCTATGTATGAGAAGGAAGACAAGTGGCTAACCAGGAGAGCCTTTTCTCCCCCTACCACAACCAGTTTCTTGTTCTTAACAAATTTCAGCTTCTGGTGTAGGGTAGATGTCACGGTGCCAGCCTCGTGAATCCATGGTCTGCCAAGGAGACAGCTATAAGATGGGTGGATATCCATAACCTGGAAGGTAATCTGGAAATATCTTGGTCCGATCTTGATTGGGATATCGACTTCCCCAATCACAGTCTTACGCGACCCATCAAAAGCTTTAACAACGACTCCACTCTGCCTCATGGGAGGTCCTTGAAATGGCAGTCTTGCGAGAATGGATTTTGGCAATACATTCAGGGATGACCTAGTGTCCACCAGCACATTGGACATGGCGTCGTCTTTGCAATTCATAGAAATGTGTAATGCCAAGTTGTGGTCTCTTCCCTCCTTAGGGAGATCAGAGTCACATAAACTCAAAGTGTTACAAGCAGTAATGTTTGCAACAATGTTGTCGAACTGTTCTATTGTGACGTCGTGATCAACATAAGCCACATCCAAGACTTTCTGCAGAGCCTCTCTATACGGTTCTGAATTCAGAAGCAACGATAACACGGAGATCTTGGATGGTGTTTGTAGAAGCTGATCTACAACACTGTACTCACTCTTCTTGATGAGCCTCAGTATCTCATCACAGTATTCTTTCGAATTGCCACTGGGGCCAACAGAAGCAGGAGTCTTTTGTACAGAGGATGGTTTAACAACAGGTGTCGGGTTCGGAGAATTCACAGCATTCCCAACCGGACGCTCAACAGAGTCAGCAACAGCCTGAGGCTTCGGGGGTGCAGAAAACACACGACCGCTACGGGTCAACCCACTGACATCAGCAATGTTCACAACAGAGGTGGACGGCAGAGTCACCTCTTTCCCATCTTCCACAACAACAGCATTGTATCGGAATGGGATTGCCTTGTCGGAAGAATAAGGCACATGACCGGCAGGTTTGATAATCAGCGCAAGAGAAACCTTCTGCTTGCTACCATCATATTTAATGACAACAGGCTCGGGTATCCGAAACACCGGAGAAATCACATTAACCTCTGGTTCATCTTCATCAACATTCCTGTTTTGAAGGATCTCAATGACACCATCATCCAGTAATTCCTGAAGATCTTTACGCACTTGGCGACAGCCCAAACGGTTGACAGAGCAGGTATGGCATTTGTCATGGTCATGCTCCAGATGACTGTAATCACACAGCAGACGATGCAACTCGACCAATGACTGTCAAATATGACTGACATATTTGACCTTGTATTTGCCAGGGCAGCCCTGGACCATGTTAACGGATTTCCCATGCTCGGGCAGAGGATTCTTCTTAACATTAGGACATGCGTCCTCAAAGCTCAAAATGCCGCATCTCATAAGGTCTTGAACCTTAGTCTTCAGCTGAAAGCAGTTCTCCACATCGTGACCGGGAGCACCCGAATGATAGACACGGTGCAAATCAGGCTTATACCACCACTGAGGGTTGACCGGTATAGCTGGCGGGTCTCTCGGAGTAATCAGTTTCCGCTCTACCAAAGAGGGATACAGCTCTGCGTATGACACCGGAATTGGATCGAAAGTGATCTTCTTCCTTTCATAACTCATACTAGCTTGATTACTATTGTCAGGCTGGTAGGCCTGCTGTTGAGGACGATGATGTTGCTGATATTGCTGAGACGGTTGTTGATTATTGCTGTGCTGATGATACTGCTGGTTGTCTCTGAAGACAGGTGCTATATGAGCCACCTGGTGCTGATTGCTGGCTGAACGCACAGGCTTCCTCCTTACAGAGGGTCTTCTGGGTTTCACATGGGATTGCACAGCATGTGCCTCTCCATCTTTCTTCTTCGCAAACGCCCCATATCGTTTGGTAGAAGAGCCTTCATCTTTGGTCAGACGTCCTTCACAGACTCCTTCCTCTAGTCGCATCCCCATGTTCACCATCTCGGTGAAGTCAGAAGGAGTGCTAGCGATCATCCGCTCGTAATAGAATGAGCTCAAGGTCTTCAGAAAGATCTTGGTCATTTCTTTCTCTTCCAGCGGAGGCACAATCTGAGCTACCAACTCTCGCCACCTCTGGGCGTACTCTTTGAACGTTTCCTTGTCCTTCTGGGACATGGCCCTGAGCTGATCCCGATCGGGAGCCATATCCACGTTGTATTTGTACTGCTTGACGAAGGCTTCGCCAAGATCATTGAAGGAACGGATGTTCGCACTGTCCAAACTCATATACCAACGCAGTGCAGCACCGGACAGACTGTCCTGGAAATAATGAATGAGTAGTTGATCATTATCTGTTTGAGTTGACATTTTCCTGGCATACATGACCAGGTGGCTGAGAGGGCAGGTGTTCCCCTTGTATTTCTCAAAGTCAGGGACCTTGAATTTCACAGGAATTTTAACACCGAGAACTAAACACAGCTCAACAGCATATTTGCCAAAGAGGTCCTTTCCTCGAAGATTCTTCAATTCCTTGCGCAGCTCAAGAAATTGGTCATTCATCGCATCCATCTTCTCATGATCATCTGGGCCCTCAGACGGCTCAGAATGATAGATGGTGTCGTCTACCCTAGGAACGATATGCACGACAGGAGGAGGAATAGCGAGGACCGGTCTAGATGCCGGCATCGAAGCAAAGGTTGGAGCAGGAATATCGGGCATAAAGCTGGAAGGCATCCTCCACGGGAACCCGGACGGCATGGCTATTGGCACAAAATGGGCATTGGCAGCATGCACAGTAGAGGAGACAATCTCAGAGATGACTGTCCTCTGGGGAGGAGTTGTAGGTGGTGGAGACGACTGGCTCTGGGCAGCCAGGAACGATTCCATCAAAGCACTCAGTCTGGCGACTTCCTCTTTGAGCTCACGGTTCTCTTGCTCAAGATGATCCATCAATCTGGAAGAGTTGGCTCTGGTGTAGTAACGGTGAGTCAGCTTGTCTTCAAAATAAATGAAGAGCACAGAGTTAGACCACAAGACCAGAGGCTGAGAACAACACCTGCTTATGCAAATGATGCATGCAATGCTTGTGCACATGATTTGTTTTTATTTCGAAGGAACTTTTGGGTATTATTTGCAAATTTTGAAATATTAAGCAATTGTTCGCATATGGAAATATCTCATCAAATATATCTGAGAAAGAAGTACAACATTGTCAATCATATTACAAGAGAAAAGGAAAATAAACATCCTATGGATCCCTAGAAGCTCGGGACGCAGGAAGATAAGCTGCACGAAGCCTCTTAACCTCTCTCTCATATGCTGCTTCCATATCCGCCTTCTCTTTGGCGAGTCGGTCATACCTCCTTTTCCAGAACTTGGAAGACTGAGGAAGTAGAGAAGTCCATGCATCATCAGGATCATCAATGACCTGATGCTCGAGGAACTCAATCAGAGCATCCTTCTCCTTAAGTTGTTGAAGCAACTCTTCTCTTTCACGGATCCAGGCACGTGAAAGGTCTTCGTCTCTCAACTCCTCTACTCCTTGGTTAGGGAGGGTTGAAGGCCCAGCCACAACCAAAGGTGTAGGTCTCAGATAATCGTAAGGAATGAGATACTCAGATGCTCTCTTCCTTACCCAAGCAGTATAAGGCTCCAATGCAATGCAATTCTTAGGACCCAACTCATTCCTGCCTTTCTTATGGATCTTACGCCAAGCGCGAACCATTCTGCCCTTCAAGCCTTGGGGATCTTTACCCTCCTGAAAGAACACACCTTCTAACAGAATGTTATTAGGTTCATCCTTTAGGGGGAACCCAAGCTGACGACGTGCTAACACAGGGTTGTAGCTAATCCCACCACATGTACCAAGAAGAGGCACATTGGAGAATTCACCACAAGAGTCAATAATTTGCACTTCATCATATACACGATTATACCAAGAGATATCATCATTAGTGAGAGACATAAGCCTCGTAGACCACCGTAGACATCCCTTGTTCTCTTTGAAAGCGAGCGTCTGAGGTAAGTGAGAAATAAACCACTTATACAACAGAGGCAAACAGCATACAATAGGGCCACCACCCTTTGCATTCCTCATATGCAAAGAGAAATAGGTATCACCCAACAGAGTCGGAACGGGATTAAGAGCAGAGAAGATCCTAATAGCGTTCACATTACACAAATTTGTCGATGTTGGGGAACAATACCAATCCATAGATGAGAAGTACAAATATGACTTCAAAGGCATCCTCACTCATGGCCTTCCCATAAACGGTAGCTTAAGCAATGAGGAACTCAAAAGGGAGACCTTGAATTCCACCTTTGGTAGTCATATGAGCTTTAACCAAGGATTCATCTATGTGCAACAAGTCTGCTATCTCTTGAGAAGTAGGAATACTCTCCAAGCCACTGAACGGCACTTGATCAAGACTTGGTATACCCACCAGATAAGCATACTCCTCAAGGGTAGGCAACAGCTGAAAGTCCGGAAAAGTGAAGCAGCGATACATAGGATCATAGAACTGTACCAAAGTACCCATCAACCCTTCGTCAACCTGAGTAATCAGAAGAGGAAGCAGTTTCTCAAAACGAGCCTTGAAACCCAAGGGATCTAGTACATAGGATGTCAGATTCCTTAACTCTTTCAGATCGGGTTGTCTGAAGCTGTACTTCTTTGTATGCCTTTTTTGTCTTTCCATATCTGAAAATTTTGCAAATAAACCCCTTAAGTTCCTTGAAAATTTTCTTTTTATCTGATGATATGGATGCAAATGAATGCATGAATGCAACAATCACACTCAAGGATCAAGCAAAGCACACCAGACAAAGGTCATGGGATGGCTCGTATTATCCTTAATATCAATCATCCATTTTGGTGGATTATGGTTTTCACCTTATCGACACCCAAGTTCCATTGATATTAACGATATACGAACGGCTCAAACCTCCTTAATATCAATCATCCATTTTGGTGGATTATGATTTTCACCTTATCGACACCCAAGTTCCATTGATATTAAGGATGTGTGAACGGATCAACCATGAATCACGGTTTTGTTGCGAGTCACGAGCATGGAGTCTTGGTTAAGAACCACCCAAAGGGAGTGTACTAGGGTTTAAACCTGCCGAACATGGTCTATCAGAGGTTCCCATAGTCATCATCCCATCTTTCGAATATTATCGGAGGAACGAATACTCGTATTCCAAAAATATTCTTAAGAGAGACTCTTATGAGTGTAGTATCGCGTAACAATCGTATCAAATATTACATCTGAACGACCTCCGCACTACGTCCTAAAAATAGGCCAAGATGGGCTTGGTAAACTAAGGTCCTTGGCTTCTAAGGCACATATTGGAAAGAGTAATGTCTAACCACAAATGACTTGTGTGACATTATTGATCCCAACATGACCTCCACCAAGTGAATGGACTCGCAAGTCAACTTCCTAAGGAATAACTCCACACAAGTCGACGAGACTATGCCATTCTCCTATCCTAAGGTGCACTCGAGTTCGGGTATAGAACTCATCTCACAGAGATCACCAAGCAATGCAAGCAATTGATATATCGAGCAATTCAAACATTACAATCAATACAGTAATCCCAAATTGCACCAAAAATATGTCATAAACAAATATGATACAACAAGTGTGAAAAGTTGGCAAAACCCACTAGGATTATCAGATTCCCCAACAGAGTCGCCACTTTTCTGTAGCGGTGTATTCGTCACCATTGGAAATATTAACTAGATCCAAGGTAAATCATACAAAGTCGAGTCGCCACCGCACTTCTATTTATCCAAAGGAATGGTTAGAAAGCGAACAAAAACCTATAAAGTTTTACAAACAAAACTAGTAAAAGACAGAGATCTGGGTAAGAGGGGTTGGTTATGCAAAGGGAAGGTGTTAGGCACCCAATGCATCCTAGGTACTCCTAGGGAGCCCTTTCACGCTTGTTGCAAAAGGTTATTGTTATGAAATATTTTGTGCAAACATGATTGAATAGACGAGAAAAGAATGTACAAGTTTATTTACATTTTTATGTTTGGATGGATGAACCCATTGCCTACGTACCTTCTCATGAAAGATAAGGATCAAAACCCCGTAGTTCGGGTAAAAGATTTCAAAACAAATGAGTGGATTGATTGGTCCAAAAGCCCTAAGGTATTTTGTTATCAAAGGGAGAAAACTCGACCTGGAAAGCCACAAGTCCACCATGTGAGGATAGCTTCGACATGCTAGTGAGGAATTATGCCCTATAATAAGCATGGAAGACTTATTGTCCATCACTAAGGACATAGGTGAGTATTATCTACCACAAGGATAACTCAAACCTAATAGCTAAAGGTTATGAAAAATTTGATTAAGAGCATGGTCATTGAAACCACAAAAGACATTTGAAGTGAGTTGCATTAACCAGTTAGAAGTATGTACAAAATGGTCAAAGTTGATTTAAAGATTCAATTCAAAATGAGTATTATGAAAAGAAAATTTGAAAATCAAAAGCCTAAGGCTTAGGTTTCTAATGTTGAAAACAAGTCAAATGTTTGCACAAAAGTTTTTTGGTTTAGGGTTAGGGATGAAGATATGGATCAAGGTTAAACATGCAAGAGGTGGGGGGTAAAAGGATAAAGCCACAATAGGAGTTCCTTTCTCAAGATCATAGAGATGATCCAAGTAAGTTCCTTTGGAATAAGGTAACACAAGGTGAAAGCAATAAGCAAGTCTCAAGAGAACCACAGAAAGAGGAAACAGAATGCCAATCAATGGACTTACATCCAACTCCTAACAATAAAACTGGAAACAGAACGCCAATAGATGGTCTTACATCCAACTCCACAAAGCAAACAGGAAACAGAATGCCAATAGATGGACTTACATCTAACTCCTCAAAACAAACAAACATGCATGAAAAGCAAAAACATGACAGACACACAAGTAAGCAAACAAGCAATCAAGCATCACACTCTATATACAAACAAGAGGCTCAATCAAATAGGTGGGCTTTAGTCAAGAGGGGTTATATCAACCTCGACAAACAAGCCAAATTGTATCAGGTAATCTGTGAGCTCTTACCCACTAACATTGAGAGTTAGGGTGAAGCTGATGAGATGGAGGAATGAGGATGTGACCTCATGCTCTTAACCCTGGCCTGGGTGAGCTTATGACAAAAGAAAGTGTGGGGATCTAGAATGTGGGATCCTATTCCACTTGACAGACTCTAACAAGATCTTGGGTGTTTGTTCAAGAGCATCAGCATGTAGTGCGAGCATAATGAACGACTCACTGGATAACAGGGGATTGATTGCTAATCCCTTCTATCTGTCAATTGCTTCTTCACTTAGGAGGACTTAACAAGTAACATGCCTCATTTAGAGGTCTTTAGCACAAATGTAAGCAATCACAAACATGGCCTCATAAAAAGGACTTCAGCCAAATGCCTGCCAAAAAGGTGACAGGACTTCCAGACTACATGGAGTAAGAAGGCTAAACTACCTCAGTGGTGTATCAACCACAAATCAAAGCAAAGCTCAAGCAAGAGCTAGCAACTAATGTACCTTATTTGAGATGACAGTTGATGGATTCGCGTGTTCAAGGCCTCAAAACTTCCAGATCCACTCCAATAATCTTGATTTGAAGCTTTGTGCACGAATTAACCTTTGAATTCACCTAGATCCAGCTCATTTTCAAGCTTCCATTAATATGTAAATGTTCATGAACCTGCTCCAAGCTTGCTCAATTGCTACGAATGATGGATGAATCTTGCTCCAAATTCCACCAAGATCATGAATATGTAAAGAGATTTAAGCTTTGTGTGAAGAATTTTGAAATTCAAGGAGAGAGAAAAAATGGAGGGAATGTGAATTCTTAGATCTAGAATTGTTGTTCTGGCAAATGTGGTTATGCTTAAGCTTATATATGATGTGTTAATGATGCTGTAATCAAGATTAGGCAATGGCTAATTGAAAATTAAGGAGATGTGAGGTGTTTATGCAAATTGGCAAGTGTGAGGTAGCATGGTTATTGTGCACGTGAACAGTGCCATGCAAGGTGCAATTTCACTAAAAATCAATCCATAAACATCATGGAATGGTTAAATGGCTTGTATGATTCACCAATTTTGAATTCTCCATTTTCCCTCCAAAATGTACATGTATGGACATATGATCATGTGAGCTTCTTTCATGCAAGGCAATTGTTGATTTGTAATCTCTTGGTCACAAGGAGCATTTTGCAAAAAGAGTGGACCAAATTGGAGTTTTGGATCAAAAGTTATGGCACTTTGAAGTTCCATGCATACTTTGCAATCATTTGATCATAACTTCTCAACCAATTATCAGATGCTCATGATATAGGACTTTTTGAAAAGAGGAGAGAAAGATCTTCAACTTTCATGTTGACCAAAAATCCAGTTGAAGCTGATTTGATGTTGGAAAGTTAAGTTGAATGTGGACTAAAAACTTGCCATTTTTGGAAACTTGAAATTACAGGTCACTTTCCATTTTGGGAAAATTTTGCCATGGCTTCAAAATCTTCAAGATAGATGTTTGACATGATGAATAGGCCTTGTTTGAATATGAATGGGATGTCACAAATCATTTCCCCCATCTCAAAGCCCTCAGCTGACTGCACAGTTGATTATTTGGTCCTTAGATGACCTTGACAATGCCTGATGAATTTGAGCCTCAACCACTTGGGGAATTGGCTTCAAAATGAACCTCTAGCTCATATAAGCTCAATAGAATGTCATGTGGTCCTCATGCCAAGAAAATACCATCACCTCTTGTACAAAGGAAATCCTTGAATTGCCTGACCTGTGATTGCTTAGACTGCAAAACAAATGTTAGATGACATATTTTTGGTGCTTTTGGTTAGTGATTAAAACAAGAAAAGAAATGATATACAATTCAAACATGCCTGGTGATCTCAAACCACTCACAGGAGATCCCAAACCAAAGGGAAAGGAAGCCAAGATGCTCAAAGATCCTTGAGGTTATGCAATGCAATGCTTATGATGCCATGAGAGATCTCAGGGACAAAATTGGGGTCTTACACATACTGTCATTCTCCCACAAATTCAATGACATGTGTGATGTATAGTAGTATCCTTGCCCATGATTTTAGGTAGTGGAAAGGATATTTGATTTGTATTATTGTCGCTACGCGAAAAATACAAAGTCTCCATCGAATTTTATTTATTCCATAGGAAAGGGAAAATATCGAGAAAACCCCAAAAGAATGGTCATGCAACCACAAACAAGTTCGGAAGTCGGTTATGTAAGGGGAAAGTATTAACACCCCTCACATCCATCGTACTCGATGGGGACCGTCTAAGATGTCTACGCTTGAATGAGTTTCATCATCTTAATTCTTATGTGCTAAAGGTTTACGTAGTGAAAATGGATTTTTTATTAGTGTGCTTGTCAAGGATTTAGGTCCACGTGCCTACGTATGCTCACTCGTTGAAGTGAGAAATCAGAGCCATGTAATTCGTGGTATAAAATGTTTTTTTGCTTTGTCAATTTTATACCTTGAAAAAGGGTTTTCGAGGCTTGATGAGTTGAGATTGATTTTAGATTATGAGAAGATAGTGTTCTTGACTTCAGATCGCACTATAGACTATAGGTAAAGGTGAATATCTTGAACTATCAAGCCAAATATATTGTATTCAAAATACTCATAATGAGTGTAAGAAAGTTACATTCTCATCCTTTCTCTACCACTTAAGGCATGTGGCATACAATCCTAACCGTATCTAATTGTGTTTTGAATTTGATTTGAGAAAAACCCACTTGACGTCGGATCAAGGGTTTGTTTATTGTTTATGAAATGGTGACGATCCTACATCCTAGGGTTGGTTAACAAGCAACAACAAGACAAAGTAACATGAGTAAAAAATACACCAAAGTGGGGAGAGGGATATATGAAAAATACAAGGGATTTCTGCGACAAATAAAGGGTCTCGTTGTAAGGTAGCCCAAGAGAAAGCCTTGTGTTTGCATTGTGTCCTAAGCTAACAATTGGATAATGGAATTACAAAGAATGTCTCCCTAAGGTAGTTCCATGAATGAAAACCATTATTGCAATAAAAGATTACAAGTCCTCGGAAACTCCAAGTTGCATAGGTCAATCACAAAACTACAAGTCCGAATGCAAAGGTACAAACAAGTCCTCTAAGTCTCCGAGCTTAGGTTCATATTATCCGTAATACTTCATGTCTAATGCTAAGGTCAAACATCAAGTACATAGTCCAATAATCCTCAAATTAAGTCTCTTTAGTCTTTTCCGTTTTATCATGTTTTTGTTCATTTTAGATAGAATAATACAATAAATCTATAATGATGAAGAATGAGAATTATAATACACAAAGTAAAGAAATAAATTGCAAGAATTTAAATATTAGAAGTTAGATGCATAATATAATGTTAGAGGTTAGGTGCGTAAATGTAAATGTTAGGAGTTAGATGTTAGGATTCAATTTAAAAGGAACCGATTACTTGAGATTATCTATCCACAAATCAAATCACTCAAAATATGGTGTATTAAGGGACAACCTATCAATGATTCAAAGTATCAAAAATGATCCAATGATCATTTATCAATAAGTTTGAATCAAAGAAAATTAAATCAACCAAAATGTCCATCTATAAATGATTTGAAGTATGGAAGATGTATCAATCAAGCCATCAAAACAAATTGTAAATAAATACAAGTCAATGGTTAAATGTTAATATTAAAGGATCCATCAAGCTTACAAAGAGAAATGAGACTACAAATCAAACCACAAAACAATTATTCATAACAAAAATAAATTGCAAAAATAATAAGAATATTAAAATTCATGCACTACGATGTAATGGAACAAATATTAAAAGCACATGGAAAAATAATTGGCTAAAAAATAATAAGAAATGTCACAAAAATATTAAAATAAAAAAACAAGAAAATCAAATAACCGAGGGAGGGGTGTAGCACTGAACGCAGTGCTGAAAAAGTACTTAGGCATTGAGGCCCACCCCTAAGGCCCATTGGCATTTGCCTTTGTAGGCATGGGGTATGAACTAGAGTGTAGGTGTCGTTAGCGACTTCAATGGACCTAATGCAAACTGTAGCGGTAAATTCATGACCAATAAGTTGTGGATAAACTTTACGTCAATAAAACTAGAGTCGCCATTGCGCTTTTATTGTTTCCAAAGGAAAAGAAAAAAGTACGAACAAAACCCAAGGATAAGAAGTTTTCAAATCAAAACTAATAAAATGTCAGAGATTACAGGTAAGAGGGTTGGTTACACAAAGGGAAGGTGTTAGCACCCAAAGTGTCCTAAGTACTCCTAGGGAGCCCTTTTTATGTGTGCATGTGTTTTGGTATAAAAGATGTTTGAGAAAAATAGAGTGTGAGGATGAGAAAAGAATTCATTGATTATATTTTTGTGTTTGACAAGACCTTCGTTCTTATGCCTACGTACCAACATAAAAATGAGGAATCAAAACCTCGTAATTCGTGGTAAAAATTTCAAATAAGTTGGTGAGTTGATTTTAACAAAAATTTAAGAAGAGGGCACAAAAGGACAAAGTTTGAATGGGGTTGTTAGTTCTTTTTGTATTTTGAAATTTAAGTTAATATAGTTAAGTTTATTTACAAATTTGATTAAGAAAATATTTAAAAATTCAACAGCATAAGGCCAAAGTTTCTAATCGTTAAAACATGTCTAAGTTGAAATCACAAGCAAAGAAAGTTTTTGAAAAAGAGGGAGAGATTTTGAAATTTAAGAAGTGGGAGTAGATGAAGAGACTAACCTAAGCATAAATTTAAAAGTTAAGAGTTGAAAAGGCCTGACCAATGGGATGCAATCTAGCAGACAAGAATGTCATATAAAAACCCATTTTCCTTTGGACTTTGATCAAACAATAAGCAATAAGAAATGAGCAATATCTATAAATCATAAATATCAAGGCATAAAATAAAGATAGCTACATCCAAGCAAGCATTCCAATAGCTAGCAATCTTCAGTGTCTTCTAATGTAGCAGATGAAATATTCCTTGATCAGCTCAGAATAAAACACCAAACATGGGCAATAGTAAAATAACAATTAAGCATAAAGATCAAGGAAGCAGATGAGTCAAAGAAATCCCAAGTATTGCATCAGATGGAAGCCACTGTCAAAGATAACTCAGTCTCAAATATTAGCATTGGCCAAGTCCTTTAGCACAGGGGCAGTTGCCTAATTTTAAGTCCAAAGCTCAGGTTAAGTCCCAACAATCCACCAAATATTTTTTAGGGTTTTTGTTGTTATTAGGTGTTTTAAGGTCCTAAGACCACAAAAAAAATCAAAACACACAAACAATATATACAATCACAAGATATGGCTCAAATGAGCAAAGTGAAAAGGACAGAAACATAAGCAAGTCATATGAAATGTAAATGGCAATGAATGATAAATGATTGGAAATTAAAATTGTATAAAGTAAATGACTTAAAAGTAAAGGCATAATGAATAAAAGTTAGTCAATGGTTAGTCAAATATTAGTGTTGAGTTTTAATTGATTAAGTCATTCTTTGGAGAACACTCAACCATTCATTCAAAAGTATGGATCCTTGAGCCAAGACATCATCCATGAGAAGGGCTTCAACTTGGATAATTCAACAAGTATGCCACTAGCTATCATGAAAGGAAAAAGGTCAAGTCTCCACACAATGCCATGAAGAATGGGAGACTTACAATCTCACTTACTATAATGTTATGCCTTGAGGGTCAAATTTAGCTCTATGTTAAGCAAACATAATTGGACTTATATAAAAGTCACAACTATCTGAGGTCGAGCACTAAAAATATAGGTGTTGATGCATGTTAGAGATTTGGTACAAAGAGTTGAAGGAGAGTTGAAGGACGAGAACATAGAGTTGAAGGACGAGAACAAAGAGTTGAAGGACGAGATCGCTTGACTGACTGCCATGATGGAGTCAGTGCTAGCTGCTCATAGCCAGTCTTCTCCAACGCCCGCAACTCCTCCTCCTCAGAGGACTGTCATTTCAGAAGTAAATACCTCTACCATCCCCGCTGCTACCGCCCACTTTGCGCCTGCTATGTCTGCCAGATTCCCGTGGGGAATGCCACCGAACTTCATACCTGAAGGCTTTGCGCCTACTTTTGCTTCTATGTCGGCATCTAGCTCAGTCATGTCTGTGCCACCTCCCGTTGTGCACACCTTACCTCGTGTAGAGGACACCATTTATCATTCTGAGTTGTCTGAGGGTCCGGATGTTTATGAGAAAATGGACGAAATGAAGGATCAGTTTCTTGAGCTGCGCGTTAGGAATTGAAGATGTTGAGAGGTAAGGACTTGTTTGGGAAGAGTGTTGTCGAGTTATGTTTGGTGCCGAATGTGAAGATTCCAGTGAAGTTCAAAGTGCCTGACTTTGAAAAATACAAAGGAAACACATGTTCGCTCAGCCATCTAGTGATGTATGCCTGCAAGATGTCTTCTAAACTGACAACGATCAAGTGTTGATACATTACTTCCAAGACAGTTTGACTGTGCTGTGCTCCGTTGGTATATGGGGTTGGACAGTGTAAGCATTCGCACTTTCAATGACTTGGGAGAAGATTTTGTCAAACAATATAAGTACAACGTGGATATGGCGCCTGATAGAGACCAACTGAGATCTATGTCTCAGAAGAAGAAAGAGACATTCAAAGAATACGCGCAGAGATGGAGAGAATTGGCTGCTCAGATCACTCCTCCTTTAGAGGAAAAGGAAATGACAAAAATCTTTTTGAAGACCCTGAGTCCATTTTATAATGAACGTATGATTGCCAGTGCCCCCAGTGACTTTACCGAAATGGTAAATATGGGGATGAGGCTTGAGGAAGGTGTCCAAGAAGGACGTTTGTCAAAGGAAGAAGCATCATCAAGTAAGAGATATAGCAGAAGTTTTGGGAAGAAGAAAGATAGCGAAGCTAATGCATTTTCTATTGGGAGGCAGAGGAGGCCTCAGATCAGAAAGAATCAACCATCCTGTCACCATCATCATCAAGTATCTTCAGTAATTCCAGTATTTTTGAATAATCAATCAGTACCAATTCAAAAACAACAACGTCAACGGCAACAACCACAGCAACGAACAAACACCTACAACAACAACAATACCAATAATCACCATCAACAAAACTTTGAGAGGAAGAAGTTCTCTTTTAACCTGATTCCTATGACGTACGCTGAACTATACCCATCTTTGGTTCTCAAGAACCTACTCCAACCAAGAAACCCTCCACAAATTACAGAACCACTTCCATGGTGGTACAAGCCTGAACTTCGTTGTGCTTTTCACCAAGGAGCACCCGGACATGATATTGAGAACTGCTATCCGCTCAAGTATGAGGTTCAGAAGCTGATAAAGAGTGGAATGGTGTCCTTCGAGGACCGTGCACCGAACGTGAAAGCAAATCCACTTTTCGATCATGAGAATTCTTCTATTAATATGGTGGATGGCTATCCTAGGGAGTTCAAAGTGTTTGATGTTGGTTTTATTCAGAGGTCCTTAGTGGAAATGCATAAGTATATTTGTATGGTGAGTGATTGTGAGCACGACCATGATGGTTGTGATATCTACAGTGTCAACCCGAGAGGTTGTGAGGTTGTGAAAAGGGACATCCAGTGGTTGATGGATGAAGGTATGATTCAAATTGTTCAATCCCGTCATGTAGATGACGATGTGAATGTCATAATGCGCGTTTTCAAGAATCCCGAGAGAGTGGTCATTTATTACGACAACAGTAACAATATCAGCGTCAACAACAGATCGGCATCGTTGTAGGTCATACGGTTAGCGGGTCCAATCCCGTATTCATCCGATAAAGCTGTTCTGTATCAGTATAATGCAACAATGATGAAAGATGGTCAAGAGGTTCCGTTGCCTACGACCAGTTCTGTAGTGAGTATTGTTGATGTTACCAAGGTGACCCGAAGTGGTCATGTGTTTGGGCCGGTGTTCCCAAAAGATAAAGAAGAATCAACTGTCAGTAAGAAAGTGGAAATACCTGCTGTAGATCCGGTTAGTGTTTCAAAAGGTCAGTCTGGTGAATCCAACAATTTGAAGGCTAATGATGATGATGAGGTACTTCGTCTGATAAAAAAGAGCGATTTTGATGTGGTGGAGCAGCTACTCCAAACCCCCTCAAAAATTTCAGTACTGTCTCTGCTTATGAATTCAGAAGCGCACAGAGAAGCACTAGAAAAAGTTCTTGAGCAAGCATTTGTAAAACATGATATTACAGTGGATCAATTTGATCATATTGTGGCTAACATCACTTCCTGCAACAATCTCAGTTTCTGTGATGAAGAACTCCCTGAGGAGGGTAGAAATCATAACTTGGCTTTGCATATCTCTATGAATTGCAAAGATGATGCTTTGTCTAATGTGCTTGTTGACATCGGGTCATCACTGAATGTGTTGCCAAAGTCAACTATGTCAAAGCTATCATATCAAGGAGCACCCATGAGGTATAGCACTGTAATCGTCAAAGCTTTTGACGGTTCACGCAAAACAATTATTGGTGAAGTGGACCTTCCAGTAAAGATAGGTCCGAGTGATTTTCATATTACTTTTCAAGTAATGGATATCCACCCGGCCTACAGTTGTCTGTTGGGAAGGCCATGGATCCATGAGGCAGGAGCTGTTACCTCCACATTGCATCAGAAGCTCAAATTTGTGAAGAATGGAAAGCTTGTTATTGTTGGTGGGAAAAAGGCGTTGTTGGTTAGCCACCTGTCATCTTTCTCTTACGTTGAAGTTGAGGACGAGGTTGGAAATTCGTTCCAAGCCTTATCTATTGCTGTTGAAAGGAGAGTTGGGGCACCTATGTCCTCATTGAAAGATGTAAGGAAGATTGTTGAAGAAGGTAATGTTCATCAGTGGGGCGCATGGTAGAGGTCTCCGACAACAAAGCTAGAACCGGTCTGGGATTTCCGCAAGGTTCATCAACTGCAAGGTCTGAGGATATGCAACTTAGCTTCCATAGCGGAGGGTTCATTCATGACAATGAACAACCCTTAGCTGATGTGCTAGAGGATGACGAAGAGGAAGACTGCACCAATTTTGTGACGCATGGAAAGGCTTGCAACAATTGAATGTTGTTGATATTCCTGTTATTTTGCATCGATCTAAGTAATTGATTTTATATGTTTAAAAAAATCATTCTCTTATGCCTAAGGGAGAAGTGAACATTCTTTGGGTGTTTTGAAATTGATCATTAATAAAATTAATTTTATTCATCCACATCTATGATGTTTTGTTTTTTACTTTTTGCTTTATTCTTAAAATGGTAATCACAAAAAACATAAATAAACAATATAATTGTTCATCTGCATAATATTTGGTCACAAAATCACTTCTCTAAAATTAAATAATCAAATCATTATGCAGTTGGTTTCTAACGCCATTGAATACAATGATCCTTCTCCTTCTCCAAATTTTGAATTCTCTGTGTTTAAGGCCGAGGAGGAAAGTGATGAATAAGTGAGTGATGAATTATCTCATCTTTTTGAGCATGATGAAAAGACCATTCAGTCGTTCGAAGAGCAGATTGAGTTAGTCAACTTGGGTTCCGAGGATGATGTGAAGGAAGTCAAGATTGGGTCTCGATTGTGTCCAGATGTTAAGAAGGGGTTGATTGATCTTCTTCGAGAGAATTCAGATGTGTTTGCTTGGTCCTATCAAGACATGCCTAGTTTGGATTCTGAGATTGTGGAGCATAGATTTCCGTTGAAGCCAGAATGCCCGCCAATCAAGCAGAAGTTGAGGAGAACGCATCCTGATATGGCTGTGAAGATCAAAGAAGAAATGCAAAAGCAGATCGATGCCGGTTTCCTTGTGACCGACGAGTATCCGCAATGGGCGGCCAATATTGTGCATGTGCCGAAGAAAGATGGAAAAGTCCGCATGTGTGTTGACTATAGAGATTTGAATAAAGCCAGTCCGAAAGATGATTTCCCTCTGCCACACATTGATATGTTGGTAGATAACGGTAAGACCCTAATTTTGACCCTAAGATCCCTCATGGCATCATATCATTGCCCATTGCATTTGCCTCAAGGATCATAGCATGTGTGGCTCCTTAACCCTATGGGGTGGGACTTGTGTGAGTGGTTTGAGACCACCAAGCATGCTTGAATTGTATATTATTGCTTTTCTTATTTTGTTTACTAACCAAAAGCACAAAAATATGTCACTAACCTCTTTTGTTTTGAAGCTCAAGTGATCATGAGTGCCCTTGCTCCTAGGAGGCTCATATGCTCAATAAAGTGGCTAGATGAAGGTGAAAACAAGCATGACAATGGTCCACAAAGTTCCTAATCATCATATATGTCTCCCAAGTATCTCAATTTGCCAATTTGATCAAGATAAACCAAAGGGCTTTAGGCTTGTTTCCCAAGGAAACCCTAATTCAATTGTGCATTGATTGTGCCTTGCTCATGAAGCAACCTCAACCTATGATCAAATTTAATCAATTCATTATTTTATGAATATATGAGCCTATATGAGTATCCTCAATCATTCATTCATCAAGATTTGAAGTTTGGCCTTGAGAAGTCGACCAGTCAAGTCATGTGACCAATCTGAGAATCACTGAGACACAACTTGTGATGTGTTTGTCAAATTGAGATGACCCCAAGAGAAAATATGTTCTTAATAACCATATGAACAACTTTCATGTTCATCAAAAATCCATTTGAAACTTGTAAGGTCATCATTCATTTCAAAACATTATAGGTTATTTTGACTGAAACCCTAATTTTGGGTCAACTTCCCAAGGACCTAACTCCCTTTTTTTATTATTTTAAGATGAGACCAATTGAATTGGAAATCTTAAGATGTCTAATTCAATTTTTATGTTGGACAAAAGTTCATAATCCTAAAATAAACACATGTGATAATACAAAACATTATAGGTCACTTTGGACCAAAACCATTGAATTTGAAAAAATGTCCAACTTCAAGTGCCCATAACTTTCTCATTAAAAATACAAATGATTCAAAATTTAAGTCCAAATTGATCATATTGAAAATATCTACAACTTTTATGTTGGATATTTTTTCATTTGAGGCTTTCATCATTGAAACAGAAGGGTTTGAAGTTGGTCACTTTTGGTAAAAAAAATTCAAAGGAAAACCTAGACGTGTTTTGTACCTCAAACTTCAAAGCCAGTTTTCATGAATTTCCAAACTCCAAATGGATTTTTGCACAACATAACTTTTGTTCCTTATTCAAAAAGCTTTCCAACCATTACTTACACCACCATGTTTGGATTTTCCATGTGTGATTTTTGAAGGGCTTAACATTTATGATCAATTATGCAATTCACGTTGAATCTTCATGCACAAGCAAGCACCAGGCCAATTGCACGTCCAATTCAACATATTATGATATCAGCTTGCAATTACATTCACTTTTGGGCCTCACATGCGCCTGTACAGGCCCATGCATGGAGGACCCAATTCTCATGCACACGAGCATTTCACTTGCTAGCTTCAGCTCCAGCTATAAATACATGCTCCTCCTCATTCAAATCTCAACCTTATGGTGATCTGAAGCTCTGCTGAAATCAAAACCTAACCTCGCTCAAAGGAATTCAAATTTTTGTTTCTCAAATTCAAGCTTGAATTTCAACACAATCAGTTGATCTTCAAGTTTTATTCCTTGGCCTTGCATTCATATCACATCTCAAGATCAAATTGGAAGCAAAAGTTTGAAGGAATCGTGTTGTTCAAAGCTGCTCTTCAAAGGTATAACACCAAACTGTTTTGATTTAAAGCTTATTATACAATGTGAATTGCTTGTGTTTAAACGGTTTTCTGAAGTCCTCGAGCAAGAGGCGGGCCAGTGGTTGTCTTGATTTCATGATTTGAAGCATTTCAGTATGCATACCTGGATTTTTCAACCTCAGATTTCTCACTTAATAGAAACATTGAGCACAATCCAAGGTTACAGGGGTGATGTACATCACCCCAGCTTCATTTTGTACCACGTTTGTTTATTTTTATTAACTTTCAAAAACCTGCGTGTGGTGGCCGGAGTTCGTTCTCTGGCCGGAGAAGATGGTGGTTTCCACCACCATCCCCACGTGGATGAGCCAGCGCCCTTGGATCTGTTGGAAACGATCTAATCTTGACCATTGCCTTGGCTGACTTATTTTAAATGCTTTTGTTTCGCGCTTGACTAAGGAACATGGTACTCCAGCGCTTCTGAGCCATTGGATACAACCACGTCATTTAATGAATCCAATCCAGCGCTCCTGGTTTTTTCCTATTTTCTATTTTCTATTTTATTTTCTTTCAATTCCTTTTAATTTCAAAAATTCATAACTATTTTATTTGAAGTCATATAAATATGAGACCAATGGCAAAAAAATTCTTGAAAAATCTAGTTTCATAGTCTGATTTTTAATTATTTTTGTGACTTCATTTAATATTTTTTGTGAATTATTTTGTTTTTAATAGTTTTTTAATTCATTTTAAATACTTTTTGACATCTGAAAATTCCAAAAATATTGTATTAACACATATGGATCATGGTAAGTCTATGAAAAATAGTCTCATCAATTTCTTAATTGATTTGAGATTTATTTGAGATTTTAATTCATTTGTGTTATATTTTATTGTTTTTAATTGATTTTAAATAGTTTCTGTTTTCAAAAATTGTTGAGAAAATTTGTCAAACCTTGTTTGACCATGTTAGACCTATGATAATTCAATTGGACTTATTGAAGTTGATTTGAATTGAATTTGA
Source organism: Lathyrus oleraceus (assembly GCF_024323335.1). Classification (NCBI taxonomy): domain Eukaryota; kingdom Viridiplantae; phylum Streptophyta; class Magnoliopsida; order Fabales; family Fabaceae; genus Lathyrus; species Lathyrus oleraceus. The sequence goes on along the minus strand of NC_066583.1, from coordinate 151,497,856 downwards.
GGTTTGACCATATTTTGTCCATTTTAATTTTGCATTTATTTTAATTTCAAAAATACCAAGAAATATGTTTGACTTTGTTGACTTCTAATATTCATTTCTCTTCTGTTTTACATTGGTTGATGATGATTTGATTCACATTTGATCATTGTGTTTTGATTATGCCATTTGATTTCTCCTTTTATTCATTTCATCTTCATTTTCTTTCTTCTTCTCTTTTTCTTTTGGCCAATGAGTTAATGATTTGTGGTTAGTCTTGACATATGAGAGGCTTAACCTTCTTTGATCCAAATCAAACTCAACTTGATCAAAGATCAAGTGAGTTTCTTTGTATTCAAGATAGGTTGCTTATTGGTCAAGCAAAAAACCTAAAGTCCATACAAGGCTTTTCTTCTTTTCTTTTGGCATGGCAAGTTGTAGGAGCTTGGCTTACTAGTCATGATCTCTAACTTGTGTTTATTTGCCTATAGTTTTATTGACCGGCCTCAGATAGGTGAGACTACTACATTAGTCAATTTACGATTGCTTAAAATTAGTCAAGCATTTAATTTCTTGCAATTTACTTTAATGCAATTTAATTTCTTGCTCATTTATTCATATTGCTTTTTAATTTGCTCACTTGAGCTCATATTTTATGTTTATGTCATTTTCCTTTTGCTCATTTGAGCTCATTATTGTATATAAATATATTGTGGCTTTGTGCTTGTTTTGTCTTTGTTTGTGTGAACCCAATGCAAAAAGGAGAAATGACTTAGAATTAGGACCTTACCTATGCTTAAAGGAGTTCAAGAGCAACTAGGCTTCATGCCTTTAGAATGCTAAACTTGTTGAAGAGCAACTAGACCTCATGCCTTTAGAATGCTAAATCTTAAAGTTGACTTCAAAAGACCCCTAATCTAAACTCATTCTTTGTCCATTCTTCTTATTGTGTTGTGAACCGTTTGATTGTTTGCTCTTGTGTGATAGGGATTCCATCTTGAGATAGTAAGGAGGACCATTGTCATGAGTAGCCAAGTTAAGAGAGACAAGCCAAATGGAGATCCTAGGAGCTTAAATGTATATTTGTTTTGATTGCTTGTTGCTTGCTAAGTCCAAAGGAAAGGAGCATCTTGAATAATATTTATGATTTCAAGAAAAGGAACTCCAAGGGTTTTATCTCTTCTCTTATATTTGTATGCTTTAGGACTAGCCATTGTCTTCTTCTCTCCACTCTAACCCAAGTCAAACTCATTTTGTGCAAACTTTGACATTGTTTTCAAATTAGAAACCTAGGCATTATGCCTTTGATTTTTCAAAACTCTTTTCATTAATACTCATTTTGAATGAACCTTAAGTCAACTTTGACTTCATTTTGTAAATACTTCTAACTTGTAAATACAACTCACTTCAAGTTGTTTTTGTGGTTCCAATGGCCATCTTTGTTAAAACTTTTTCATAAACATTAGTCATAGGTTTGAGTTATCATAGTGGTTGATGTAAACCTCACCTTATCCTTAGTGATTGGACTATAAGTCTTCCATACTTATTATAGGGTTAACCCCTCACTAGTATGTTGAAGCTCTCCTCACATGGTGGATTGTTGGTTTAGGTTGGGTTTTCTCCCTTTAATAACAAAAGACCTTAAGGCTTTTGATCAAATCAATTCACCAATATTTTGAGATTTTTACCCCGAACTACGAGGTTTTGATCCTACCTTTGTGATGGTACGTAGGCAATGGGTTTATCCATTCAAATAACAAAATTCTAAATATGCATATTCTCTTCTCATCCCTCCAATCTTGTTTGCATAAATATTTTCACAAATACCAACCTACAACACACATTTTCAAAAAGGGCTCCCTTAGAGTACTAAGGATGTTTTGGGTGCTTAAAACCTTCCCATTTCATAACCAACCCCCTTACCCAGATCTCTGACATTTTTATTAGTTTTTGATTTGATAAAACTTCTTACTTGGCTTTTGTTCACTTTTTAGCCTTTCCTTTGGACAAATAAAAGTGAGGTGGTGACTCGAATTGTATGCTTACTTTTGATTTAGTAAATAAATCATAAGGTAACGAATACCCCGCTACAATAACACTGCTAAATTCAAAGTCTTTTCGTTTATGGATGGATTTTCCGGATATAATCAGATCAAGATGGAACCCGAAGATATGGAGAAGACCATATTCATTACACCTTGGGGAACATTCTGTTATAAAGTGATGCCTTTCGGTTTAAAGAATGATGGTGCAACTTACCAAAGAGCAATGACTACTCTTTTTCAGGATATGATGCATAGAGAGATTTAAGTTTATGTCGATGACATGATTGCTAAATCTATTGATGAAGAGGAACATGTTGAACATTTGTTGAAGTTATTCCAGCGTTTGAGAAAGTATAAACTCCGCTTGAATCCCAATATGTGTACTTTTGGTGTTCATTCTGGTAAGTTGTTGGGCTTTATTGTCAGTGAGAAGGGTATTGAAGTTGATCCTGCCAAGGTCAAAGCAATACAAGAGATGCATGCGCCCAAAACTGAGAAGCAAGTCAGAGGTTTTCTCGGCCGCTTGAATTATATCTCAAGATTCATTTCACACATGACTGCCACATGTGCGCCTATATTTAAGCTTATTCAGAAAGATCAGTCTTGTGATTGGACCGAAGATTGCCAGAAAGCTTTTGACAGTATCAAGGAATATCTGCTTGAGCCTCCGATTTTTTCTCCGCCTATGGAAGGAAGACCATTAATCATGTATTTAACTGTGCTTGAAGATAGTATGGGTTGTGTTCTAGGACAGCAAGATGAGACTGGAAAGAAATCATTTGCTATTTACTACCTCAGTAAGAAGTTCACCGACTGTGAGACTCGGTATTCTATGCTAGAGAAGACTTGTTGCGCATTGGCTTGGGATGCTAAGCGTTTGCGTCAGTATATGTTGAATCATACCACTTGGTTGATATCCAAAATAGATCCAATCAAGTATATACTTGAGAAGCCTGCTTTAAATGGGAGGATTTCCCGTTGGCAGATGTTGTTATAAGAGTATGATATTGAATACCGATGTCAGAAAGCGATCAAAGGTAGTATCTTGGCTGACCATTTGGCTCACCAACCAAATTGAAGATTATCAGTCAGTGCAGTATGACTTTCCTGATGAAGAGATCTTGTACTTGAAAATGAAAGATTATGATGAACCATTGCTTGAAAAAGGGTCAGAACCTGGTTGCCGTTGGGGCATGGTATTTGATGGAGTTGTTAATCAGTATGGTAATGGCATTGGGGCGGTGATTATTACTCCTCAAGGTGCGCATTTTCCATTTATAACTATATTGACTTTCAAGTGTACAAATAATATGGCAAAATATGAAGCCTGCATTATGGGGCTCGAAGAGGCCATTGATCTTAGAATCAAGCATTTAGATGTCTTCGGAGATTCTGCTTTGGTTGTAAATCAGATCAAAGGTGAATGGGAGACGAATCAACCCGGTTTGATACCATATAGATATTATGCGAGGAGGATTTCAACTTTCTTTACCAAGGTTGAATTTCATCATATCCCTCGAGATGAAAATTGGATGGCAGATGCTCTTGCAACATTGGCGTCAATGATTATAGTGAAGTATTGGAATGAAGTTCCCAATTTGACTGTGATTCGTCTTAATAGACCAGCTCATGTGTTTGTTGTTGAAGAGGTCAAAGACGAGAAGTCGTGGTATTATAACATCAAGTGTTTCCTTCAAAGTCAGATTTACCCGTCTGGGGCATCTTTGAAAGATAAGAAGACTTTGAGGAGATTAGCCGGCAATTTTTACCTTAATGGAGATGTGTTGTACAAGAGAAATTTTGATATGGTTCTGCTCAGATGCGTGGATAGACATGAAGCAGACTTGTTGATGACTGAAGTCCATGAAGGTTCCTTTGGTACTCATTCCAATGGACATGCAATGGCAAAAAAGATGTTGCGAGCAGGTTACTATTGGCTGACAATGGAATTTGACTGTTGCAAGTTTATGAAGAAATGCCACAAGTGTCAAATATATGCAGATAAGATTCATGTTCCTTCGACACTGTTGAATGTTATTTCTTCCCCCATGGCCTTTCTCCATGTGGGGAATTAACATGATTGGGATGATTGAGCCCAAAGCTTCGAATGGACATCATTTCATTTTAGTGGCAATTGACTACTTCACAAAATGGGTTGAAGCGACATCGTACGCAAATGTAACCAAGCAAGTTGTTGTGAGGTTTATCAAGACTCAGATTATATGCCGTTATGGTGTGCCAAGTAAGATCATTACTGATAATGGATTGAACTTGAACAATAATATAGTGGAAGCTCTTTGCAAAGACTTCAAGATTGCACAGCATAATTCTTCTCCCTACAGACCCATGATGAATGGGGATGTTGAAGTTGCAAACAAGAACATTAAGAAGATTATTTAGAATATGGTTGTGACATATAAGGATATCCATGAGATGCTCCTATTTGTTTTGCACGGGTATCGTACATCCATCCGCACTTCAACAGGGGCAACCCCTTTCTCTCTTGTTTATGGTATGAAAGCAGTGCTCCCCGTAGAGGTTGAGATTCCTTCGCTACGTGTGCTCATGGAAGCCAAGTTAACTGAGGTTGAATGGTGTCAGACCAGGTTTGATCAGTTGAATTTGATTAAAGAGAAGAGATTAACTGCCATGTATCACGGGAAGTTATATCAGTAGAGGATGAAAAAAGCTTTTGATAAGAAGGTCAGACCTCGTGTATTCAGAGAAGGTGGCCTTGTGCTCAAGAAAATTTTATCTTTCAGACCAGATTCTAGGGGCAAATGGACTCCTAATTATGAAGGCCCATATGTTGTTAAGAGAGCCTTTTCAGGCGGTGCTTTGATTCTTACAACTATGGATGGTGAAGAGTTCACTCGTCCTGTGAACGCAGATGCAGTCAAGAAATACTTCACCTAAAAAAGAAAAGAACAGCTCGCTAAGTTGAAAACTCGAAAGGGAGACTTAGGAAAAAGGAGCGTCTCAGTGGATTGAAAACCCGTAAGGGCGATCCAGGCAAAAGTTAGAGACATAAAACAGAAAAGTTTATCCCGATAAATTGAGTACCCCACCTTGGGGAAATTTATGAAAAAATTAGGGAAGTAACTGCATGCTACTGATCGTCCAGTATTGGAGAAACTTTGTTGAGCATAAGGGTCGACGGTGATTCCTTATCCCCAATGGCGGTCAAAAGCGCAGTGGACATCAAGAGATGGTAGAAGGATTAGCGGTCAATTGTATTCAGTGTAACCCTTTTCCATGTAAATTACCATTTTCAACTTTGTAAATATCTATGGAGTCTTATCATTTACAGACTACCATTCTATTAAATAAAGTTGAGATTTTATCTAATTATTTCTACTCTTATTTATTTCAGCCAAATAGTTTTAAATTTTATTATGATCATTTTTGAAATTAAAATTTTTAATCAAAATCATTTTCTTAGACATATAAAAGCAAGAATTTTTCAGAGGCAGTTTTAAAGCAATATCAACAGCATTTCGAAAAACAGCAAGTCTTAAGTGTGGAGCTCTATGGGTTCCCTAAGCAGATAACCCTTCAGGTACCCTTAGCCGAGTTTGTTGATCCAACTCCCCTGCGGAGTGTTTGATCCCCAGTGGAGCTTCTGTACTTTTCCCAGTTGAGTTGGTTGATTCAGTCCCTGGCAGAGTTTGTGTGTTCCTCAGCAGGGTTGATTTTCCGTCTTGATCTTCAGTAGAGTAAGAGCGATTTCCCCAGTAGATCGCGTTGGTTTCTCTGCCAATAGCCATCTGAATCACTCCCATTCAGAGTTTCCTCCTGGCTTTTGAGCAACTATTTGTGTTTATCCTCTGTATGGTTGTCTCCCATTTGATATGGTGTTGACCTAAAATTCCCTGCAGATTCGATAATATTTCCTTTCCTCAACAGATCTCCTCCTTCCCCGGATAATGTTGAGCCTTTAGGATGTTGATCTCTCTATTCTCCGGTAGTTGTATCCCTTTGTTGTGGATTGATCGAGGATTGTACCGATGATTCAAATTTTTGTGACACCTTTGCATCCTTGGTGATCATTTTGTCAGCATAATCATCATACATATATATATATATATATATATATATATATATATATATATATATATATATATATATATATATATATATATATATATATATATATATATATATATATATATATATATATATATATATATATATATATATATATATATATATATATATATATATATATATATATATATATATATATATATATATATATATATATATATATATATAATATAAATATACATATACATATACATATACACTCATATAATTTATGATTACATATTTTTGCATAATCATATTCGTTGATTCATTGTCTGAGATTCTTATTCTTTGTTATGGCGGTACTTTATCCCCATATAAATCTGGCGTTTGTCATCCTTCAATTGTAGAGTGTCGGCCCCTTAAGCAGAAAGATTTTAACCTTTATCCCTTCCCCACGAGTTATTTCCTCGTGGATGATCATTGTTTTAGTTTCCTCCCCAGTTGATTACCTGGATGGAATTACTCCCCTTGAGCTATATCCTCATCGGGTTGGGTCTTGATTGACCTTTTCTTTCTAGATCTTACCTTGATAGATGCTTTTGGTCCCTTGAGAGCCTATTACCCAGTAACTGGTAATGTCCTTCTCATGTTTTTCACTTTTGCCCAATACCCGACAAGAGCAACTTTTTTCCCCAACGGATTCGTTTTCACGTTTCCCCAAGAATTATATCCTTGATATGTTCATCCTAACCGATGACGGATATTTTCTTCCCTTACTTGGGTCTATTCTTGATATGTTCATCCTAACCGATGATGGATACTATCACCCTTGGTATTCTACCCAGTAAAAAGGTAGTTGTAATCCATATTTTGTTCCCTAGAGGGTCAATCCTTGATATGTTCATCCTAACCGATGACGGATTTCCTCCTCTTTGCAGTCTTCTACCCAGTAACCGATAGTTGTAAATCCTGCTCTTCCCCTCAATAGAGTTTATCCTTGATATGTTCATTCTAACCGGTGATGGATTTTCTCTTTGATGGTTTTCTATCCAGTACTCGATAGATGTAATTCCTACTTTTTGTTCAGTTGGTTTATCCTTGATATGTTCATCTTAACCAATGACGGGTATCCTCCTTAATAATTCCCAGGAAAGACTAACCTTGATATGTTCATCTTAACCGATGACGGATTTTCTTTCCTTTGAGTCTATCCTTGATATGTTCACCTTAACCGGTGACATATATTCTCATCTCCGATCTTCTACCCAGTAACTGATAATTGTAAATCCTATTTCTGCAGTTTTTCCTAGCAAGGCTATTCTTACCCAGTAACCGGTAATGAATATTCCCTCCTAGTGGTTCCCAGCGAGTCATCCTTGATATGCTCATCCTAACTGATGACGGGTGTCCTCTTTATCAGACTTTTATTATCTCCTTACCCAGTAGCAGGTAGTGGATAATGAATTTCTGCTTCTCCTGTGTTGAAGTTTATTTCTTCCCCAGTTGTGTTGAGTGAGTTTTTCCTTAGTGAAATCGCTTTTCCCTGTATTGATTTAAGAATTTTAGTTTTATCCTGATCTACTTGTAATCCCCTATAGATGTTTTGTTTCCCGTGCCGAGTCTTTCCATTTTTTATGGAATTCATCTAGTCCCCTAGCATTTTTCAAGTCGTAACCTGGCCTACGCGTAACCTTTTATCCCCCCAGAGTCTTTGTCTCCCCAGTGAGTTTTCCTCGCGGAAAGCGTTATGCTCCTGTGGATTTTCGATTTCTCTGATTTCTTTTCCTTTGTGGCAACAATTCCCCACAGAGAATTTGCTTTTTTTACATATCATATGCATCATGAGGTTTCTTAGCGACCAAAATTTGTTTCTATGTTGTTATTTATCCCCATTATACTAATTTGATGCGAAGATTTTAACCTTCATCTCCTCAGTTAGAACATCCTTAAATAGGGGCAGATGTAAGACCCCAATTTTAACCCTAAGATCCCTCATGCAATTTCATCATATGCATTAGCATTGGGATCATACCTTGGCATCCTCCTTACCCCTCTCTCATTGGGTTTGTTTTGGGAGAGATCACCAAGCACCATGTGATTGTATCATACTTGTATATTTTCATTTTTACTAACCAAAATACCAAAAATATGTCTTTTCATTTGCCTAACTCTTTTGTAGGTAGAGCATGATCACCATTGATCTATCAAGTTCACACATAAAGTTTAAGACCCTCATGTCTAAGAGCACAATCAAAGATTGGTCCACAATGTCTCAAAGCATCATATATGAGTCCCAATGATCTCTACATGTTATATTAATCAAGTTTTCTTCAAGAGTTTGGAGGTGATTTGCCTTAGAAAGTTTGACTGGGCATCTTGAGTAACTTCTCCAACAAGCTATCTCACCAATTGATCAAATTTCTCAAGGGATACTTCAAAATTCATCATCTTATGCATATATGATCTACCATGAGCCTAGAAAGCCAAGAGAATTGAAGTTTAGCAAGTTGATTAATGGTGGTTGGCCAGATGAATTCATCTGATCAAAACTGGTTCTCCCTAGACCCTATCTCCTACAATTTTCACCATATGAAAATGATTCCAAGAGAAAAGTTACTCTAAATGACATTCCAAACAACTCTCATGTTGAGACCTAGAGCTAGTTTTGCTTGGAAAATCATTTTCTATGTTGCAACATTATAGGTCATTTTGTCTAAACCCTAATTTGAAAGTCAACTTCCCAAGGCCATAACTTGTTCAATTTTTATGAGATGAAATATTTCCAAGTTGCACAATCAAATTCAAGATGTATACTTCAACCTTTATGTTTCTAGTAAGAGCTAATTCAACTTTTATTAGCATGTGATATGAGGATACATTATAGGTCATTTTTGACATATACCATTGAACAATACATTATAGGTCATTTTTGACATATACCATTGAACAAGTGATTTTCCTCAACTTCAAAAAAGCATAACTCTATCATTATAAATCCAAATGAAATGAAATTGGTGACCATTTTTAAGTTCTTTGAAAGAGCTACAACTTTTATGAAGACACGTTTGTCATTTGAAGCTCACATAGAAAGTTAAGCAAGGTGGAATATTGAGATATATGGCTTGACACTTAGAAAAAATTTCAACATGTTGAAATTTCCAAACTTCCACCTCAAAATTCACCATGATCCAAGTTCCAAATGAAAACGTGTCCAACATCAAAGTTGTTCCCCTTGATCTAAGTTTTCCAAAGAACCCAAGTTCATACATTTTGGATAAAGTTTGCTAAGGTTGCGGATGGCTTTAACAGGTCTGCATGATTGCAAGAAATCAAATGCCAAAAATCCCATTTCACATTGCCTTGACATCCAAGCCTCATTTGAACTTCAAAACAGTTGCAAGTGGATCAAATTGGATTGCTTCATGGGCTTGTACACGCCCATGCAAGCTTGTGCATGAAATGTCCAAATTTAGCAATTTTTCAAGTGTGCAAATATCAATCCCAATTGTTATAAATACAGGCCATTGAAGCTCAATTCAAACACACTTAGTGCGCCAGCTTTGCCCCCCAATTGAAACCCTCACCATTCAAAGGAAAACATGAGAATTTTCAACTTGAAAATTGAGTTTGAATCTCACTATTTTGGAGATTCAGAAACTCCAGGATCCAAAGCTTTGTACCATTGCCAAACCTCTCCTGTAAGCTTCTCAAGTGTGATCAGATCAAGGTTGAAGCAAGCAAGATCAATTTCTGCACAGCATTGAAGGTAAATTTCAGAAAACTTCCTCTCTTCGATTTTCACTCAATTCTCATCAATTCTCTTGGATCTTTGGTTGTCTGAAGTCCTACCAATGTAGGCAAGAAGATTGAGTTGCTTTGAGGTCAAATCGAAGCAACTCAGTTGTCACACCTTAAAATTCAACTCCTCATATCTTTTTATGCATTTGGAGTTAGTTGAAATTGAGGTCAGATTCGTGCTCGACACTATTTTTTCTTTCAGATCATGTCCTCTTTTTTTATTTTGGTGATGGTTGAGGGTGGACCAGTCCGGTGAGGTCCACCGGAGAAGAAGACCGGAGCTCTGGCTCCGGTGGTGTGTTGGCACATCTCCAGACTACAGGATCCATTTGAATTGTTTTAATCTTAGGTGTTGGTTTTGATTACCACGTGTGTGGCGCGCTGACTAAATTCCACCATGGAACGCGCCTTTTCATCCACTTGATCTACCACCTCAATTAATGAGGGAGATCAAGTGGCTCACGTTTTTTTGATTTTCTAATTTTTGTTTTAATTCATTTGATTTTCATTAATTCATATTAATTTTAATATTGATCCAAAAAATATGAGAGTTTCACCAAAAAAATTTAAATAAATTCCTCTTTCATATTTTGAATTAAAATTATTTTTTGGATCATTATTAATATTTTTCATGATTTAATTAATTTTTATGATTATTTTTAATTGTTTAAAAATACTTTGAAGTCTTTAAAAATTCTGAAATTTTTTCTCCAAGGTCCTTTGACCTTGTTTGACCTATGATAAATCTCATGGCCATTTATTTGGTGTGTTGATGAGGTTTTAGGAATTTGATAAACCATATTTAATTTAAATGCATTATTTTAGTATTTTTAAATTGAATAAATGTCAAATAATTGTGTTGACCTCTTGTGATGGTTTGTGTAAGTTTGACTTGTTTTGTTGGGCCTTGGTCAAGGTTGATTTGACTTTGCTAGGTTAATATCATTGGATAGGATTGATGGAATGCACATTCCATCTCCCAAAATGAATTAATGATCTTAATTTGGTAAAAGTTCTCCTTTGACCAATTTGAGTTTTGATCCATTCCCCTCCCTCTTCATCTAATTCCCCTTCTTTATGCATCCATTTCATTTGGCCTATGATATCTTAAAGTCCTAAGGCTAGTTGATTGAAAAATCAACATGAGTATGGATGAGATTAGGCCACCTCTTTTGCATATTCTTTTTGTGTGTGGTATGTTTCATGAGCATATTCTATTATACTATGTCTCTAATATGCATTAACACCAAAATTCTATTGCCCGGCCTCAAATAGTTGTGACTTCTACATAAGTCCAATTACGATTGCTTCACATAGCGCTAAATTTTTTACACAAAAGGCATAGCATTCTAGTTAGTGAGATTTTAAGTCTCCCCTCTTTCATGGTATTGTGTGGAAACTTGGCCTTTTTTCCTTCCTTTGGAAGATGTCTTGGCTCAAGGATCCATGCTTGTGATAAGTGGGTTGAGTGTTCTCCAAAGAATGACTTAAAAAGCAAAAGCAAAGCAATACTAACTTATAATTCATTAACAACTAACATTTAATTTCAAGTCCTTTATTGTAATGCACTTTAATTTTTAAGCTCTATTCATTTGCCATTATTCATACCATTCTAATTGTTTATGTTAATGTCATTTTCACTTTGTCCACTTGGACCATATTTTGTGATATATTTTGCTTGTGTATATTGTGTTTGTTTGTGTGGTCGTTGACCATTAATGTACATAATAAGAAGAAAACCCTAAAAAACTTCTTGTGTGGACTATTGGTTTGATCTTGGACAATTGGACTTAGAATTTAGGCAACATCCCTATGCAAAAGGACTTGGCCAATGCCAATCTTCATGTAACCAAGTGCTTGCAATTTGAAACTTCATATGATACATCTTTGAAGATCCCTTTGAGTTCATCTGCAACATGATCATTATGAAGCTGTTATTTTGAACCTGTGACTTGTGGAATTCATCTACTACATGGGCTAATTTGAAGAAGATCATGGAGTGGCTAAGCTTGGATGTGGCAATCTTTATTTGATGCCTTTCTCTTCAAGATAATATTGTATGCATTGTTTATTGCTTGATTCTAATATCCAAGGGAATTTGGGGTTTTTGTATGGCATTCTTTCCTATTGGATTGCTACCCATTGGTCAGATCTTTTCAACTCTTAACTTTTAATTTTGTGCATAGGATTAGCCTCTTCATCTCCTCCCCGCTTATTTAATTTCAAAATCTCTCCCTCCTTTTAAAAATTCTTCTTTGCTTGAACTAGTTTTATTCTAAACTTTGACCACTTTGCAAACTAGAAACTTTGGCCTTATGCCATCGCATTTTAAAACTTATTTTCTTAAATAAAATTTGTAAATAAACTTAATCATACTTGACCTAAACTTTCAAAAAGCCAAAAAGAACTAACTCATTCAAACCATTTTTAGGCCTTTGTGCCTTTCAAACTTAATTTTTGTTTAAAACAATGCATCCACTTTGAAATTTATACCACGAACTACGAGGTTTTGATCCCTCATTTTTATGTTGGTACGTAGGCACAAGTCTGAAGGCCTTGTCAAACAAAAAAACATAATTAATGAATTCTTTTATCATCCCCCCATTATATTTATTTGTAAACACCATTTTGTACAAAATACATATGCACACAAAAAATGGCTCCCTAGGAGTACCTAGGACACTTTGGGTGCTAACACCTTCCCTCTGTGTAACCAACCCCCTTACCTGTAATCTCTGACATTTTATTAGTTTTGATTTGAAAACTTCTTACTTTTGGGTTTTGTTCGTACTTTTCCCTTTTCTCTTGGAAACAATAAAAGTGCGGTGGCGACTCTGGTTTTATTGATCTCTAGCTTATCCATAGCTTGATGATCATGAATTTACTATTACAGATAGGTTATTAAATGTTAGTGATTAAAACAGAAGATGGTTTTGTCATCTTTTGGAGAACACTCAACTATTCACCCACAAGTATGAAAATATGAACTTCCGCATCACTTATGAGAAGGATTCCAATTTGGATAAAATCAACAAGTATGTCATTAGCTCTCATAAAGGAAAAAAGGAGGTAATATTTCCATACAATACCATGAGGGGTAAGAGACTTACAATCTCAGTTATAAAAATGACTTATTTTCGGGATAAATTTAACACTATGTTAAGCAATCGTAATTGGACTTATGTAGAAGTCATAACTACCTGAGGTCGGTCAACAACAATGTTTCTGTTAATAAATGCTAGAGACATGATATGTAGATCATTATCCTAAAGTCATGCCACACAAAATGAAAAGAGGGTGGATCAAGCACAAACGTTAGGAGAATGGTCCATTACCCCAATCCATACTTCATAGTACTTAGGATAAACTTATGCATCAATCTAAAGTACCTTAAATGCTCCATCATCAATTAGGAGGTAGATTTGAAATGATGAAAGCTCATCAAGTACCAATCCATACATCATGAACAAGAAGGACACAAGTCATCCAATTGATCAAGGGGAAAGGAAGGAGATGAATAAGAAGGAGACAAGAGAGATCACATCCAAATTAGATTAAAGGTTTAATCAATTCATCATCAAAATCAATCATCCATTTTGGTGGATTAGGGTTTTCACCCCGTCAACACCCAAGATCCATTGAGTTTGATGAGACCTATGATCCAAACAATCATGATCCAAGGTCAACAAAAGTCCACAAAGGTCAAACAAATATAAAATGGAATTAAATGAAATAAAATGCAACAAAAGAATTTTTAAAATGAATTTTAAAATAGAAATAAAGTGAAAAATCCATAAAGTCCTTCAAAACACCAAATAAATGGCCAAGAAAATTATGGAACGTTGTAAATAAAATAAGAAGCATATAATAAATTTTTCAGAATTTAAAATTGCAGAAAAGTATTTTTAAACCAATTAAAACAAAGGAGAAAAGAGAAATTCCATAAAAAATAGAAAATCAAGAAAATAAAATATGGAAAAATAAAAATCAGATGGATGGAAATAAAAGAGAATTTTAGAAATTATTTTGGGATTTTTTGGATGTAAAGTGAATCTTCTATGAATTTTAAAAGATAACGCAATTAAAAATAAAAACAGAAAAAGAAATAAAATCTGAAAAAACACGGAGCATTAGACTATGCCTCATTAATTGACGTGGCAGATCCAACAATCCTCAGGCCGAGATGCACGGTGGAATTTAGCCAGAATAAAACACGGGATCTAAGTCAAATTGGACCAATAAAAACATTCCAATTATAAAACGTGTCTCCAAACTCAGATGACCTGAGGTAAACTTCGGTCGTCTTATCCGATGGTCCCTCACTGGAGTTTCATCGTTTGATAAATTCCGAACACGAGACCACCACCAATGTGATCGCCTCCTCATCAAGAATTCAACTTCATGCTACAAATTCATTTATCCAAACTGCACGGGGAATTTTAGAGAAGTTTCAGAAACAAGCAAGTCATGAAAAATAAAATCAAATGATAAATACGATCAATTAACACCAGATAAGTTACGGGAAAGCATCAGATTGTGAATGACTACCTTGCGGTAACTTGTTTGAGTTCAAAGGTGCTCAGAACTACTTTGTCCAAACGGTGATCAGAAGTTGATGAAGCTCGATCTAGTTAGGGAACTTTAGGAGGTCTTAGAGCTTGGGAACTGTTGAAAAAGCTTCAGAGGATGCCGAAGATGCTAATTGAATCAAGAAATTGGATTGAAACAAACTGGAATTCAAACCACGATAGTTGAATTTTTTTGGAAATTTTCATATTGAAGTAGAGGCTTCTTGGCTCTCAAAAGCTTGTAAGTGTATGCAGTAGCTTCCTCTATTTATAGGGAATGTGTTTGGATCCAAATATGTGTATAATCAAGCTTAATTCGTGCAAAATGAATTTGATCATCAAGTGAGAAAAGTGTGACTTGTAATCAATCAAAACTCAACCAAATGACGTGTTTCAAGAGTCAATTAACTTCTGGAGACTTGGTTAAACATGTTTAGATCCAAAATGCGTGTTAATTTAGCTTGGAATCAAGATTAGGGAAGTTCAAATTTCGGACCATGGTGATTTCTTCAGTTCCAAGCCACCATGAGGCTTTTTGGTCCCATTCTTTTTGCAATGTGTTAACATCATAACAAAGCTTACAATGTGCCAATAAAGGTTGCATTTGGATGCTTGAGTACAAAGTTATGTCATGTTGAAGTTGACACAAAAAACTGGTCATGTAACTTAAAAAAATCTAAGTCCCAAATGCCTAAAAATGACTTATAATGTCTCAATGAATTACATGGCCTTCTAAGCATAATTGGACTTTGATCCCTGAAGAAAACTTGTAAAGGGAATCACAAATGATATTGTTCAAAAAGATCACGCTCAAATGTTGAAAATTGAAGAAGTTATGATCCTTGAAAGTTGAGAAAAAAGTCATTTGAAAATAGATCAAATTTCATTAAGTCCACAAATGATCTATAATGTCTCTAAACTTTTGATGATCCTCTAAGCATAATTGGCTCTTATCATGTAAAGAGAAGTTGTAGAGGATTGCGAGAAGAGTCATATGCAAAAATAAGCATTCAAGAATGTTGAGAATTGAAGGAATTGTGATCCTTTGAACTTTGATTTCAAATGTTGACGTTTTGGTCAAACCTCTTGGAATAAACTTGTGCATTTGGACTTTACTTGCATTTAAAGGTACATGGATGATCATATGAGCTCAAAATAAGACTTCCTTTAATGTATCTTGAATAAGTTGCTCAAAGTTTAAAGTAGCTTGTTGAAGAAGGCCTGAAAATAAACACATGAACCTTTGACTTTTCTTGAGAAGTAAGCAACGAACTTTGAGATACCCTTGATCTTGATGAGATTGAAAAGTGCTTGAGGAACTTAGAGATCATGCCTTTTGATATAGTCCCTTGAGAATTAATGGTTGAACACACTTCTACTTGGGGAATCGATACAAACTCTTGCTGAGGAACCACGATTGATGCTTTTGATGAAAAGCCCTACCTTGCATAATGAACTTAAGGAAAACAATACATATGCTTTGCTATTTTGATTAGTGGTTAGATAAGCAATGAACATATAAACACAAAAGGTAAATTACCAACAAAGAGGTGCTTAATTATTTGCCAAAGGCAAACCCAAAGATGAGAGGGAGAGGGACCAATAGGTGATCTTGTTTGTATGCAAAGATGCAAATGATATGGGGGATATTAGGGTTAAAAATTAGGGTATGATAGAAGGCATGGCGCAATATTCTCCAAGTTTTTATCGAAAGATTTCTTGGTAACATGGTTTACTTCTTCCATTTAATAACTTTGATCGGCATGTATGTTCTCGACTATGCCATCTTCCCTCCATATGGAGATCCTTTGGTAGAGAGACGAAGGGACGACTCCAATCCCATGGTCCATTCTCTTCCCAACAATAAATTTTAGTTGGCCTTAGATGAAATGCTCATAAATAAAGTTTGTCTCATTATGGTCCCGACTTCCAAATCCACTTGAATTCTCCCAAAGAATGGCTCGTCTTTCTTCATAATTGGATAAAAACATATTATGAGGCCTCAAATTTCCCTATTCTTTTAAGTAGGGAATATGGCATTAAATTGACTGCAGCGCCACTATCAATCAGTACCTTGTTGACACCAACACATGTCAACTTTTTCCTTTATAAAAAGGGGTTTCAAATGACTCATCATCCTTATATCAAGCCTCTTGAAAATGGGATTTTGTTCTTCTACACAGCCATCATTCATTACATAATAGTAAATTGGCTTATGTCCATGCATACTTTTGATGAAATATTCTTCCTATGTATCTGTAACCTCAGTAACCACGTCGTATTCGATAGAAAAAAACTGACACGACATTGAAAATAATGTCGAAGTCACCCTCCTACGCTGAGAAATTATCAGTAACCATTTCTTCATCTTAGTCTATTGCATCTACTTTAACAGGTGTCATAGACGGAAATATCCTTTCTTTCACTGGCCTTCTAGCCACCCCACATTTGGTTCATGTACTTTACTACTAATACTAGACCCTATAGCTTCTTAAGTCGTTTTCTTTTGTCTTTGATACCTCCTCCACTGTGTCCTTGTAATGGGGTTTTTATCCTTGTAATTAGGATTGTAGGAGTATCTTTTGGACACTTGGGAGTTGTCTTGATATGATGAACCAATGCCCAACTTTACCACCTTCCAATTTTGTTGGCTGGTGTTATTCTTATTATGGGGAGGAACCCACTCATCGACATGCACATTCGATAGAGGTGTGTAAGTATTTCTTCAAGCTCCCATTTGGCCTGAAGCCATATTTTGTGTCCTATATGGGACACCCCTTTTATTAAAGGAAAAAATTGGCTTTTTAATGGGGCAACTGCCCCCTCCCCCCCTTTAAATGGTTGGGTTTAATGTTCTTGAGGCCCTCAGTAGCCTTCTTTTCAAAACTTCATTGTACCTTGGGCACAACATCACTTTTGAGTCCTTCAACTTGCATATGTTTAGGACATATATCAATTCCTATTCAGCACCTTGATTTTCTCTGAATATTTTGACTCAAACACAACCTTTATGGTCACGTTGGGGCCTTCAGTAGCCTTGACAACCAAGCATTTAGCTAGTTCATTGTAATGAGTGTCCTTGATCTACATGGGGTTAGCATCCACTTGCATCTGGGTCTTGGCTTTGTCGCTAAATTTCAGTCTTCCCTCTTTTAATACTCCTTATACCAGATCCCTGAAAAGAACACATTGGGACGTTTATGACCAAGAAAATTGTGGAACTTACAAAACCCTAATTCCTTTCGTTGCTTTTAAGGTGGCGTTTTAAACCCCTTTGGGACTATAATCTGGTTGTCGGTTGTCATGCCACGAAAAATATAGAATCGTCGTCGAAATTTATTTATTCCAAAGGAAATGGAAAATATCTATAAAACCCTTAAAAGATGGTTGCCGCAACCAAGAGCGGATTTAGGAGACGATTATACAAGGGGAAGGTATTAGCATCCATCACATCCATTGTACTCAACGGGAACCATTTTGATTATTCTTTGCATGGATAGGTGTTGTTATTGTAAGGTCATTTGCGATTGATTAAAGGGAAAAAGTAAGTTTTAAATTAGTGTGCTCGCCATGGACTCGGACCCTCGTGCTTACGTATCCTTATAGTGCAATAGTTCGTGGTAGAAAATACGGATTCGTTGCTTGTTTTTATTGAAAGATGTTAATGTTCGTGTTCTAGCAGTTAAACATTGCTTTACGCATGAGAGACTTAAGCGTTTGTTTGTTTACGGTGGAATGGATGAGCTTGGATCACATTCTAGCAAGTAAGCATTGCTTGTATGCTTGCGTGTGGGAGGCTTAAGCGTTATGTTGTATTGAGGTAGAACGTAAATAACATGTCCTTTGTGAAAAGGTTTTGGAATGCCCTAAGGCAGAAAATTGAATTTAATTGGTTGTGATTGATTTTAAGTGGGAGACAAGTATCATACCACAAGCTAAGTACGACTGGTAATCCAAGTACTCAGGAGCTGAAAGGACAAGTGCATCCTGACCTATCTTTTCATCCCAAAATGTTTTTATTTATGAAATTTGTGAGGCAAATTTAATCGTTGTTACTTATAGGGAGACGAGCATCTAATCACAAGCTAAGTATGGCCAACAATCAGAATACTCGGGAGCTGAAAGAACAATTGCATCCTGACCTCTCTTTTTCACCATATGAGGAACGAATTAAACTCATTTATTTAGAGTGTTTTGAATGGAAGACAAGTATTGGGCCACAAGCTAAGCACATCTGACAACCTAAGTACTTGAGAAATGATGTGTACAAGTACGTATGTCTCATCCTTTTTCATTTGTTTATTGTAAAAAATGTTTTGAAAATGACTTAATATTGGATCAAGTATTTGAGGTTGAATAGAACAAAATGTGAGTTAAATGAAAGAGGTACTTGACGTTGGATAAAGCACATGCGTCGCATTCAATTAAATTTGATTTGGAAAAACACTTGACACTGGATCAAGTTTATTTTTGTTCTTTTGGAAAAAAAAGGTTCTTTTTAGATTGCTTTTAATTATTCCTGATTTAACGGGCGAGTAAGGAAAATGATAAAATGGAAGGCGATAAAATTATTACATGGGAGTGGGAGTAAGGTACATTTTGCCCAAATGGAGGATAATCATATACCATATAGAATTAAACCGTAAGCACATAAAATATGAAAAATAGATAAAGGGGTTAAGAATTGAAAAAAATCATGTCACCTATAATTTCTAAGTAAACATGAAATGAAATTAAACTCAATTTAAAGTTAGTCCAAATTAATTGAAATTAGAAATTAAGTCCTAGCAAAATTAAATCCAAATCCAAAGATTAAATCTAATGAATCATGTATTAAAAATATCTATTTAGATGTTAGAAATAAAACATTAAAATAAATTTAAGCAAAAATTAATTTTAAAAAATAAAGCTGCTAGGGGGGTGAAAATGGAAAAGGGGTGTGTAGATAGAAAAAGGCCCATCAGAGGCGCCAAAAAAGAACCAACCCATTGACTGAGTTAGCCCAAACAAGGGAGTCAATGGTCAACAAAAAAAGGTAAACTCGGGGAAGGCCTGATGGTTGTTGGATGAAGCTTGCGTAGATATGATGGTCAGGATCCTGCTGGCGCGCTGCACTGCAAAGCATAGTATCATTCGGTTTTGTCCTATGCGCATTTTTTCTTATTGTGCTGCACATAGCCAGTAATAACAAGCCATGTGACGCTGCTCAGAAAAGAGAAAAAAATAAAAATGGAAGGGACATGTGTCACAATACTGTGTGTTCTAGGTTTAATCATTTGTTAATAAATTGTTCACTAATTTGCACACATTCATGAATTTGATCTACTAAAATTATCAAATCAAATAATCAATATGGAAATTATATATCACCGGACTCAATTTTTCACAATGAATCCAAATTCGTGATCAAATTTTACAAATGAGCCATGAATTTTGAAGAATCAGGCGAAAAGGTAAGAATCAAAGTGTGTAAAGAATTGATCGATTCACATTCGTTATAATGATTCGTAAAAAAATAATCACATGTTCAGAATTGTGATGAAAAATCGCTTCTTATGATATATTCACATATAATTAATGGTTAAGAATTAAAAAAACACTATTTTCAAGTTTGTGTTCCATGCAAAAATAAGTGATTATTCCAATAAGCTATTCCAAAACAGTGGCTTAAATCAAATAAACATCAAACATCCAATAATTCATAGCAAGGGTGTGGAAAAGATGAAGGATTACCAACAGAGCGGAGATTTGCTCAAGTTAGTGTTGAAAATCGGAGTGTCGAAGAGAAATACGAAAAACTTCAAGAATAAGCTCTTTTAATCCTATTAACTTCAAAGTTTGATGATTATTTTTTATGATGAATGAATATAGAAGATAAATCTTGAATGTAGAGTATTGAGAAGTAAGCTTGAATTTATGAACTTTGGATGATGATTGTTGATGAAACTTAATAAACTTTAGAGGATGATTGTCGGTGATAGTGTAGAAATTGTTGATGGGTGATTTATTATTATAATGCTTGACTTGTTGATTGATGATTTGTTGAAATCGGATTTTGTCTAAGTCCTATCATTTTAGAACTTCAATGTGAGGTTCTAAATGGTGGTGAAGATGAACTTTAGTGAGGGTGATGAGGAATATGAACTCAGAGAGAAATTGAGAAGAAAAAATGGTGAAAAATAATGGTTAATTGTGAATTTCTAAGTTAGGTTAGTTAACCCCAAATTTGTGAAAAATGACATATTTATAAAGGTTTTGTAAATGGATAATCACCCTTAGATTATGATAAAAGTAAGAGTTTTATGGATGATTAGAAATTAATTTAATCCTTAGTTGCGGATCACTAATTTCAACCCTTGGATTAAATGTTAAGAATGGTTAGGATTAAAGGAAAATTGGATTGAAAATGGAAGTTAGAATTTATATTTCTTTGGAAGTTTTATGTTAATTTGGAAGTTATAGTAGTTAAAGGTTAATTGGGTAATTGAATTATTGTGATAAATGAGGTAGTTAGAGACGAATGGTGTTAGAGTTTAGCAAAAATACAAAGTTAGGATGTAAGGCAAATGGTCACTAGTAATTAACTTGAATTTTAATTCTTTTGCCTTTGGTTTTTCACCATTTTTTGCTTGAACTTTAGTGAATCATCTAATGATTCTAAGTGCTTTTGGAAATTGACTTTATGTTAAAAATAAGCACTTTTGAATGATGTAAAATCATGGATCAAATTCTGGATTTTTGGACATGAATAAATGTTGGAAAGTGTTGAAGAAACAAGTATGGAAGTGTTTATGCAACAATCTCTAGCCTTCCTAAAGAGGTTTACTTGCAGGACCGACTACAAAGTCCTAGACAAATGTGTGTTAAGTATATGGTGATTTTGTTGGTAAGGTGTTTGGAATACTTGAATAATAAGTGAAATGATTTGCAAACTAGAAATGTAGTCAAAGTAAGGAAAGATAAAAGACAAGATACAGATATAAATGAAAGAAGTAAATGAAAATAACTTAACAAGTTAAATGACTTGAAAATAAAGGTGGAAGGAAAAGTACATTTTTGCAGGAAGTTAACTTTTCTCTCTCTAACGTTTGATATTTCAAGTGTATTCCTATTGCAATGCTAAAAATGTCACCCTTTTGAAATGAAAAGTACATCTACTTAAGTAGTAGTAAGAAGTAACTGCTATGGGGTTATGGCATATTCATGATGTGCCACATGTCGGAGCATATCACCCATGTTGCTGGTAACTTCCCACTCTCTACTTCCCATGATCAATTCTCCCCATGGTAAGTTGACCTTCGACTTCGACAGACTCGCCTCTTTCTTCGACCCAACTCTCTTGGTTTTGACTTCGTCGATCCTGCTTCCAACCTCCCACTGGTCGACCTGGCTTCATGCTTCTTAGGTCGAAATTTTCCAGCTAACAGGAAGTGAAGCTTGATGGAAGCTAGAATTTGTTGAAAATTAACACTTGACATAATCATGACACAAGTCATTTGTGATGAATGATGATGAATCCCTTGATTAAATACTTTTAGAATAGGTCTAGGAAAATTCAGAAGTCAAATTAACACTTGACAGGAAGTGAAGCTTCGATGCGCTTCGACCAAGAAACTTGACTTTTGACTTTCCAAATTTTGGCTTGCCATCTAATCGTTAATGATGTCTTTTGCATGTAATGATGACTTTCCTGCACTGTGATTTCCCAGACAAACTTTCATCATTATGAGTTACTTCCTAGGTCATGGGATCTCAACTAAAGCTACCAACCTTCCCACTACCTCCTAGTTATACAGCTGTCAATCAACTGATGCTTGATTATCCCTGGGTTTGCCTATAAATAACCATTTTTCACCCTTAGAATTCTTCTTCCTGCTTCTTCATCTGCACATCCCTTCTGCAACTTCTCACAGCAATCTAAGTTTTACCAAATTTTTCTTCATCCTTCATAGGAATGGCTTGCTCTACTCGTACCAAAAACATTATCACCTTCAACACCGGCAGCAACCCCATTGCATTCCAACCTACTACAATAGAAAGTACGAAACGTATTCCTCAACCCAGCTCTGTTGATGAAGAAGTGGTAAAAATATGGCAATGCCAGATGCTCATTCCTTTTTTTGTTGATGACAAACTGGTTTCATTTCCTGTACCTTACCCATACACAAAATCTAAACCAAAAATGGTTCAAGGCTATTTTCCTGGTTACGCTCCTACTACCCCTCCAGCTTTCGATAAAGATGAAGCTATCAACGTCAAATTCATGGACCCAAAGGCAAGAGTCTTCAGGTTAATGCCTACCCCAGGAAACAAAGAGGATTTGGCTTGGCTTAACAAAGTCCAAGGAAAACTCCAAGATCAATGGAGAAGTGCGGGGATCTTCGACGATATCCAGATCTCAAGGCATGCTCATCGAATCAACCCCTGCATGTTGTTGGCTTCGATGTACTTCTAGGAAGGTTCGACAAATACTTTCCAGCTTCCATGTGGCATGTTGACGCCAACTCTCTTAGATGTGGTGGCTATTACAGACTTATCTCCATTGGGTGAAACTTTCGACCCCACACTTCTGACAGAGACCACGTTTTCGTTCAATCATGCTAGCCTCCAAAACTACATCGAAGATCACCATAACAAGGACTATGTTGAAGTTTATGAAGAAGAGCATATTGCTTTTTTGACATTATGGTTTTCATATTATGTTTTCTGTCTTGGCTCATTACAAATAGCCAAAAGTTACATAAGTCTGGAGATCCAAATTCAAGAGGGTCGACAGGTCTCTCTAGGTAAGCTTTTACTAGCTTCTCTGTACCACTCTTTGGGGCTCACAACCTTGAAAGTAGAGTGCCTTCATTCTACTACTAAGGGCCTGAACTTGCCAGGTCCTATGTGGCTTTTGCAACATTGGTTGAATGCCACTTTTGAATATCAGTTGGGTTACCTGGTGTCGGAGCGCATCATGCATTTAAATGAGGACCGACCCCTCGAAGGAGCAAGATTTTCCATGATGACATGCCAAGAAACCCCCAAAAACATATTTTCATGAAGTACCTCAACATGTTCATCGAGGCTGACAACTTTGCTCCAAGTATGGCTCCATTCGTGGATCAAAGCTTTGGCTGGAAATGGTTTAAGAATCCTTTCCCAGTTGACTCTCCTCAAGCTGCAGCACAATCAAGTGTAGTGTGGAGGGAGTTTTTGACCCCCACGCTGCTATCATTTAGGATCAAAGTGGGGTCGAAGGGGTATGGCTTCATGAGTTACCAACCTAACTTGATGGCTTCCCAATTCGGCCTTAGTCAAATGCTACTGAAGCCATTGGTGTCACATTCTACTGGCATCGTACGGTTTGGTCGATCATTAAACGCTGATGACCATAAAGCTTACATGCGTTTTCACAAATCCACTTAACACCTTGAACTACCTATGTTTAAGTTCCAACAATCTTTTTTGAAAACCGTCGATTTTGACGAATGGTGGGCCTACTACCAACGTCAAGCATTTTCTAGTGATCTCTTTATTCAACATATGATTGATGCCTTTTTTACTCTCACTAGGGAAATGTCTCCTCCACCACCGTCTACTGATGCTCCCGACACAACAATCCAAATTACCAACACTGACGAAGCCCGAAAAAAGGTAGCCATTTATTCTCTCACCTTTCCTTTCTTTATAGAGGGAAAAAATAAATACTCATTTTCTCTGTTGTTAGGGTCTAAAAAAGATTCCAACAACTGAACCAACCTCTGGCAAACCTTCCAAAAGGAAAAGGGCGCCATCGACTCTGAAACCGAAGGTACTTAGTGTCAGCGTTTCATGAGGCTTTATATTTTAACAATTTTTCCATCGACTCTAAATCCTAAGTTTGGGGTTGGGACACTGGTGAGAACTAGATAAGCGCAGTTGAAAAAAAATATAAGTGTGAAACTTCAAAACAAAAGGAATGAAAAGAAAAAATTGAGAAGTAAAATAAAGCACTTATCTAGAAATATTAAGGTTGGCAAAAAGCGTGCTCAAAGGAGCGCATAAAAAAAAGAGAAAAAAAATAGCGAATGAATCCTAACAAGAACAGTGTCCAAAAGAAAAACTTCTTTGTTGAACGATTGAACACACTGATGAGGATAGCAACACGGACTTTGAGCCTAAACCACTAGTTTCTCCCTTTTGTTTATTTTTCCACACGTTGCACCTGAGCCCCATTAAAACCTAAAAATCCCTCGAATAGTGTGTGTGGTATGTTTTTGAAATGAAGATATATGTAATTCAAACTTATGAGTGGACTCTTCATGCTTTGACTTTTGAGTGAAAACACTCTTACCCTGAGAGATTTGGTGAGAGTGTGAAAAGCTACATGTGAAAAGGTGCTTCGATGTGAAAGTGTATCGGGACATCGGAAGTCGGGGAGGATAAACAGTGAATGAAAGTGAAAAGGGAGTCGTGAAAGATCGCAATGGTATTGCGGGAGGTGAATTGGAAGAATTTGGGGGTGACCGTCCTGCTGTCCCGAGCATCACTTGAGGACAAGCAATGAGATAAGTTTGAGGTTATGGTCGATCTCCAATTTTACTTGTTTTATGACACTCATTCGGCATAAATTCACGAATTCGGTAGCATATTATTTTACTTGTTTATGTTATTTTGTTTAGTAAATTAGATGTTTTCATTTCCATTCTGTTTTGATTATTATCTTCGGTTTTCGTTAATGCACTCCATTTTATGCCTCCTTTTAGTAGTTTGATTGCTTTCAAGTGCAAGCAAGAACACCCAAAGACTCTCCAGGGGAATCGGGCATTCCGGGCTCATTGGAAGAATAATTTTGAAGGTACATTAGCCCTGACACAGCCACCCGCGTTGCCTGACACGGCCCGTGTCAGGGGAAGGAAGATGGAGGAGCCCAGCACCAAAAACAGGGAGCTGACACGGGTGCCCGTGTCAGAAGCCCTGGCAGGGGCGTGTCGGAGAGAGTGGCACAGTAAGCCAACACGGCCGACCGTGTTGAATGACACGGCCAGTGTTGGCTTGGACGCCTTATTTTCTATTTTCCCCAGTTTTTTTGCATTACTGATCCCGAAGGGCATTTTGGATATTTGCTACATCAAATATTTGATTAGTAACTATTTAGGGGACTTTTGGAGACAAAGAACAGGGACTTTTTACACGATAAAGAATTGATACGATTGAGATCGGAACGATCAAGAGTTGCGGAGAACGGAGGTCCTTCAAGAGCGGATGCGATTGAAGATCAACAAAATCCTCTTATTCTTGTAATGTCTAAATTATATATTGTATCTTATTTGAATAATATGATTGGCTAACCCCCCCCCCCCCCCCCCAAATGCCAGGGGTTGTCCCTGATTTGATCGTGTAGTGACTATGAATTTGTAATTCCCACAATTTTTGTTTGTTTGTCAATTTCATTGTGCAATGTTTTTAATGCTTTCGTTATTAGAAAAATAAGGATTGTTATATGGTTAACAATTTACGGGATTGAAATTTTTAAGGGTTTTACACAGTGAAACTGTAGTAGATATCACTTAGGACTAGGGATACCCTATGGTTACTAGGTATATCTTGTTATTTCAAAAGGCTTGGTTTCATTATAATCACCTAAGGACTTAGAGATTAGAATGAATGACCAAAGGTTTTCCTCTAAGGTTTTAGGAGGAAACAGTTTTAAGATTTGGTAATTGCATTTTTGAACTGTTTGAGGAGATATACATTAAAGGTTAGATATTCATACACCATCCTTGGCATAATTTTATAAATTGTGTAAAAGATTTATTTGGTTTCATTTCTCATTCCATTAGACAGTGACTTATTACAAACCTTCAACTATTAGTTTTGTTCAACTGAATCACAATTTAAACTCATATTGTTGCGCAGTCCTCGAGATCGATATTTGGAAAACATCCCTATTATTACTACATTGGCAAAATAGTACACTTGTTATTTTCCCGATCAAGTTTTTTGGGCCGTTGTCGGGGACTGCCAAATACAAAGTTTAAATTATTTCAATTGAAATTTTGTTGCTATGAAACTAAAATTTATTCTTCGTTATTTTAATTATTTATTTTGACCATTATCAACTAATTTGTGTCTGATATTTGTATGCGAGGTAAGGCCTCTGTTGATTTTCCTTTTGACGCAGAAATCGAAAAAACTTTACGGGCAAGACTCAGACAGGCTCGATTGGCAAGACTGGAATCAGAAGAAGAAGAACCTTCCATTTATTCAGGTTTAGATTCAAGTTCAAAGAGAGAGATCGAAATAATGGGGGAGAATCCACCGCCACCAGAAAGATTGTTGGGTGACTAAGGAGGCGCAAATGCACCAACCAGCAGATTAACAATTGTCAACCAACCAGTGAATGTGGCTAATTTCCAGTTACATCCTACTACTATTAATCAACTTGAAAGAAAGCATTTCACTGGAAAGGTAAATGAAGATGCAAACAAGCATTTGCAGAGGTTTCTGACCATGAGCAACACTCTAAAAAATTGATGGTCACACCGAGGAAGCTAAGAAGTTGAGGATGTTCCCATTCACCTTAGCGGAAGAAGCCAAAGAATGATTTTATTCTCTCTCAGCCAGTAGCATTACATCTTTGGAAGAGATGGAAAAAGCCCTCCTGAATGAGTATTTTCCAGCGTCGGTTTTTCTGAAGAAGTGGTATGAAATTCTGAATTTTAAGCAGAAAGACGGGGAATCCTTGGGAGACGCCTACAAGAGATTCAAAAGTGTCTTGGTAGCCTGCCCAACTCATAATATGGATCCAACAAAACAAATGCAGATGTTTGTGAATGGTCTCAAAATAAAGACCAAACAATTGATTGATACCGCAGTCGGTGGCTTTACTAATTTCTCAACAGCCACCGATATCAAAAAGATCATTGAAGCTATTGCTGCTAATGAGCACTTGGAGTTGTACGACAAATGTGTAAGTAAACCGGAAGGGGTTATCGATTTGAAGATGGAAACCAATAAAATTCGTATAGAAGATATAGCTACTGAAGTTGAGAAGAAGTTGAAGGTGATGAATATAGGTACCCAACAGGTGGCACAAGTCCAACCTGCTCATATTGTCTGTTGTGAGATTTGTAATGGACCGCACCAAATGGTGTATTGTTTTGCAACTCCTCAACTAGTTAAGGAAATCAAATTTTTGAAGCAGAATAATCCATATTCCAACACATACAATCCGGGTTGTAAGAATCATCCCAATTTCTCATGGAAATATCTGAAAGGGAACGCTCCTCAACAAGGTCAATAGCAAACTCAATATCAACAAAAGCAGCAGCAACAAGCCCCTAAGAAAGCTGATTGGGAGATTCCTATTGAAAGAATGGTAGCTCATAATATTCAATTCCAAGAAGAAACCCGAAATAATCAGAAAAACACTACCGCATCCATAAAAAATCTTGAAGTCCAAATGGGTCAAATAGCACCGCAATTAGCCTCGAGTTCTCAAGCATAAGGTGCTCTACCTAGTGCAACTGTGACAAATCCTAGAGAGCATAATAATGTGAGTTCTATGACAACAAGAATCGGTAAATCTCATGAAGTCCTTGAGGAGACAGCTGAAGAGGAAGATCAATTGATCGAAGTGGATCTTGAGATCAAAGAAAATGAAGTTGTGAGGGAAGAATTGGTTGCACCAAAAAAAGTGGTGAAAGAAAAAGTCATTGAGCCTAAGCCGGTCATTAAGCTTCCTTTTCCCACAAGAAACAAGAAAAAAGGGGCAACATGAGAAAAACTTTGAGAAGTTCCTAGAGTTGTTCAAGAAGCAAGAAATTAACAATCTGCTTTTGGAAGCACTTGAACAAATGCCTACTTATGTCAAGTTAATTAAGGACATCATTTCTAAGAGGCATATTATCGACACCAACCCGATTATTCTAACCAAAACTTGTAGTGCTATTTTGCAGGGTATGAAGATCCCAATGAAGAAGAAAGATAGAGGAGTTGTCACTATTCCTTGCACCATCGGAGATAGGTCATTAAAAAAGGCTATTATTGATCTAGGAGCCAGTGTGAGTCTCATACCGTTATCCATTTACAAGAAGTTGGGTATAGGGGTTGTGCAAGATACCAGGATGACACTCAAATTCGCTGATCATTTGGTTAAGAAACCTTATGGTATTGTTGAAGATGTTCTAGTGAAAATTAACAAGTTTGTATTCCCGGTGGATTTCGTGATTCTAGAAATGCCTGAAGATGAAGATATTCCTCTCATTCTTGGGAGACCCTTTTTAGAGACGGGAAGATTCTTGATCAACATAGAAGAAGGGACTATGACTTTGAAGGTTTATGATGAGGAATTAAAAATTGATGTTCGAAACACCATGAAATACAAAGATAATATTTACACCAGTCATACTATAGAGGTTTTGGATCAAGTGATTGCATATGATAGTCCTTTAAATGCGTCGCAGTTACCTTTAGAAAGAGTGTTGAGTTTGTCCATTTTCAACGGTGATAAAGAAGTGGGCAACGGGGAATCTAAAGTGCTGGCCATGATGCACGCACAACCCCCTTGGAAAGGATCTCGACCATACCGGTGGGAAGATTTACGATTACCTCAAACTAGTGAGAAGGATAAAGAGTCCAAGAAGGGAACGGAGTTGAAAAAACTTCCTGAGAATCTCAAATATGTCTTTCTCGATTCTGAAGGTAAATGCCCAGCTATAATAAATTCGAGCCTCATGATATCCAAGAAGAGAAGCTCATCCAAGTCCTAAAAAAATACAAAAATGCTATTGGATGGGCAATTAAGGATTTGAAAGGTATTAGCCCTACGGTGTGCATGCATAAAATTCTCATGGAAGACGACCACAAACCGGTGGTCCAACCTCAGAGAAGACTCAACCCAACAATGAAAGAAGTAGTTCGGAAAGAAGTGGTGGAATTGATAGACGCATGTCTTATCTATCCTATTTCTGACAGCCCGTGGGTGAGTCCGGTGCATGTGGTCCCAAAAAAGGAGGGACCATCATTATAAGAAACGAGAAGAATGAGTTAATCCCTACAAGGACAGTTACAAGTTGGCGTGTGTGTATTGACTACAGGAGGTTAAACATAGCGACTAGAAAGGACCATTTCCTGTTGCCATTCATTGATCAAATGTTGGAAAGGTTAGCCGATCATGATTACTATTGTTTTCTAGATTGATACTCAGGGTATAATCAGATTGTTGTTGATCTGGAAGACCAAGAGAAGACAACATTCACGTGCCCTTGTGGTGTGTTTGCATACAGAAGAATGTCATTCGGGCTATGTAATGCTCTAGCCACTTTTCAACGTTGCACGACTTCCATCTTTGCTGACATGCTTAAAAAGCATATGGAAGTGTTCATGGATGACTTTTCGGTCTTTGGATCCTCGTTTGATAATTGTTTAACTAACATTTCTCTTATTTTAGACAGGTTCCAGAAAACAAATTTAATTCTGAACTAGGAGAAATGTCATTTCATGGTGCGAGAAGGAATAGTCTTGGATCACAAAATTTCCTACAAGGAATTGAAGTCGACCAAGCAAAAGTGGAAGTAATATCTAAACTCCCACCTCTGGTTAACGAGAAAGGTATCAGGATTTTCTTAGGACACGCGGGTTTTTACCGTAGGCTCATAAGAGATTTCTCTAAAATAGCAAAATTGTTGACCACTTTATTGGTAAAGGATAAGGCTTTTATGTTCGGCGAAGAATGCACCATAGCTTTTGAGACATTGAAAAACAAATTAATTTCAGCACCGATTGTTATTTCCCCAGATTGGTCTCTTCCGTTTGAGATCATGTGTGATGCTAGTGATATTGATGTAGGGGAAGTTCTAGGACAACGGAGAGAGAAGTTTCTACATGTCATTTACTATGCTAGTCATGTGATAAACCCTGCACAGATGAACTATGCAACCACTGAGAAGGAGTTATTGGCCGTGGTTTATGCATTTGACAAATTCCGAAAATACCTGTTAGGATCGAAGGTTGTCGTTTATACTGACCATGCTGCTTTGAAATACTTATTTGCTAAACAGGATTCTAAGCCAAGGCTTCTAAGGTGGATCTTACTTCTCCAAGAACTTGATGTGGAGATTAGGGACAAAAAGGGATGTGAAAACACAGTAGCCGATCATGTGTCCCGAATGTCGCCAATTGAAGAAAAGAAAGACAAGAGACCAATAAAGGATGAGTTTGCTGATGAACACGTTCTAGTTGTCATTGGTATCCCGTGGTTCGCAGACTATGCGAATTATTTGGTAGGTGGTGTAATCCCTAATGATTTTGATTCTAACAAGAAGAAAAAGTTTGTTCATGATTGCAGGTTCTACTTATGGGATGACCCATTTCTATACAAGAGAGGAGTAGATGGGCTAGTCAGAAGATGTGTCCTGGAGGAGGAACAAAGGGATGTGCTTAGAGCTTGGGCTAGTCAAAAGATGCATCCCGAAGGAGGAACAAAGGGATGTGCTTAGAGCTTGTCATGACTCGGATTATGGAGGACACTTTAGTGGTGACAGAACAGCAGCTAAAGTCCTTCAGTCGGGTCTATATTGGCCCACACTATTCAAAGATGCCCAAGACATAATCAAGGAGTGCATAAGATGTCAAATAAGAGGCAATATTTCTAAGAGAAATCAAATGCCGCAGAATGCTATGCTGGAAGTCGAATTGTTTGATGTGTGGGGAATAGACTTCATGGGACTGTTTCCATCCTTATTTGGAAAGAATTACATCTTGGTAGCAGTGGACTATGTGTCAAAGTGGGTGGAAGCGGTGGCATTTCCCACCAATGATTCTAAAGTAGTAGTGACTTTTTTGAAGAATAATATTTTTTCGAGATTTGGAGTGTCGATAGCACTTATCAGTGATGAAGGTGCTCATTTTTTAAACAAACTGATGGGAAATTTGCTGAAGAAATATAATGTTAAACACAAGATCGCCACTTCATATCACCCTCAAACGAGTGGCAAGGTCGATGTGTCCAACAGGCAAATAAAATAGATATTGGAAAAGACTGTCTGTACATCTCGAAAAGACTAGGCAGTGAAGCTAGAAGATGCATTATGGGCGTACATAACGGCATTCGAAACGCCTATAGGTATGCCCCCCTATCAGTTAGTTTACGGTAAAGCTTGTCACTTGCCAATCGAGTTGGAGCACAAAGCATTTTGGGCTTCCAAATTCTTAAATTATGATCTTGCCAAAGCTGGTGAATCCTGAATTCTTCAACTCCATGAGCTAGAAGATTTTAGGAATCAAGCTTATGAGAATGCCAAACTCTATAAGGAAAAGACAAAAAAATGGTATGATCAGAAGATACAGAGAAAGGAGTTTGTGGAGGGGCAGTTGGTACTCTTGTTCAATTCCAAGTTAAAACTCTTTCCAGGAAAGTTGAAATCCAAGTGGTCCGGTCCGTTCTTGGTTCACATAGTATTTCCCTATGGAGCAATAGAACTTAAAAATCCAAGTAACGGGGATACATTTAAGGTGAATGGACAAAGATTGAAACATTACTACAAAGGGCGGGAGAGTGGGTTGATAGAAAATGTTCGTCTCAGAGGATAAGAGGGAGGACCGTAGAGCCATGTGACGTTAAATGCAGCACTTCGTGGGAGGCAACCCACGCTGCTTAATTCTAACGATTTCAGTTGTTTTGGTGTGGTTCATTTTTTTTGTAGGTTCGCAAAATAAATCGCACAGGACGGAAGGAGAGGTTTGAGCCCAACCTATAGAAGGCAGTTTGCTAGAAGAGCAGGGAGAAACAGATGAAACAATGAAATTTTGGGCTAAAATCAGGGTCCTGACACGGGTGCCCGTGTCACCTGACACGGCCCGTATCAGGCAGTGCCACCAAGGACCAAGAGTTTTCTAGTAGGCTGACATAGCTGCCCCTGTCAGCTGACATGGCCCGTGTCAGCTCTACTGTACAAGGATTGGATTTACAGAGTCCTGACACGGCCGCCTGTGTCAGGCAGTGCGGTGGAGAATTTTTGAATTTCAAATTTTACCCTTTGGTGGTCCCCACTCAGATTTTTCACCAATTAAAACCTTTTTAACTCACATTCAATCCCATTAATCAGATTTTTATCACTTCTCTCTCTCATTTTCACTAAACCCTCCTTCTTCCTCCATTCACTTTCCATTTTTCTCCATAACTTCCTCTACCAAAGCTCAATCCTTTACCACCATAAGTCGTCCAAATCGCCGACTCACTTCCCGAAAGTTGCTCCATTCTCCATCCTTTACAAGTACACGGTAATCTTTTATCCTTATTCCATACTTTATTTCTGTTCATAAATTTTTGCAGGGACCAATTATGCCGCCTAAACGAATTGCTAAGGGAAAGCAAACGGAGGCTGAGCCATCAAGGCCTCAGAAAAGGACCATATGTCATCCAAATTCTCACGACATAATCTTCGACAACCCGAAGCACGAAATGTGTTACTCATCTCACACCAAGCATAAGATAACACCAGTGAGGTATTTATGCTCTGACACTTTAGCTCAATTGGGTCTGTCGGAGGAATTGGATAGAATGTTTCATGTGTTAGGCATGCTTGAATTTATGCACTATGAGGCACCTACAGATGAGCGTATTACTGTAGAATTTTTTAGCACTATTGAGTTCAAGCTGAAGAAGGGATGGACAGGTACCACAATGTAATATGGTGGCACTATGCATTTCAGGTTATATAATGTTGACCACACATAAACGGTGGAGCAGCTAGGCGAGATCCTCCGCTTACCCCTTTATGGCCCCGGAGCCGTTCTGGATAGCTTTGATAACAAAACTTTTTGGTTGGCCATCACGGGTCGAACCGATTATATGGAAAAGGTTGCTAAAGCATCTGGCATTCAGAACCCTTGTTTCCGGTATGCTCATAAGGTACTGGCTTTCACACTCTTTGGTAGGGGTGATAGTACCGGTGTGGCTACCCAGAGGGAGCTTTTCTTTCGGTTTGCCATGGCAAATAGGGTTGCTATAAGCGTTACAACATTTACAGCGGACTACCTCGGTAGAGTGGGTAGAGTGACTCAGGGGGGAATTTCCATGGGGGGAATAATCACACAGATAGCCCACCATTTCGGTTATGACCCTGTTGCACTAAATGAGACACTAGTGTCAGGTAAGAATAAGCTGAACATGAATGCGCTAGTTCAGCAAGGTATGATATCCAAATCTCTGATTATTATGCTTTGATGAGTTCTAGTTAGTTTATCATGGCCCTTCCTGACCCCGCGAGGATAAGCATTGCCAACACTGCTAATTGGTTATATAAGAGTGTCGCCCATGACGATATGGACGAGCACAATGTTGACATGTTTGTTGTAGGTGACCAACAAGAGGAAGATATGCAGGAGCAGGAGCAGTTTGTCCCTCCACAAGATGACAACACACATACAAGTGTCGGGTCGTCATCTATGACATCGGACCAATGGTCGTGGGTACAGACTGAGATCGATGATCTCCAAGCGGAGAAAACACGCCAAGGAATAGAGCAAGCTCGCCAGAGGACTGTTATGGATGAGATGCATGCGATGATGCAACAGCTGATGTTGCAATTTCCTCCACCTCAGTGAAGTTGTGTGAGTCCCCCCTCTATCTTGGATTAAACATTGCGGACAATGTTTGGTTCAAGTGTGTGCGTGTGGGGGGGGGTTATTATTTGTTCTTATTTTCAGCATTATTTTTGTTTAATTAATTAGTTGTGTGGTATTTCATGTGTTACAGATAGAGGATATTCGTGTTGGATGAATGATGAGGCTTGGAGCGATTGGATGAAAGACACACCCCTTTACTTGCTCTTCTGGAAACCCCCAAAAGTTGATGTTGCTGAACTGAATAATCGGACGCGATTTTTTGTCACTGGACTACACAGGAATACTCTGTACCCAAAGCAAAGACGAAGCTACATCACACTGAGAGGTATATTGGAAACCTGTATGTTATACCAAACATGGTGACAATCACAAAAGTCAAACACTTACCATCATGAGAGCTTTTCAAGTATGTATCTGTCACTCTGAGTTTGCGTAAGTAGATATTGGAATTTCATAACACACATGTACACACTGAGGCACTTATTTGTTTTAATCCCGAGCCTTTCCATCCAACCCATCATATTACCCTTTGTTCACCTAATTTGAGTCATATTCCCTTTTTTATTTGTTATGAACCGCTGTAAATAACTGTAAGCCCAAACACTACCTTACCTTGCTCGGATAAGTGTTGTTAATTACTGATCTGTGGAAAATCCTAAGTTTGGGGTTGGGACACCCGTGAGAACTAGATAAGTGCAGTTGAAAAATATATATATATCTATAAATATTGAGGTTGGCAAAAAGCATGCTCAAAGGAGCGCATGAAAAAAAAGAGAGAAAAATAAGAGCCAATGAATCCTAACAAGAACGGTGTCCAAAAGAAAAACCTCTTTGTTGAACGATTGAACACAATGATGAGGATAGCAACACGGACTCTGAGCCTAAACCACTAGTTTCCCCCTTTTGTTTGTTTTTCCACACATTGCACTTGAGCCCCATTACAACCTAAAAAGCCCTCAAATAGTGTGTGTGGTAGGTTTTTTAAATGAAGATATATGTTATTCAAACTTATTAGTGAACTCTGCATGCTTTGACTTTTGAGTGAACACACTTTTACCCTGAGAGATTTGGTGAGAGTGTGAAAAGCTACAGGTAAAAGGTGTTTCGATGTGAAAGTGTAGCGGAACTTCGGAAGTCGGGGAGGAGTAAACAGTGAACGAAAGTGAAAAGGGAGTCGTGAAAGATCACAGTGGTATTGCAGGAGATGAATTGGAAGAATTTGGGGGTGACCGTCCTGCTGTCCCGAGCATCATTTGAGGACAAGCAATGAGATAAGTTTGGGGTTGTGATCGGTCTCTAATTCTACTTGTTTTCTGACACTCATTCGACATAAATTTACAAAGTCGGTAACACATTATTTTACTTGTTTATGTTATTTTGTTTAGTAAATTAGATATTTGCATTTCCATTCTGTTTTGATTATTATCTTCGGCTTTCATCAATGTACTTCATTTTATGCCTCCTTTGGGTAGTTTGATTGATTTTAGGTGCAACCAAGAATACCCAAAGACTCACCATGGGAATCGGGCGTTCCGAGCTCATCAGAAGAAGAATTTTGAAGGTACAATAGCCCTGACACAACCACCCATGTTGCCTGACACGGCCTGTGTCAGAGGAAGGAAGATGGAGGAGCCCAACACCAAAAACAGGGAGTTGACACGGGTGCCCGTGTTAGCTGACACGGCCCACGTCAGCAGCCCTGGCAGGGGCGTGTTGGAGAGAGTGGCACAGTAAGCCAACACGGCCGACAGTGTTGCCTGACACAGCCAGTGTTGGCTTAGACGCCTCATTTTCTATTTTCCCTAGTTTTTTGGCATTGTTGATCCCGAAGGGCATTTGGGACATTTGCTACATCAAATATTTGATCAGTAACTATTTTGGGGACTTTTTGAGGCAGAGTGTTAGTGTAAGCCCTAGAGGCCAATACTTTTGGTACTTGTATTAAATTATTTATTAATAATAAAAGGATTTTTCTTTATTATGTTTGTTTAATAGAGTCCCTAGAATAGTTAGTCTGTTTAATGCATCAAGTGTGACTTGATCATGAGACCACATTAAACATAAGGACATTATTCTTAAACTATCCGTCATCGAGCTTTATTGTGAAGTGGGATAACATTAAAGCATTGAGACTATTATGTTTGTATACTGATGATCACATCTCATGGATCATGGATAAAGAGTTATCAAGTCTTAAACATAGGTATGAATATTAAGAGTAATATTTATACTGGATTGACCCGCTATGAGAATACTATATAGAAAGTTATGCAAAGTGTCATAAGTTATTCTCATGGGGATAATGGTGTATACCACTCTTTGACCTGAAACCATTATGGACCCTAGATGTAGAGTCGAGTGCTTTATTGCTGATCCAACGTTGTCCGTAACTGGATAACCATAAAGACAGTTGATGGGTACTCCACAAAGCATACTGAGGGACATGAGTGTCCTAGATGGAATTTGCCCATCCTGCGTAACAGGATAAATATCTATGGGCCCAATATTAAACTGGACAAGGATGACACGGTCTATACCTTGTGTTCAATATAGACATAAGGGCAAAAGGGTAATTATACACATAATTATTATCACAGGAGGTTTTGTCAGATCACATGACATTTTCGTGTCTTGGGTAGCAGTGATGTGTTGCTAGATACCGCTCACTGTTTATTATGTTAAATACGTGATTTAATATAATTGCCAACGCCGCGAAAACCTATAGGGTCACACATAAAGGACGGATTGATGAGAGATAGAATAATTGAGGAATACCATAATGTATGGTGCCCTTAAGTAGAATATAAAATATGGTAAGGTACCACGAGCTTAAGTGATTTTGGCATATTATAAGATATGGGCAATATACACTTGAGTGGGCTTTTTGGCTTGCAGCCCACACAAGTGGTTCTATAAATAGAGCTCTTATGCAGAAGCATTGTAGGGGAATATAACACAACTGAAGAGTTGGAATTTTGTATCTCTCTTTCTCTCACTCAAAGCCTTCATTCATAACAGCTAGCACTGCGATTGAAGGAACCCGTTCGTGTGGACTGAGTAGAGACGTTGTCATCGTTCAACGTTCGTGATCGCTCTGTGGATTTGTATCCCAGGTTTTGATCGTTACAAGAGATCTGCATCAACGGTTTGAATCGCCATAAGAGGTAACAATTCTATCACTGATCATGCCCATTCGTAAGGATCACTAAATGGAGAAATTTTTAAATTCCGTTGCGCCTTGGATCGCAATTCTCCTTCAGTGGTATCAGAGCGACTTACGAAACCATGAATCTGATAACTATTTATTTTTTGTATTAATACGATTAAAGACAGAATGAATCAAAAATTAAATTGAGATCGATCAAGTTATATATATATGATATATATAATCCTGATGCAAAATACATTATATGTGATATAGTGTTCTCGTTTCGTTCATTCAAACACTCAATGGTTGTTTTCCTTTGAGCGATCAATGGTCGTTTGCTTCTTGATCCGACATTAGTATGGTGAAGCAATGACGTGTTGATCAATCATATTGAATCAACAATCGAGATGTGTTTGACGGTCTGAAATTGGTGCATCAGGGTTAGTGACGGCACAAGGGTTGTGTTGTTAGAGAGTTATGCGATTGGGGTTGTGATTGCACAAGAGTTGTGCTTTCTAAACACTTTTTGGAACAGTGTTAACCGGTTAATGCATATGGTTAACCGGTTAACGCAATACGAAATAAAAAAAATTTAAGTTTCAAACAGTGTTAACCGGTTAACGCATTTGGTTAACCGGTTAACGCAAGACGGAAAACAGTTTTCCAAGAGATTTTCAAATAGTGTTAACCGGTTAACACATTATGTTAACCGGTTAACGCAAGGCAGAAAATAATTTTTTGAACAGATTTCAAACAGTGTTAACCGGTTAACGCATTTGGTTAACTGGTTAACGCAGGGCAAAATTCACCCGTTCGGCTAACTAAGTGCTTTAAAAGTATCAAGTGTTGATGCGAAAAACGATGTCGATTTTAAATGAATTGTTCATTAAAAATTTCGGAACACCCGTTCCCGCTGACCGGGCAGCGGACCCCCGGCTAACTCTGCGTAGTGTGATCGGTCGTCGAGATTTAATTTGATTTTAATTAATTAAAAGAATTAATAATAATAATAATAATAAAGTGTTTATTATTGTCTTGTGGTGATCGGTTATGGCCTTAATTTTCCTTTATTCTGCTTTGGGTTTTAAAATACGACCTGCGTGTCGTGACTCTCTCTTAATCTCCCAA
This sequence comes from Lathyrus oleraceus, assembly GCF_024323335.1. Classification (NCBI taxonomy): domain Eukaryota; kingdom Viridiplantae; phylum Streptophyta; class Magnoliopsida; order Fabales; family Fabaceae; genus Lathyrus; species Lathyrus oleraceus. The sequence goes on along the minus strand of NC_066583.1, from coordinate 151,459,568 downwards.
ATGTAACTTCTTTTCTCATCTCACTCCCTCGTATGTAAAACGAGTTTCTTTCATGTAATGTAATGATATGAAGAAAGCAAAGAAGTCAGTGCCAAAGGAGGACAACCTTGAAGATCTTGCTTGGAGAAGCTTAGATCATTGTTAGGTTAGCTTAGGTTCTCTCATTGGCTTGGGAGAACAATTGCGCTAGGGGCCATAACTGTTTCATTATGTATGTATGTATGTATGTATGTATGTTGATGCATGTGAATGTATGTTGATGCATGTGAGAGACGGTTTATATGATAAACAAGCCGGTGAGATCAGAAAAATTGCAATTCCCTCAAATTAAATATTAAGTTTATGCTTTCCAAGTTTTAACACTCATCAAGACTAGTATCGGATAATGTAGGTTTCGTCTACGCGAGGTGCATGTTCTATATTAGTAAGGTGCGATGGGATAATTGTAATATCCAACTGTTAAAACAATGGGTCAAACTTAACTAAACAAATTATAATAAGATTATATATATGTTTAGAAGCAAGAGTTGGAAATGATCCATATGATGGATTGGAATAAGGAGTTATTCACCCAACTGAAATTTTCGAGAGTTGTATGAGATACAATTGGAAGGAGTTCCTACCTAAATAACCTAGTTTTGTGTAATCCGCCTACGCGGACTTAGAACGAAGTGAAATATGGATCTCGACCCACTAGAAAATCTTCCAACGGGATTTTCTGAATCAAATGATGAGGGTCATTTGTTTTGAGTAAAATAGTGGGAGCATATTTAATTAGAGGCCTAATTAAATATGTCAATGATACTTATATTTTCATTAATCCTTATGTAGATTACCATGACAGCAAACACCTCTAACAACATCCTGCGATCAATCCTTGATAAGGAAAAATTGTCTGGGACAAATTTTCTGGATTGGCACCGAAACCTGAGGATTGTCCTCAAACATGATAAAAAGTTGTATGTCTTGGAGACACCTGTTCCTGAAGAGGAACCTCCTAGTTCTGCACCTAAGGCAGAAAGAGATGCTTATAAGAAGCATGTTGATGATGCCAATGAAACTGCTTGTCTCATGCTAGCTACCATGAACTCAGAATTGCAAAAGCAACATGAGAACATGGCAGCGTTCGATATGATCAAACACCTGAAAATGCTCTATCAAGAGCAAGTGAGGCATGAGAGGTTTGAAGTTTCAAAAGCCCTTTTTCAAGGCAAGTTAGTTGAGGGAGCCCCTGTAGGTCCCCATGTACTCAAGATGATTGGGTATGTGGAAAACCTTGAGAGATTGGGTTTTCCCCTCGGAAAGGAACTTGCGACTGATTTGATCTTGCAATCGTTGCCAGATGGGTTCAGTCAATTTGTCCTAAATTTCAATATGAATGATATGGACAAATCGCTTCCTGAACTGCTCGCCATGTTAAGAACTGCCGAGCAGAATCTGAAGTCAAAAGGGAAGTCCATTCTGATGATCGGAAATGGAAAGAGACAGAACAAAAGGCCCACTAAGCAGGGTGATAAAGGGAAAGGCAAGGAAGTTGCCAAACCCAAACCCACCGTTGCTGCTTTAAAGCCTAGTGGAGGCATAGCAAAAGAAGGCACTTGCTTCCATTGCGGTAAGACCGGACACTGGAAGAGAAACTGCCCAAAGTACCTGGAAGATAAGAAGAATGGAGTAGAGACTTCAACTTCAGGTATTTTTGTTATTGAAATTAATTTTTCTACTTCTGCATCATGGGTATTAGATACTGGATGCGGTTCTCACATTTGTACAAATGTGCAGGGACTAAAAAGGAGTAGAGATTTGGCAAAAGGTGAAGTCAACCTACGAGTTGGCTATGGAGCAAAGGTTGCTGCCTTAGCCGTAGGAACTTATGAATTAACTTTACCTAGTGGTTTAATAATTCAGTTAGAGAACTGTTATTATGTACCTGCAATTAGCAGGAATATTATTTCCGTTTATTGTTTGGACAAGTCTGGTTTTTCATTCATAATAAAGAACAATTGTTGCTCAATTTATTTGAATGATATATTCTATGCTACTGCACAAATGAACAATGTACTATATGTCCTTGATCTTGAAATGCCAATTTATAACATTAATACTAAAAGGATGAAAACCTAATGAGTTAAATCCAACTTACCTTTGGCATTGTCGATTAGGCCACATAAATGAGAAACGCATTTCCAAACTCCATAAAGATGGACTCTTGGACTCTTTTGATTATGAATCATATGAGACATGCAGATCTTGTTTAATTGGAAAGATGACAAAGTCTCCATTCACAGGACAAGGTGAAAGAGCTAATGATTTTTGGCCCTCATATATACTGATGTATGTGGACCATTGAACATGCCAGCCAGAGGAGGTTTTCAGTACTTCATCACATTTACTGATGATTTTAGTAGATATGGTTATGTGTATTTAATGAAACACAAATCAGAGTCCTTTGAAAAGTTCAAGGAATTCAAGAATGAAGTACAAAACCAACTAGGTAAGAATATTAAAACTCTTCGATCAGATCGAGGTGGTGAGTATTTAAGCCTAGAGTTTGATGATCATCTGAAAGAGTGTGGGATCCTATCCCAACTCACTCCTCCTGGAACACCCCAATGGAATGGTGTATCTGAGAGAAGAAATCGAACCCTGTTAGACATGGTCCGATCCATGATGAGTCACGCTGATCTTCCAAACTCCTTTTTTTGGGGGGGCCATGCACTATTGACAGCAGCTTACACACTTAACCGTGTTCCATCCAAAAAGGTTGATAAGACACCATATGAGATATGGAGTGGTAAGAAACCACATATGTCTTACATGAAGATTTGGGGTTGCGAAGTTTATGTGAAACGACAAATTTCAACTAAGCTTGAGCCCAAATCTGACAAATGCTTATTTGTGGGGTATCCTAAAGAAACAATAGGGTATCATTTCTACAATCCTTCTGAAGGCAAAGTGTTTGTCGCTCGAAATGGAGTTTTCCTAGAAAAGGATTTTATTTCCAAAGGAATCAGTGGGAGGAAAGTAGAGCTTGAAGAAATTCAAGAATCACAAAGCATTGATACACCTATGAAGGAATTAGAGCAGGAAACACAAGTAGTTGTGTGAGAGCAACCTGCTCAAGTAGAACAAGACCAGCAGGTCAGGCAGGATACGTCACCTACCTGAGAGATATTGATATCTCATCAAGGTGATGTATTACTCATGGATCAAGTACGAACATGAGCCCTGTGTCTACAAGAAGGTTAGTGGGAGCATGATCGTGTTCCTGGTATTATATGTAAATGACATATTACTCATTGGAAACGATATCCCTACCCTGCAACAAGTAAAGTCTTGGTTGGGGAAATGCTTTTCTATGAAGGACCTAGGTGAAGCAGCCTATATATTAGGAATCAGAATCTATAGAGATAGATCACAAAATGCTTAGCCTAAGTCAGAGTACATAGACAAAGTGTTGAGACGCTTTAATATGAATGATTCTAATGGTTATGTGTTTTGCTTAAATGGTGGCACTGTGAGCTAGAAAAGTTCAAAGCAAGATACAGTTGTTGATTCTACAACCGAGGCCGAGTATATTGCTGCCTTAAGTCCAGCAAAGAAAGTTGTTTGGATCAAATAGTTCATTAGTGAACTTGGCATAGTCCCTAGCATTGTGGATCCCATTGGTCTCTACTATGAAAACAATGGTGATATCGCACAAGCTAAGGAGCCTAGATCTCACCAACGATCCAAACACATACTTAGGCGTTATCACCTCATTCGAGAGATAATAGATAGAGGATATGTGAAAATATGTAGAGTACCTACACTTGACTATATTGCTGACCCACTAACAAAGCCTCTTGCGCAGCAAAAGCATGATGGCCATACTAGATCAATGGGCATTAGGGAAATGCCTGATTGGCTCTAGTGCTAGTGGGAGATTGTTGGTGTAAGCCCTAGAGGCCAATACTTTTGGTACTTGTATCGAATTATTTATTAATAATAAAAGGCTTTTTCTTTATTACGTTTGTTTAATAGAGTCCCTAGAATAGTTAGTCCATTTAATGCATCAAGTGTGACTTGATCATGAGACCACATTAAACATAAGGACACTATTCTTAAAGTATCCGTAGTCGAGCTTTATTGTGAAGTGGGATAACATTAAAGCATTGAGACTATTATGTTTGTACACTGATGATCACATCTCATGGATCATGGATAAAGAGTTATCAAGTCTTAAACATAGGTATGAATATTAAGAGTAATATTTATACCGGATTGACCCGCTATGAGAATACTATATAGAAAGTTATGCAAAGTGTCATAAGTTATTCTCATGGTGATAATGGTGTATACCACTCCTTGACCTGAAACCACTATGGACCCTAGATGTAGAGTCGAGTGCTTTGTTGCTGATCCAACATTGTCCGTAACTTGATAACCATAAAGGCAGTTGATGGGTACTCCACAAAGCATGCTGAGGGACATGAGTGTCCTAGATGGAATTTTCCCATCCTGCATAACAGGATAAATGTCTATGGGCCCAATATTGAACTGGACAAGGATGACACGGTCTATACCTTGTGTTCAATATAGACATAAGGGCAAAAGGGTAATTATACACATAATTATTATCACATGAGGTTTTGTCAGATCACATGACATTTTCGTGTCTTGGGTAGCAGTAATGTGTTGCTAGATACTGCTCACTGTTATTATGTTAAATACGTGATTTAATATAATTGCCAATGTCGCGAAAACCTATAGGGTCACACACAAAGGACGGATTGATGAGAGATAAAATAATTGAGGAATACCATAATGTATGGTGCCCTTAAGTAGAATACGAAATATGGTAAGGTAACACGAGCTTAAGTGATTTTGGCATATTGTAAGATATGGGCAATATACACTTGAGTGGGCTTTTTGGCTTGCAGCCCACACAAGTGGTTCTATAAATAGAGCTCTTGTGCAGAAGCATTGTAGGGGAATACAACACAACTGAAGAGTTGGAATTTCGTATCTCTCTTTCTCTCACTCAAAGCCTTCATTCATAACAGCTAGCATTGCGATTGAAGGAACCCGTTCGTGTGGACTGAGTAGAGACGTTGTCATCGTTCAACATTCGTGATCGCTCCGTGGATTTGTATCCCAGGTTTTGATCATTACAAGAGATCTGCACCAAAGGTTTGAATCGCCACAAGAGGTAACGATTCTATCACTGATCATGCCCATTCGTAAGGATCACTAAATGGAGAAATTTTTAAATTCCGTTGCGCCTTGGATGGCAATTCTCCTTCACAGAGAACGGGGACTTTTTCCACGATAAAGAATTGGTACGATTGAGATTGGAACGATTAAGAGTTGCGGAGAACGAAGGTCCTTCAAGAGCGGATGCAATTGAAGATCAACGGAATCCTCTTATTCTTGTAATGTCTAATTTATATATTGTATCTTATTTGAATAATATGAGTTGCTACCCCTCCCCCCTCCCCCACCTACCCACCCTCCAATGCTTGGGGGTGTCCCTGATTTGATCGTGTAATGACTATGAAATTGTAATTCCCTCAGTTTTATGTTTCTTTATCAATTTCATTGTGCAATATTTTTAATGCTTTCATTATCAGAAAAATAAGGATTCTTATATGGTTAACAATTTGCGGGATTGCAATTGTTAAGGGTTTTGCACAGTGAAACTGTAGTAGATATCACCTAGGACTAGGGATACCCTATGGTTACTGGGTATATCTTGTTATTTCAAATGGCTTGGTTTCATTATAATCACCTAAGGACTTAGAGATTAGAATGAATGACTAAAGGTTTCCCTCTAAGGTTTTAGGAGGAAACAGTTTTAAGATCTGGTAATTGGATTTTTGAACTGTTTGAGGCGATATACATTCAAGATCATTACAGGAGATGTTCATACACCATCCTTGGCATAAATTTATAAATTGTATAAAATATTTATTCTGTTTCATTTCTTATTCCCATAGACAGTGACTTATTACAAACCTTCAACTATTTGTTTTGTCCAATTGAATCACAATTTAAACTCATATTGTTGCGCAGTCCTCGAGATCGATATTTGGGAAACGTCCATATTATTACTACATTGAAAAAATAGTACACTTGCTATTTTCCCGATCAATGATTATTTTCAGATGACGATTTTATCACAATATCATCAATGTATACCTGCATAAAATTTTCAATGAAATCATGGAATATGGCATTCATTTCTCTTTGATAGGTTGCTCCAGCATTTTTTAGACCAAACGGCATCACAACCCATTTATATGTCCCCAAAGCTCCAGGACATCGAAAAGGAATTTTAAGGACATCCTCTTCTACTATGAGAATTTGATTATATCCATAATAGTCATCGAGCATACTCAAATATTTGAAGCATGCGGCTGAATCGACTAGCGTCTCCTCCACGAGCATCGAATACTCATATTTTGGAGTAACATTATTTAAATCTCTAAAATCTATACAGGTTCTGAGAGTTCCATTTTTCTTAATAACAGGTACTATATTAGCTAGCCATTCGACATACCTTACAATTCTGATGAACCGACTTTTGAGAAGTCTTTAGATCTCCAACTTAATCTTTATAGTAATCTTTGGAGCAAAGTTTCGAGGATGTTGCTTTATTGGACTTTTCCCATGTTGAATAGGTAGTCAATGCTCCACCATACTTTGATCTAAACCAGGCATCTCTCCGTAGTTCAAAGCGAAACAGTCTATGTATTATGTCGATACTTCGATCAGTTTAACCTTTATCTTTGACCCAACTATAGTACTTATGTATGTCGGTCTTTTTGTGACTCCATCTCCCAGATCAATTTCTTTGAGTGGGTCTCGTGCTTGCATTTTCTGCAACTCATTCAATGGGTTTTTCTTAAACCCTAAAGGCTCATTTTCGTAGATGCAATCAAGCCTCCGACTTTCCAAAGTTGTTGTTAGTCTTGTCGACCATATTCTCCCTTTTTGGCTTTGAGAGCCAAGTTATGAAGTCTCTCCTCTTCTAGGTCCGACTTTCTTTTATTTTCAGCCAAACAGGCCGAAATTCGAGCCAAACATTCTGACTCAGTAGTCATCTCCATCGACTGCGGGCCACCCCGTGGGTGGAATTACCATGTATGGATCTATTTTCTCTTCAGCATCACATATGAATTTGTGGTCGGGATTGAGGTTCAACATGCGACCAATGTTGATTGAAGTATAAAACCATGATTCGTCATCACAAGGCACGATGTTGGCCAAATGTTGGTTGAGAGATTTTTTCAAGCCCTTGGCCTCATCAACCCTATAGTAACTTTGGTCAGCTTCGACGTTTTCCATGATGTCATCCTTTCGCTAGATTATGAGCCTTTATTGTACAATTGATGGTATTGTGCCTATTCCATGGATCCACTCTCGTCTAAGGTATAAGTTAAAATTTGTTCTGGAATTTATTACCATAAAAAGCATCGAGCACGTGGTCGTGCCAACGGCTAGATTGACCTAGAAAACACCAAGTATATTACTGGTTTTTCTTTCGTAGTTGGATAGAACCATATTGTGTTGTTGGAGATCATCGTTGCATTTCCCCATCTTCTTGAATAAGGTATAAGGCATTAAGTTGACGTCCTCACCCCTGTCCATAAATACCTAGTTCACTATTATCCTATCAACCTTCGCCCTTATAAATAAAGGCTTTAGATAGTACATCATCTTTGGGCTAGGTCTTTCGAACATGGCCTTTTGCTTCTCGGCCACACCATTATTCATAATGTAATAGCATAGTGGTTTTCCTCCAACAATTTCATCTGGCATAAAGTCTTCCTCTATTTCGGATATTTCTGATACCATATCATATTCTACAGGCAATATTAATACAATGATGCAGTTAACAAAGAAATCATCGCCGTATATGTTATCATTCGTATCGTCGTATATGTCCCCGTCGAACTCCTCATCGGACTGGGGAGAGTATTCTAGTTCCCGTTCATCCGACTGAGGGGAGTATTAAGGCTCATCCTCATTCGTTTTAAGCACTTCCTTTGGCTCTTTCTCTTTCTCGACCTGAGGCGAACATTTCATACTTTGGGAAGATACCATCCCTTTCTTCCCTGTAGGATCAACAGTCATTGCCATTGATTAGTTAGCCATGATCTTTCCTTTTTCTGTCCACACACCTTTGGGGAATTGCCTCTTCTGTCCAGAGAATTCGACGGGCTTCAACTGCAAAATTAAAGCCATTTTCCCAGCTTTTTTGTTCTGCTGGTAACGCCTCAATTGTGTTCTGGTTATTGGGTTTTTTCCTTTGTAGTTGGGAGAAACTACATAGCCCCTTGCTTCGACCTTCTTTTCTGGCGTTGCTGTTTATTTTTCTAAATCTAGCACTCTCTACTTTGGCCTATTGCGCCTCTTCTGGTTCACCGATTCCACCCACTTCTCCTGTAGGATATTTGATGGCGGAAGGAAAGTCTTGGGTCAAGGCTGCTAGAACTGCCTCTTATATTCTTCGTTTCAACGTGGTGTTTCACGCTTGTCGAACATGAATCTGGGGACGATAGGCTTCTCCTCTTTCAATGCCTTTTTCTTGTCTATTTCCCATCTTTCAGCGGCCTTTTCGTTGAACACAACACTACACCTAGGACATAATATCGCGTTTGACCCACTTACTTTACATTTCTCTTGAAAATCTATTAGGTTTTCGCCTGCTTGGGGATAAGCTGATTCAAGTTCATCTTCAGCTCCCTTGTCGAAACCATCAGTAGTTTCAACCATTAGTACTTCAAAACATTTAGCTAAAGACACAACATCTAGAGAATCCGTGAGACCATCAATAGTATCTAACATCATGCATTCAAGAGGTTCAGAGTACAAGGCTTCTTCAACCTTCAGAGGATCAGAATCCACTTGCATCTTTGGCCTTTCGCAAAATTGAAGCCTTCCTTCTTTAAATGCCTTATGCGCCAAGTGTTGGCGTAAGCCCTAGAGGCCAATACTTTTGGTACTTGTATCGAATTATTTATTAATAATAAAAGGCTTTTTCTTTATTACGGTTGTTTGATAAAGTCCCTAGAATAACTAGTCCGTTTAATGCATCAAGTGTGACTTGATCATGAGACCAAATTAAACATAAGGACACTATTCTTAAAGTATCCGTAGTCGAGCTTTATTGTGAAGTGGGATAACATTAAAGCATTAAGACTATTATCTTTGTAGACTGATGATCACATCTCATGGATCATGGATAAAGAGTTATCAAGTCTTAAACATAGGTATGAATATTAAGAGTAATATTTATACCGAATTGACCCGCTATGAGAATACTATATAGAAAGTTATGCAAAGTGTCATAAGTTATTCTCATGGTGATAATGGTGTATGCCACTCTTCGACCTGAAACCACTATGGACCCTAGATGTAGAGTCGAGTGCTTTTTTGCTGATCTAACATTGTCCGTAACTAGATAACCATAAACACAGTTGATGGGTACTCCACGAAGCATGCTGAGGGACATGAGTGACCTAGATGGAATTTGCCCATCCTGTGTAACAGGATAAATGTCTATGGGCTCAATATTGAACTGGACAAGGATGACACGGTCTATACCTTGTGTTTAATATAGGCATAAGGGAAAAGGGGTAATTATACACATAATTATTATCACAGGAGGTTTTGTCATATCACATGACATTTTCGTGTCTTGGGTAGCAGTGATGTGTTGCTAGATATCGCTCACTGTTTATTATGTTAAATGCGTGATTTAATATAATTGCCAACACCGTGAAAACCTATAAGGTCACACACAAAGGACGGATTGATGAGAGATAGAATAATTGAGGAATACCATAATGTATGGTGCCCTTAAGTAGAATACGAAATATGGTAAGGTACCACGAGCTTAAGTGATTTTGGCATATTGTAAGATATGGGCAATATACACTTGAGTGGGCTTTTTAGCTTGCAGCCCACACAAGTGGTTCTATAAATAGAGCTCTTGTGCAGAAGCATTGTATGGGAATACAACACAACTGAAGAGTTGGAATTTCGTATCTCTCTTTCTCTCACTCAAAGCCTTCATTCATAACAGCTAGCACTGCGATTGAAGGAATCCGTTCGTGTGGACTGAGTAGAGACGTTGTCATCGTTCAACATTCGTGATCGCCACAAGAGGTAACGATTCTATCACTGATCATGTCCATTCGTAAGGATCACTAAATGGAGAAATTTTTAAATTCCGCTGCGCGTTGGATGGCAATTCTCCTTCAGTGTTAGTGTAAGCCCTAGAGGCCAATACTTTTGGTACTTGTATCGAATTATTTATTAATTATAAAAGGCTTTTTTTCTTTATTACGGTTGTTTAATAAAGTTCCTAGAATAGCTAGTTCGTTTAATGCATCAAGTGTGACTTGATCATGAGACCACATTAAACATAAGGACATTATTCTTAAAGTATCCGTAGTCGAGCTTTATTGTGAAGTGGGATAACATTAAAGCATTGAGACTATTATGTTTCTACACTGATGATCACATCTCATGGATCATGGATAAAGAGTTATCAAGTCTTAAACATCGGTATGAATATTAAGAGTAATATTTATACCGGATTGACCCGCTATGAGAATACTATATAGAAAGTTATGCAAAGTGTCATAAGTTATTCTCATGGTGATAATGGTGTATACCACTCTTCGACCTGAAACCACTATGGATCCTAGATGTAGAGTCGAGTGCTTTGTTGCTGATCCAACGTTGTCCGTAACTGGATAACCATAAAGATAGTTGATGGGTACTCCACAAAGCATGCTGAGGGACATGAGTGTCCTAGATGGAATTTGCCCATCCTGCGTAACAGGATAAATGTCTATGGGCCCAATATTGAACTGGACAAGGATGACACGGTCTATACCTAGTGTTCAATATAGACATAAGGGCAAAGGGGTAATTATACACATAATTATTATCACAGGAGGTTTTGTCAGATCACATGACATTTTCGTGTCTTGGGTAGCAGTGATGTGTTGCTAGATACCGCTCATTGTTTATTATGTTAAATACGTCATTTAATATAATTGCCAACACCGCAAAAACCTATAGGGTCACACACAAAGGACGAATTGATGAGAGATAGAGTAACTAAGGATCATCGTAAGGTACGGTGTACTTAAGTAGAATACGAAATATGGTAAGGTACCAAATACTTAAGTGATTTTGGCATATTATGAGATATGGGCCAAAATACACTTAAGTGGGCTTTTTGGCTTGAAGCCCACACAAGTGGTTCTATAAATAGAACTCTTGTGCAGAAGAATTGTATGGGAATACAACACAACTGAAGAGTTGGAATTTCGTATCTCTCTTTCTCTCACTCAAAGCCTTCATTCATAACAGCTAGCACTGCGATTAAAGGAACCCGTTCGTGTGGACTGAGTAGAGACGTTATCATCGTTCAACGTTCGTGATCGCTCCGTGGATTTGTATCCCAGGTTTTGATCGTTACAAGAGATCTGCATCAAAGGTTTAAATCGCCACAAGAGGTAACGATTCTATCACTGATCATGCCCATTCGTAAGGATCACTAAATGGAGAAATTTTTAAATTCCGTTGCGCCTTGGGTGGCAATTCTCCTTCATCTAGAGAATCCGTGAGACCATCAATAGTATCTAACATCATGCATTCAAGAGGTTCAGAGTACAAGGCTTCTTCAACCTTCAGAGGATCAAAATCCACTTGCATCTTTGGCCTTTCGCCAAATTGAAGCCTTCCTTCTTTAAATGCCTTATGCACCAAGTCCCTGAAAAGAACATATTTATAGGTTTTATGATCAAGAAATTTATGAAACTTACAAAATCCCCTTTTTTTCTGCTCTAGAGGGGGATCCTTTAAACCCTGAGGAACAATGATTTAACCATGTTTAACCAATAAGTCAAATATCTCATCGTAATTAGATATATTAAACGTGTGAGTCTTTGCAACATATTTATCTATTTTTTCTACTTCAATGGGATTTTTCCCATTCGATGGTTTTAAAACCTTACACGTGTAAGGAGGTCTAGGCTTGAGTTCAGCCACGTTGACCTCACTTGTGGCAACAGACTCTTCATTCTTAGAAGAATACGCCTCGAATGTGATATATGACACCTTCTCTTTCTTATGGTATCAACCAGTTTTGGTCTCTTCATCTTTTAGGAGTTTGATGTGTCGAACTCTATCAGCCAATTGCACCATATCCCTAAAATATTAAGTATCCAATTTCTTTCTAATAGAATAATCCAAACCGCCTGCAACTATCTCAACTAACTCGTGCTCAGGGACTTAAGTAAAACATCTAGCCTTCAACAGTCTAAACCTATTTAGGTACTGATCAACTGACTCAGCGGTCTTTCATTTGGCGTTGGCTAGTTCTTTCAGACTTATTTTCGACTGCCTCATGTAAACCTGTTCATGGAACAGTATGTCTAATTGCGTCCATGTTTGGAAGGATTATGAAGGTAGCATCGTAAACCATGTGAACGCATTTTTTGTAAGATAACTTGGAAAATATTTCAACTTCAAATCTTCATTATTCGGTATGTCGCCAACTTCGGTTTGATATCTGGCAACATGTTCGACGGTAGATTCTTCAGTATCTCCGACGAACTTGGTGAATTTTGGAACCTTCCACCCTCTAGGCAATCTTGTTTGTAAAATAAAAACTGGTAATGGGGAAGAGTATGTCGGCCTCTGTAGGCATGGGTTTATTCCATTTTGCACTATGATTCGCTCGACAATAGCTTCTAGGTTCTACTCCCCAACCATTGCCTCTTATCGAATCTGCATGAACACATGGTCGGGATCCTGGTTCCTATTAACTAAAATAACGGGAGGCCTTCGAGCCACCCTAGGAATTTGTTCGACTTTCTGATATTCTTGTTCGGCCATTTCGTCTTTCATATCCTCTTGTCGGACCGGGGTTTCCGGTCGAGGCGGAGGAGGGGGGTTCTGACGAACTTGCGCTCTAGAAGCCCCTTGGAAATCCCCTATTTGGGTCATTTTAGTTTTCAGTTGTTAATAACTCTTGGTCAAATCCTAGATTAAAGGTCTCAGTATGGTGCCCATTTGTTGAGTCAGCATGTGGATCATTTCATGATTACTTTCATCCATCTGTTGTCTCATGACTGCGACAAAACTTGATGTGAAAGTTGGGACTAACTAAGATGGCAATCCAAAACCTGGAGTTCGGCCAAATTGGCTTGCCAAAGGTCCTAACCCTTGGTAGCGTGGTAATGGCAATGATGATGTTTCACTGAATATCAAACAGATATTATGCATACTTGTCATAAGCTCAGTTGGCATTCTTAACATTATGTGCATGAGGACTATAAAACTGGGCATATATTGCCCAAAAGTTCCCATCATCGTCGACGTTGGTGTTTGACACTGACGCGGTGTTAGAATTGGCCCACTATATGCAGTCGAAATCGCAGGTATAACGTCGGAACCAACATCGATTGTTTATGACGCGACTGTGTCTCCCGTCGAAGACGTTTCTTCATGTGGTCATGGTGACACCATCTTTCCACTACGTAGTTGCATATACTGAACACAACGGGTCCCACCGAGTGTACCAATTTATTTACTCAACAATCTTTAGCCTTCCTATATATGTTTACTTGCAGGACCAGCTACAAAATCCTAGACAGATACATGTTAAGTATATGGTGGTTTTGTTGGTAAGGTGTTTGGAATACTTGAACAATAAGTGAAATGCTTTGCAAACTAGAAATGCAATAAAAGTAAGGAAAGGTAAAAGACAAGATACATATGTAAATGAAAACAACTTGACAAGTTAAATGACTTGAAAATAAAGGTGGAAGCAAAAGTACATTTTTGCAGGAAGTTAACTTTTTTCTCTCCAACGCTTGATACTTCAAGTGTATTCCTATTGCAATGCTAAAAATACCACCCTTTTGAAATGAAAATTACATTTACTTAAATAGTAGTAAGAAATAACTGTTAGGGGGTTATGTCTTATTCATGATGTGCCATGTGTCAGAGCCTATCACCCACGTTGCTGGTAACTTCCCATTCTCTGCTTCCCACGATCAATTCTCCCCATGGTAAGCTGACCTTCGACTTCGACAAACTTGCCTCTTTCTCCGACCCAACTCTCTTGGTTTTCCCTTCATTGATCCTGCTTCTGACCTCTCACTGGTCGACCTGACTTCATGCTTCTTAGGTCGAAATTTGCCAGCTAACAGGAAGTGAAGCTTGACGGAAGATAGAATTTGTTGGGAATTAACACTTAACATAATCATGACACAAGTCATTTGTAATGAATGATAATGAATCCCTTGATCAAATACTTTTAGAATAGGTCTAGGAAAATTCAGGAGTCAAAATCGAGTCAATGGTCAATAGTTGACCAAAAGCTAGTAGTTGACCAAAAAGTCAATTGTATCCAAAAGATGTAATTTTTTACCCTCTTTCCTTGTAATCCATTCTTTTGACTTGTATCTCAAGAAATATGTGTTGTAACATGAATATCCGATAAATGAATGAAATATTTTTTTCCAACTTTGTCGTTTTCTTTGGATCCAAGCAAACCTCTGAATTGAGTAACAATCATTCCAATCCTCATGCTAACCAATCCTCGTGTCGAACGTTTGGCCTAAATTTGTTACAATATGCAAATGCCGATAAATGACCTAAATGCATGATCAAATGAACAAAACCAGAAGCGATGCGAATTGAATGAGGAGGTAGGGAAAATTTTGGATATGACAGTTGCCCCTATTTAATCATCTTAAATCTGAAGGTATGAATATCAACGATTTTCAGACATTCGAGGTAGAATAGGATTAAATACAAAAAGACTAAAAATGTTGCACTCCGAAGAGAAAAGGTAGGTAGAAGTGTTTATGATTGATTTTGCACTTACAAAAGGCAAGAAAAAAATGGTACATAGGTGATTTGAATTTTTCTTCTACAAAAGGTTGAAAGATATTTTCTTGTGTAAAAGGCAAGTCAAACTTCGTTGGGGAATAAAGTTTCTCGCGCAAAAGATAGAGATAAGATATTATAGGGAACCTATTGAGTTCTATGACAAAAAATTGTTTGAGACCCCAATGGGGCTCTCTGACTTCTCTACATCTAAAACATACTGAGTTCTATGATGACAAATTGTTTGAGACCCCACCGGAGCTCTCCGACTACTCTACGTCTAGAACCTATCGAGTTCTACGATGACAAATTGATTGAGACTCCACTAAGGCTCTCCGACTTCTTTACGTCTATAACCTACCGAGTTCTACGATGACAAATTGGTCGAGATCCTGTTAGGGCTCTCCGACTTTATTTTTAAAACCTATCAGGTTCTACGACGCCAAAGGATCGGGATCCCACTAGGGCTCTCCGACTTCTCTAGGTCTAAAACTTACCGAGTTCTACAACAACCAGAGGCTGAGAATACACAAGGGTTTTCTGATTTCTCTATATTGCAAACCTAATCAGACTCTCCGATCTCTTCGTTAAAATTATAGTTATTTTCCTGAATTCATTAAAAATGTAAACTTCCCATTATATGCCAGAAAGAATCCCTCATAAATTGGTCCATCATCGAAACGACAGATTTAAGAAAAGTTTACATGATCCAGGATAAATTCAAAACACTTCGCCCTTACAGGCCTCATGCTTTGGGGACTTATGTAAATCCATGACTTTATTAGAACCCAGATAAGGGTGGTCTTGTGCATCGATAATTTATAAACAATCATAGCCTGTGTACATTCCGTGTTATTCCTTATATTTTAAAAAGCCGAATAAAGGCGTGTCCGTTACAAAGGGTCAGCCAAATAGTCATGAAGTTGTTACAGGTATTTATCGCATCTGTTGCAAATGGTTAAATGGGAGATTATGGTTATTATGGTCACAAACCTATTAATCATGACTATCCATATATGACAAGGGTTAACATTATAAAGAGGTCCTGGATACCAAGGAAAGATGGGTATCTGACCGATGAATGACATCAAAAATAGGAAAACACTAGAAAACCTTGGACCACCAAAAATGGTTGCCATTGATCATTCCTAACTAATACCTCTTAACTATATAGAACAATTGTGATCTCTCCTAGCTAAGCTTCAGGAAGATTTCTCCAAATATTATTTAACAAGAACACAACCAAACATTAACTATCATTTGGGTCAATTGATACTCGCATGGATACATACACATATAAAAGAAAAACATTTAACATTTTTTATAAGCAATCTACCAAAAAAGAGGTCACTTTGGTGATATTTTATTTTAATTTACTCACTCAAAATGTTAAACTTTGTATAAAACTACAAACAGTAGCCAAAACTTAAACAAAATTGTATTAAAGTTAATGGATAAAACAACTAAGGGACATGACCATGCAAATCGATATGGCATGCCTGTGTTCAAATTTATTTCTTCTTTGTTATGCGAAACATAACAAAAAAATACAGTTCTTAATTTTACAAAAAAAAAGATCAAAAACCTAAAAAAAATCCAAAAAAATGACATTGACATAGTGTGGGTGACGATCTGGGTGCCACAGGCCGTGACGGTCGTCACCCGCTAAGAACCAACAATGATTGTCTGTCATCTAATGATGAAGGTCTTCATCCTGAAATGGGTACTCGCCAGCCATCGTTGATGGTCGCCAATAGGGATAGGGTGCTCATCAGCAAAAATTACGCCCTTCACTGGGCTTCAGAGCGTGACGGTTGTCATTCGCTCCCAGCCTGTGATTTTTGCAGAAAACAACGACAAATCCAAAAATAAAATAAAAAATTGATGATTTTTATTCAACATCCAACACTAATTTCATGAAGACATAATCCAATAAGACCAAAAACATGAATTACAACACATAAACGTTAGTTTTTACACAAATTTGAAGATCAAAGTAAATTCAAATTTTAAAATCCTTATTTATAAAATCCCAGAAATCAAATTGAATCAGACATGGATGACTTTGATACCACTTGTTAGATCTGTTCAATACTTAATGCATTTATACTCATATAGAGATGAAGAACATAATCCTAATCTAATCCCTTTTAGTTCATGTGTTATGAACTCATATCCTTAGAACTCATATTAGAATACAATATGATGATGAAAACGGAAACGTACTTGAGTTTGTCATTGAAATCGATGAAAATTTGCGCGTATGTGATCTTCTGAATTGTAGAGTGCCTTAGAATTTCTTGATTCTCTTATGGGGATGACGAGAGAATATATGAGAACCCGTATTTATCGTTCTGCTACGAATTTGATTCATAACTCATATAAATAACTCCCTTATGGTTACTACTTAGTTTTCAATACTCGAATTTGACCTCTCATCAAATTAGAATATTAACTTATGATATTGATCCACACAATAACCTTTCATGACATATACGCTCTTAACCATAAATTTAATATCAATTATACCACTTTAATTTTAGTTAATTAAATAATAATCTTAACACATATAATATTAGTTTAATAACTAAAATTTTAACATTTTTAATTAAGATAATATATATAAAAATCAATAGTTTTTTTTAGTTTAATAACTAAAATTTTAATTTATAAATTGTTTATAATTAAATATTTGTGCACAGTTACCGAGTGAACTAGTTTAACGGAACAAAACATGATTCAGCAATATTTTATCGACTAACATTTATATGGTTCCATTAATGATGCGAACCACATATAAATTTATAAGTTTAGTGTCATTCATACGAATTTTAATATTAAAAAAGTGTTAAAATGTGTTGCTATTATTAAAACGCTCACATTTATATTTAAGTGGAGACAAATTTCAGATCTCACTCGCTTCCTAAAATAGAAATGGGTTGCTGCCAAACCCACATGTCTGGTCATTTTTTCTTCTACGAAGTAATGCCATAATTGTCAACAATAATCCACCAAAATATAAAATTATTACAGTAATAATTTGTGCATTTCGTACAATTATTATCAATCTACTCGCCTGATTCAACTCGTCACTCTGTAACTCCTCCTCCATGTCGGTTGCATCATGCATGCACTCTCCTATAAATTCTAACCTATTTACCACCGACACTTTTGAAGAAAAAAAATGTGTTAATATGTTTGATTATTGTAGGAGTACTTATTTTGTTTAATGGGCTTGAGTCTAACGTTGTCGGTTGTTTGTTGATTTCGGTCTACACCACTGATTAAATTTGGTCAAAGAACAAAAAAAAATCAAACTTTTTAGGCTGTATGTTTATGTCAAGTTGTAGGTCAAGCATAAATGTTGATCTAGGTAATAAGAAATTGACTCATACTAGTTTATTAAAGTGTGAGTTCAACATTTACTACTTATGTAGGGAATACTATTAGTAGATAGTCTTAAATGATAGTATGTGCTTGAAGTTTGTCATGATTTTAGGGAGCTTTGGATCAAGCTCGTCTAAATTTTATTTTGTAAGCAAATAAAAATATTCTTAAAAAACGACAAATGAAATATTTTACTTTTAAAAAGAAAATAGTTTGTTCATTGTTCAATTAGGCAGACGTATTATGATTAAAGAGAATAACTATAATTAATAATAAATAATATATTGTTGAGACAAACAAAGCAACTACAAGATTGATGAAACTAACGCAGAGTAATTTTAGATATGGAGAGTGAAAGAGAAGAATTGAAAGAGAGAATTGAATGTAAGAAGTTATGATTTCATTAGTTTGGGTGAGAGTGCATCTTAAACACTTGTATATAAGATACAAAATAATTGGGGCTTCAAATGATCAAGTACAATAGCAAACAATATAAAAAATCGTCCATGTAACCAGTTACACCAAAACGTGTAACCAGTTACACTAAAATGTGTAACCGATTACACTTGACACTGAATAAAATAGAAATTAATTCAGCTTCAGTGGTAACCGGTTACACCATTTTGGTTAACTGGTTACACCTTCGAAAAACAATTTTTTCTACTATTGAAATGCATATCAAACGTTGCTGTAACTGGTTACACATTTGTGGTAACCGGTTACAACACTTAAATTACTCTTCAAACTTCAACACACCACCTTAATTCAAGTGTTGCAAGTCTAACTGAAGGAGAAGAGCGATCCAAAACGCAGCGGAATTTAAAAAAAATCTCCTTTAGTGATCCTTACGAATGGGCATGATCAATGATAAAATCGTTACCTCTTGTGGCGATTGAAACCTTTGATGCAGATCTACGGAGCGATCACGAACGTTGAATGGTGACAACACCTCTACTCAGTCCACACGAACGAATTCCTTCAATCTCAATGCTAGCTGCTACGAATGAAGGCTTTGAGTGTGTGTGTGTGTGTGTGTGTGTGTGTGTGTGTGTGTGTGTGTGTGTGTGTGTATGTGTATGTGTGTGTGTGTGAGAGAGAGAGAGAGAAACAAAATTGCAACTGTACAAATGCCTCTGCACAAGGGTTCTATTTATAGAACCACTTGTGTGGGCTGCAAGCTAAAAAGCCCACTTAAGTGTATGTGGCCCATATCTTGTAATATGCCAAAATCACTTAAGCGTGTGGTACCTTACCATATTTCGTATTCTACTTAAGTACACCGTATCATACGATGTTCTACAATTCACTTAAGTGCACTGTACATTACGGCGTTCCTTTCCCTTTATCACCCTGCTTAGTGGGTCTTTTGTTCTGTCTCTTTCCATTTCTGATCATCAGAATGGACTTCCCTTTTGACTTCAGATTCTGCTCAACAGTTCTTAACATGGCTAACAGTTTAGGAAGAGATTTCTCCATATCATTCATATTGGAATTAAGGACAAATTGACTGAATCTATCTGGCAACGATTGCAAGATCAAATAAGCCGCAAGTTCCTTTCCGAGGGGAAAACTCAACCTCTCAAGGTTCTCCACATACCCAATCATCTTGAGCACATGGGGACCTACAGGGGCTCCCTCAACTAACTTGCCTTGAAAAGGGCTTTTGAAACTTCAAACCTTTCATGCCTTGCTTGCTCTTGATAGAGCATCTTCAGGTGTTCGATCATATCGAACGCTACCATGTTCTCATGTTGCTTTTGCAACTCTGAGTTCATAGTAGCTAGCATGAGGAAGGCAGTTTCATTGGCATCATCGACATGCTTCTTATAAGCATCTCTTTCTGCCTTAGGTGCAGAACTAGGAGGTTCCTCTTCAGGAACAAGTTTCTCCAAGACATACAACTTTCTATCATGTTTGAGGATAATCCTCAGATTTCGGTGTCAATCCAGAAAATTTGTCCCAGACAATTTTTCCTTCTCCAGGATTGATCGTAAAATGTTGTTAAAAGTGTTTGTTGTCATGGTAATCTACATGAAAATAATGAAAATATAAGTATCAATAACATATTTAATTAGGCCTTTAATTAAATATGCTCCCACTATTTTACTCAAAACAAATGACCCTCACCATTTGATTCGGAAAATCCCGTTGAAAGATTTTCTAGTGCGGTAGAGATTCATATTTCACTTTGTTTTAAGTCCGCGTAGGCGGATTACACAAAACTAGGTTATTTAGGTAGGAACTCCTTCCAATTGTATCTAATACAACTCTCAAATATTTTAGTTGGGTGAATAACTCCTTATTCCAATCCATCACATGGATCATTCCAACTCTTGCTTCTAAACATATATAATCTTATTATAATTTGTTTAGTTAAGTTTGACTCATTGTTTTAACAATTAGATATTACAATTATCACATCGCACCTTACTAATATAGAATATGCACCTCGCGTAGGCGAAACCTACATTATTCGATACTAGTCTTGATGAGTGCTAAAACTTGGAAAGCATAAACTTAATATTTAATTTGAGGGAGTTTGCAATTATTCTGATCTCACCGGCTTATTTATCATATAAATCGTCTCTCACATGCATCAGCATACATTCACATGCATCAACATACATAATGAAACAGTTATGGCCCCTAACGCAATTGTTCTCCCAAACCAATGAGAGAACCTAAGTTAACCTAATAATGATCTAAGCTTCTCCAACGCAAAATTTTAATGAAGAATTTATTTGAAATCGACGTCGTTTTTCGCATCAACACTTGATACTTTAAAGCACAACTCTTGCGCAGTCACAATCCTAATCGCATAACTCTTTGACAGCACAACCCTTGTGCCATCATGAACCCTAATGCACCAATTTCAGACCGTCAAACATACCTCGATTGTTAATTTAGTATGATTGATCAACACGCCATTGCTTCACCATACTAATGTCGGATCAAGAGGCAAATGATCATTGATCGCTCAAAGGAAAACAACCATTAAGTGTTTGAATGAACGAAACAGAAACAGTATATCATATATACCGTATTTTGCATCAGGATTACTTATATCATATATATGACTTGATCGATCTCAATTGCGTAACCTATGGACGATCGATGTATCGTTGCTTCACCATACTAACATCGGATTCTGAAGCATAGTCAACATCAATCATCCAAATCATACACACATGATGCCAAATTTAATTACTCATTTATTCTTTGATTCATTTTGTCTTTTAATCGTATTAATACAGAAAATACATAAAATAAACAGCTATCAGATGCATGGTTTCGTAAGTGGCTTTGATACCACTGAAGGAGAAGAGCGATCCAAAACACAGCGCAATTTTAAAAAAAAATCTCCTTTAGTGATCCTTACGAATGGGCATGATCAGTGATAGAATCGTTACCTCTTGTGGCGATTGAAACCTTTGATGTAGATCTACGGAGCGATCACGAATGTTGAACGGTGACAACGCCTCTACTCAGTCCACACGAACAAATTCCTTCAATCTCAGTGCTAGCTGCTACGAATGAAGGCTTTGAGTCTGTGTGTGTGTGTGTGTGAGAGAGAGAGAGAGAGAGAAACGAAATTGCAACTGCACAAATGCTTCTACACAAGGGTTCTATTTATAAAACCACTTATGTGGGTTGCAAGCTAAAAAGGCCACTTAAGTGTATGTGGCCTATATCTTATAATATGCCAAAATCACTTAAGCGCGTGGTACCTTACCATATTTCGTATTCTACTTAAGTACACCGTACCTTACGATGTTCTACAATTCACTTAAGTGCATTGTACCTTACGGTGTTTCTTGGTTACTCTATCTCTTATCAATCCGTCCTTTTGTGTGTGACCCTGTAGGTTTTCGCGGCATTGGCAATTATATTAAATCACGTATTTAACATAGTAAACAGTGAGCGGTATCTAACAACACATCACTACTACCCAAGACACGAAAATGTCATGTGATATGACAAATCCTTTTGTGATAATACTTATGTGTACAATTACCCTTTTGCCCTTATGTCTATATTTAACACAAGCCATAGACTGTGTCATCCTTGTCCAGTTCAATATTGGGCTCATAGACATTTATCCTGTTACGCAGGATGGGCAAATTCCATCTAGGTCACTCATGTCCCTCAGCATGCTTTGTGGAGTACCCATCAACTGTCTTTATGGTCATCCAATTACGGACAATGTTTGATCAGAAATAAGGCACTTGACTCTACATCTAGAGTATATAGTGGTTTCAGGTCAAAGGATGGTATACACCATTATCACCATGAGAATAACTTATGACACTTAGCATAACATTCTATATAGTATTCTCATAGGGGGTCAATCTAGTATAAATATTACTCTCAATATTCATACTTATGTTTAAGACTTGATAACTCCTTATCCATGATCCATGAGATGTGATCATCAGTCTATATACATAATAGTCTTAATGCTTTAATGTTATCCCACTTCACAACAAAGCTCGACTACAGATACTTTAAGAATAATGTCCTTATGTTTAATGGGATCTCATGATTAAGTCACACTTGATACATTAAACGGACTAGCTATTCTAGGGACTTTATTAAACACACATAATAAAGAAAAAGCCTTTTATTATTAATAAATAATTCGATACAAGTACCAAAAGTATTGGCCTCTAGGGCTTACACCAACACTACACATGCACATGCTCATCTTCAACCACTTGAACACATCATTTGTGACTCCCTTAGTCAGCAAATCATCAACTTGGTCCTCACTTCTGCTATATCCCAATCGTAACCTTCTTTCACTAACAAGTTTCCTCAAATAGCGAAATCTCATCTCAATGTGCTTGCTCCTCCCATGTGCAATTGGGTTCTTAGCAAGATTAATTGCGGAAACATTGTCAATTAAGAGTGTGACAACCTCATCCTCATTGTTGTCAGCTCCTCCAATAGATTCATAAGCCATACAGCTTGGCACACACATAACAAAGAAACAATGTACTCGACCTCACAAGATAAGAGTGCAACTACTGGTTCCTTCTTCGAACACTGTGAGATTGGCATTCCACCGAACATAAAGATGTATCCAGTTGTAGAATTTCAATCATCTTTATCTCCGCGCTAGTTAGAATCGATAAAACCGAGAAAATAGCATTTTTTGCCCGTATCCGCTGCTGGAAAGAGAATTCCACAACCAACAAAACCTTTGACATAACGTAGGATTCTCTTGACTGCTGACAAGTGAGACACATTCGGTCTCGCCATGAATCTACTCACAATACCGACACTAAACTCCAAGTCTAATCGTGCATTGCATAAGTAACGCAAAGATCCAATCAACCTCATATATTGAGTTGGATCAATATCTTACTCATCCTTATTCTTAGATAACTGTAGCATTGGTTCAACTGGAGAAGTGACAACATTGTAATGCTCCATTTCACACTTTTTCAATATCTCAAAAGCATATCTCCTTTGGTGCATGAGCAGTCCCATTTTGGACTTGTGGAACTCAATGCCAAGAAAATAAATCATGACACCAAGGTCGTTCATGTCCAATTCTTCCATAAGTTCACTCTTGAACTTTTAAAAGAACTCCTCTTTGATGTTCGTGATTAATAAATCATCCACATATAGATAAATGATGATTACTCCTTCACTCGCATATGTTTTCACATATACTCCATACTTCGTTACACATTTCTTGAACTCAAAATCCTTTAGGAAACCATCAATTATTTGATTCCAAACTCTTGGAGCTTGCTTAAAACTATATATCGCTTTCTCGAACTTGTAGAATTTCAGCTTTTGGTCTTTCACAACAAAACTAGGGGTTGTCCTACATATACCTCCTTTTTAAGTGGTATGTTCAAAAGCGCAAATTTGACATCCATTTGATAGATATGCCAATTATGGTTATTTGTAATTCCAACAACAAGCCTAGTGATTTCGATCCTAGCAACCGGTGCAAATACCTCCTCAAAGTCTCGCCTTCTCTTTGCAAAAATCCCTTAACCACCAATCGAGCCTTATGCTTGATTATTTCACCCTTGGGATTTGCCTTCACTTTGAACGCCCATTTCACACCAATTAGCTTTTTCCCTTTTGGTAGATCAACTAACTCCCAAGTATTCTTCTTTTTAATAGATTCCAGTTCCTCTTTCATAGTAAAAATCCACTTTGGATCACTTAAGTAATCTTCTGCATTAATGGGTTTGGATTCGGTCATAAGTGCAAAATGGACGAAATCACCATCATCATTGACTTCATTGTCACGCAACAACTCATAATCTTGGAGTCTCTAAGGCAAACCCCTTTGCCATGTTGACCTTCTTGATATTTCCTTCATTTTGGGCTTCGACGACATATTGTTCTGGCCTTCCTCCTTCCTCAGAATCTGGAAATTCGAACTTGTAACAGGTTACATCATTCTGGTAGTCAGTTACAGTCTGCATGTAACTGGTTATAGTATGTTGGTAACCGGTTACGCCCTGATGCACCTGCTTTAATTCATCAATCACGACCTCCTGACTGATCATGATCCTTCTATTTACAACATCAAACAGTTTGCAACCACCGGTAGAGTGATATCCAACAAGTATCATCACCTCTCCCTTGTCATCCAACTTCTTTCTAAGTTGACCCAGAACATGTCGGTATGCAATTGAACCGAAGACTCTCAAATGGTTCAGATTTGGCTTGAAACTCGACCATGTTTCCTCTGGTGTTACATTTTCCAGCTTCTTTGTAGGGCACATATTCAACAAAGGCAGTTGTGGATATCGTTTCTCCCCATAGCTCCTTAGATAAGTTCTTCCCCTTTAACATGCTTTTCACCATGTTCATGATCGATCGATTCTTCCTTTCGGCCATACCATTTTGTTATGGTGTATAGGGTGGTACTACCTCATGTACAATCCCTTATTGATCATAAAACCTTCCAAAGTCATTTGAGTCATATTCGCCTCCACCATTCGTTTTGACCACTTTGAGCTTATGACCACTTTGCCTCTCAACCATGGACTTAAACTTCTTAAACATTTCTAATACCTCATCCTTTCTCTTAATTAGGTATGTCCATAGTTTTCTACTATGATCATCAATAAATGTGAGAAAATATCTATTGCCACCAATGAAATCTACTTGCATCGGCCCACACACATACGAATACACCACCTCAAGGTGATTCTAGGTTCTCCGGTCTGCATCATTGCTAAACTTCCCTGTACATTGCTTAGCTTGCACATATTCTTCACAAACTTCAACTGATATGTTGATTGATGACAACTCCGTTACCATTTCATTCTTTTGCAAATCTTTGAGATCTCTAAAATTGAGATGCCCAAGACGATAATGCCACATCCACTCTTAATAACTTGCTATAGTAGTAAGACATCTACGCTCTATAACCTTCAACTTAACCTTGAAGGTTCTATTGGCATCCATAGGCGCTTTAAGGACCAAAACTCATTTTGCATCCAATGCACAACCCCTTGTTTTCCATGTGAATCTTGTAACCCTTCTCAAGTAATTGGCCAATACTTAGAAGGTTACATTTGATTCCTGAAATATACAAGATATATTTGATCAAGGAATTTCCACCATACCTACTCATGATCAAAACATCACCGACACCATCGACCATTAGAGTGGTGTCATCCACGAAATTTACTTTGTTCTTCATGGCACGATTGATTTTGACAACCCAATCCTTTTTTCATTGTATTAAACTCTTTTCATACTCATCATGGCGTCTTCCTCTTCATGCAACCGGTCAATCGTATCATTCAACCGACCATAGCTTAATTTTTCAGCTTTCTTTGAGTTGCTGCAGCTACTGTCTCACATCTATTTTCTACTATAATTCGCTTTTGTGATCATGACCAAGAGTGTATTCTCTTTATCAAACTCTTGTCTTGCAACCTTGGCTTCATCCCGTTGAGATTCCTTCTTGTTCGCATTGCATTCTTTTGCAAGATGACCAAACTATTGACACTTGTAGGACTGCTCATTGCTTTTGTTAAACCCCTTCCTTTCGCCTCTAAAGTTGCCTTGACCATCATGTTTGTTGTAGCTGCTCTCCCCCCTTTGACAAGTCATATTCTTTGAATTTTGGGACTCTTTCCCACAAAAATTCTGAAAATTCCCTTTGTTCTTCATGGACCATTTTCCTTTTGATCGCTTGTTCTTCTCATTGAAACGAGCTTGCAAAGCGATCTTCGCCTTTTCCTTATTGTTATTCCTCTCCTCCAACCTTTACCCACGAGCATAAAGAGAACTTTGCAACTATTCTTTTCTCATTGTTGCAAGATCCTTCGACTCCTCAATCGCCATAACTATGTTGTCAAATCTTGGTGTTAAAGAACTCAATATTTTAGCGACAACATACTGCTCCGTAATGGTTTCTCTGCATGCCTTCACTTGGTTCATCAACCGAGTGATTCTCGTTGTGAAATCATTGATTGTCTCCTTTTCCTCCATTTTAATCAATTCGAGATGATGTTTATGAGTTTGTAACCTCACTATCTTTGCCTTGTCATCCCATGCATAAGCTTTCTCTAAGATCTCTCATGCTTGCTTCGATGATTCACAATCACCAACTTTATCGAAATTGTCGCTATCAACACATTGATGGATGAAGAACAGCGCCTTGAAATCTTTTTTCTTCTCTTCTTTATGCATTTCTTGTTGCACTTTAGTTGCATTATGAACAAGAGGAGTAACATAATTCTTGATCACCTCAGGAACATCTTGGTAGCCAAACAACACCCTCATTTGCTTGCATCATTTGTCGTAGTTCTTCGCATCAAGGACCGGTAAATTTGCAGGGATTCTTTAATTGGAAACATGATTCATGTTGCACAAAAGGTGTTTAAGGACCTGAACCAGACTCTTGATGTCAAATGTTGGAATAAGCAACCACAAGATATGTGAAACAATGGTGGAGGGATTTTGGATGTGAAGAGTGAAAAAGGAGAACTGAGAGAGAAGTTATGATTTCATTAACTTGGGTGAGAGTTTACCCTAAACACTTATATATGAGATACAAAAAATTGGGACTTCGAATGACCAAGTACAATAGCAGAAAATACAAAAAATCATGCTTGTAACCGGTTACACCAAAACGTGTAACCGGTTACACCTGACACTGAATAAAACAAAAATTAATTAAGCTTTAGTGGTAATCGGTTACACCATTTTGGTTAACCATTTCCACCTTCGAAAAAACAGGCTTTTATGCTACTGGAATGCATATCGGACGTTGTTGTAACTGATTACACGACACCGCAAGTGCACATAATCAATCATAGTTTTAAAAGATATTGAACCCACGGAGACTAATAATCAATCTTATCATTGTCTATTGATGATATGTTTATCTAAGGCTGTAAATAAATAAAATAGAGGGAAACTAAAAACTAAGAAAAATAAAATAGA
Organism: Lathyrus oleraceus; assembly: GCF_024323335.1. Classification (NCBI taxonomy): domain Eukaryota; kingdom Viridiplantae; phylum Streptophyta; class Magnoliopsida; order Fabales; family Fabaceae; genus Lathyrus; species Lathyrus oleraceus. Next base: position 151,431,845 of record NC_066583.1, on the reverse strand, counting down.
TCTTGGACAATAATCAAATAAGAGAGACCAGAATGTGGTTTTCAGTGTACCTCTGGGACTCAATAAATTATTGGCGTTTGTTATGTTTAAAATACTTTTCGGGAGAAAATATTAGTTTAAAAACACTAGCCTCACACCGTTGTGCTATTGGCCCATGTTATATTTCAGAACCGTAAATGTCATGATGTCGCTCCACACGTACAGTTTCGAAAACACTTTTTGAAAACTACCGCCCTAATTAATGTCCAAAGCATTGTCACTGTATTTAGAAATTAAAGATCCGATTTTTATTGATCGGGTATTGGTCTCACACTGCCGTGTTATTGACCCGTACCTGAGTGTTTTGAAATCGCAAATGTAGAAAATAGATCAGACACCAGTATCACACTGTCGCGCTGTTGATTGGTATCTGAGCGAGTTGAAATTATAAATACAGAAAATTCATCGGATACTGGTCTCACACTGTTGTGTTGTTGACCAGTATCTAAATGTTTTCATTGTCATGCAAAACATTTTGAATATTAAATCTAAAAAAACAGAACCAGAAAAACAATTCAAGACTAAAGGTTACGCCAATTCAATTTACCGAGTCCTGTCGGAACGACAATCTTCATATCCCGGACTCTAGAAATTTAGTCGGACATAGTTGCGGAAATAAATAAACAATTTTGGATTTTTAAATTAAAGAAAAACATAATAATTTAAAGCGATGGTTGAAAAATAAGGTAAAAGCTTGGAATTATAACAATGGCAAAAAAATAAAGCATAAATATAAATGGTGGAAAATAAATGCGTGAAAGTAAATGAACCTGAAGATAAAAGCTGGAATATAAAACTGAATTAAAGACTTCAAATGACGACAAGATTGATCAAAGTGTTACACAAATTGTAGTCCTAAACACTAATGGTGTAGTAGTTTCCCGATGTGAGAAATCTACTACTTTTACAATGGTGATTTATGCCTTAAAATTATGAAAGAATAAATTGCAGAAAACTCGTATAAAACTTTGATCCTTTATTCTGCTAAAAATAACTATATATAGTGTAACATATGCTGAAATGCAGTCCAGAACATGCAGAAATCGTGGGAGGAAAATATGGAGGAATGGGGGAAGACTGGGTTCTTTCTGCTGCAATTTTTCAGGGGCCAAACTGCATGGAGGACGCCATGGTGCTTGTAGCAGTCTCCACAAGTGCAATAAGAGGATCCTAACCATTTTACAGAGCATGGCGGATGTCATGGTATATGTGGCGGTCGCCACAACTATTTGATTGTATTTTCTGCATTTCTTTTCTCCCTCTGATGGGCTCCATGACTTCCTAGTCATGGATGGGGACATGGAGGGCGCCATGTAGGTGGCCATCCGTGTTTTTTCTCTCTCTTCATTTTTCTCTATTTTTCATCGTTCTTGTTCGGTTTCTTCCTGTATTGACTTGTACTTGTAAAGTGCCTAAAACATGCACAAATTACAAACATAACACTACAAAATACGATAAAGTGATACTAAAACATGTGCAAATCAAGTCAAAATAAATTATGTGTTTTGGTGTTATCAAACTCTCTCACACTTAAACCTTTGCTTGTCCTGAAGCAAATGCTACACATATGAAAAAGATTTTGAAAATTATGCAGCATATAGACATCAAGACTCATGAAAACAATTGCAATCAAATACTCATTCTAGGCTATAAACTCAATTTCGGTTAGAATTACATCAATAGGTACTCACTTCCATACTAAGGATATCGTGGGAATACAAATCTGCATGGTGCAGACATAAGTCTCCCCCTATACAAACTAATCTGAATCATGTTGTCATGTATAAACCTAACTTACTCATCCTTCTCTCTATTCTTTTTCATTCCAGTGTAATCACATTAAGCCTGTTATCCTTCCACACTCATAGCAAGATAATATGTTAGTGACTATGATCATTATACGTTTTTTCTTCTTTTCTTTGCATTTTGGCTTGATTAATATCATCAAAAGAAGCTTGTACCATTGGGTTAAATGACCGGGTGAAGGTCACCTAGCTTAGAAGGAACACTCCTTTTTATTAATTTGGTATTTCCTTTTCTCTTTTAAGCATAAGACCATACACTTATTTGCATCAACTTCTTACATAGTGTGTGTTTAGGATGGTGTTGACTGCTGAATTAACTACTTAAGGAAAATTAAAGGATGAGAGTTTAAGGTTACGACATGATAAGTACTCAAATTGATATCCATATTCGGGAGACTCAAGGTGTTAAAACGATATCGATCTTATAAAGTTTTTCCAAGTTTTTACAATCTATCATAAGTATTGTCTATAGCCTAAAACTTTCAGATATGCATTATTTTTCTAAGTAAATTTTTTTGGTATGGCTCAAGAAAATGTCGGAATCAATAAGCAACAGAAAACCACGCATAAGGACTCGACAACACATGCAATGACTCTACTAAGTACTAAAAAGTAAAAACAGATAAAATCCTAAAGTCATGAGATATACTAAAAACAATAAATCTAACTAGAAAGCAATAAAATGAAGGCAATAACGTTCCTCTCCCACGCTTAAACCAAACATTGTCCTCAATGTTTTGATAAAAGTGAGAAAAAGGAATGAAAAACCTAGATGATAGGAATCAATGTCTGCCTCGGCCTCGTCCTTGGCCTTTCCACCAACCGCCTTGTCTTCCACGACCATATCCAGCTCGATCGTGCTCTCCCTCCATCTAGACCTCCATGCAAGCCAACCACTCGGATAAGGCATCAAGCATCCAACTGGTTATTACAATGATCTTTGGTTGCCTGTGAAAACCGGAGGTGCTCTAGCATCTCTTGGTGGCGGTGTTTCATGGAATTCTGAAAGGTTTGCCACTGTTGAGCCTGCTCTACCATAACAGTTTGTGAAGTCTGAATCTGCTGAATGTTATCGACCATGGTATGTTGCACTATCCTTATGTTTCACAGACGCCCTAGAAGTGAATCATGAGAAGCTTGGATCAGTTGCACATTATTTGTCATATTTGTCTGAAAGGCTTGCATCTGATCCATATGTTCCTCATGGTTGATTGTTGTGTTTGGATTTGATTTATATGATGCATCATACCTATTTATTATTGATGCATGGCATAAATCAGGTTGTCCCTCTCAGCATCTGTGGCATTCTCGACACACATCTCATTAAGTATGTCATCAAGTGTGACTTGCGTGGCCCCGAAAGAAATACCTGCAAAATGATCAAAAAAATGTGTGGCGTGTGCAGGTGAAACATGAATATGTGGGGAGTGGTGTGGTGGAGGCTGGTGTACAGGAGAGACTCGCTCTCTATGATCATACTCATCACCGATAGCATCATCAACAACGACATTCTCATGAATATCCATGGGCTCCGATTTAGCCTTAGGCTCAACTCGTAAATCATAGATCCAATTAGCCTCATTACGCATATCAGGGTGATATGGGCAAGGTAAAGCAATGTCGTGAATGGAAATGTTATGAACCATCAACAAAAGTTTCCTATTTAGCCTGGATCTAATATATCTCATGCTCTTAGAGAATCAGAGATCAAAAGAGAAGGGTGGTATAGGTTCAAGTGTAACAAGCTCTACATCTAGCCCCGAAGCACGAACAATGAAGGTAATCACTCTTCCAACTTAAATAGATCCCTTGCTAGCGGTACGAACCACATGCATGTGGGTTATCATGAATGGGGTTGAGTTAATTGGTGTCTGTGCAAGAACACCTTGTAAATAAAACATTTCTTTGGCGTTAGTCTTATTACTATTCTCCCGACAAAAAATAGTGTGAGCCAATATTTGGAGAAAGTAGCGGATGGCCGAGTTATGAATTTGAGATGTCACATTGCCCTCACAAAATGCCCAACATCGTATACCTAATTTGTATCCAATGGGGCTTCACAAATAGCCCCTTCCCCGTAAGGGAAATTTAGTAACTCAGTAAGTTGGTCGGTATTATATGCAAATTCCCTATTAAACATCCTGAACTGGACAGTCCCGAAAGTACTAGCAGTGTCAGGTTGTACTGTGTAAATGAGTGAACTAAGAAATTCTTTAGTCAACCTAGCATATTTTGCATACTTATGTGCACAAAAATTAGACAAACCTACTTTACTAATCATCCAATTAATACTATCTAACAACCCTAACCTATGTAAGCAAGTATCGTCAGTATACCTTGTCAGGTTTCCCAGTTTAGCAGAGCTTCAAATTTCTTTTGTTGTTTCCAACCATCTCTTTCGTCCCGGAAAATCACACCTTCGAAACTGGTGTTCCTTCTTGTTCCATAGTTGAGAACTTGGAAATTTTTTATGGTGAAGTATGGTGTGGAGGAGAATATGTAAGAGTGAGAATGGTGAAAATGGTGGTGGTAAATATTGGTTTAAATAGGAACGAAAGTGGAAGGTTAAAAGATGAAGGAATAATGAAATAAGTTTTTGGGAAAGTGGGGAAAGTAAATGGGGTGGGTGGAGGTTGAGAAGGTGAAAAGGTGAAATAAATGGGGTAGATTTTAAGTTTTAAAGGCTGGAAGCGTTACGGGTATCTTGGCGGACGCCATGTAATGTGTGGCGAACGCCACACAGTGTAAATATGAGAGTTGGCTTATTGAACTACATGGCGAACGCCATGTAGAGCGTGGCGAAAGCCATGCAGTGCAGAAGATAATTTTCACTTATTTTTGTGATTTTTAGTGTTGGGCTTGCTCTCTTGGGATCTAGACTTTCTTTTTGGGTCTGCATCATGGTTAGTGGTGCATAATTTGTTTTGAAAATAAAAATTAATGGATTAAAAATAATTGAAATGCATAGATTCTCCCCTTCACTTCTAATGATAAAAACGGGAAATAGTTCATCCCCTTCACTTACACAAAGCATTATCCTCAATGTTTAAAAGTAAAGACGAAAGGTAGTAAACTAGAGAAAATATCAGCCTCCATTGCGCTCCATATCTGGCCTTAAGAATATACAAATAATGTAGATTTCCTGGTATATGTGATCCATCTGCTCGGCCATCACATCAGTATAGTATATGAAATTGCGGTGGAGAATGGTCAGGTCAGTACGGAGTGTGGTAAGATCTATTTAGATGGTTTGTATCTCTGTATAGGGAACACCAAAGGGAGGTATACCAACTAATGATGAGGAAGAAGTATCAGAAGATGGAGTAGGGTGGTACTTAGGCGCAAGTGGTATCAGAGGTGGCGTCAATGACTCATCCTGAATCTATAGAGGGTAACGCCAATTGTCACGATTATGCATACTAGTCCTCTCGGGATTAGGAAGGGTGAACTAGTGAACCACGTCACACATGATTACTATCTTGTATTCATTAGGTCCCTCACGCCTCACTAATCTTGAATTCATGCAATGGTCTATGTCAATCAAATCATGCCCACACCAAGGGGTCAAGAGAGATATCTAGTTACGTAGGCCTAAGGCTACAACTATGTGGGTAGTAGTACTGCCTACGTAAATATTCTTTATCTCCTAATTTGTTACTCTGTCTAAACCAACAAGCAAGAAAGCAACAGAGTTGATAATCTATATTAAAAGATACTAAACATGAAGAATAATTATTCCCTACTTATTGGACCTATGTTACTATCTTTCCCCCAAAAGGTTTGAGTCGTAACCATCTGGAAATACCTAATGGTTGGGTTATGAATCAGGTCTTAGTTCATTCTAATATGGTCCGATGGGTAATATTCTGTAACCCCATCCCAGAAATAGTCGAGATCGAATCAGAACTCATCATCAATGGGTACCTCAGAATAGACATGAGGGTCATGCTAGAATGCTAGGAGTTAGTCTATGAGTGTGACCTGAAAGTAAATAAAATAAGTTAGTACTGATTAATAAGTTAGTTTATTGCTTTAAAATATCGAGGGAAAAATGAGAGTAATATGAATCAAAAATCATGGGTTACCTCCCACGTAGCACTATGTTTAATGTAGGTAGCTTGACAAAGTTTCTAGTGCATCTAATCTTGCAAGGTTGCGGGAAGCTCTTCTAAACTTAAGCTGGTATAATAATTCGCGTCCTCGACAAAATGGTAATGCTTTAGTAGTTTCCCGTTTACAATGAAAGGCTCGTTGGACTTGCCTAATATTTCAAAAACACCATTTTAGAAGACTTTAGTTACTTCGAAGGGTCCTGACCATCAAGAGCGGAGTTTTCCAGGGAAAAGTCTTAGTCAAGAATTAAAAAGGAGAACTAGCTTCCCTTGTTTGAATTCTCTCCTTGTTATTCTCTTATCGTGCCATCGCTTTGTTCTTTCTTTATATATTTGGGTGTTTTCGTAAGTATCTAATCTTAGTTCCTCCAGCTCGTGTAAGTCAAGAATCCGCTTACCACCAGCAGCCTCATAGTCCATATTCAGAGTTCTACTGGAAAACGGCATGACTTACCATAAACAAGTTTAAATGGTGTAGTTCCAGTTGGTGTCTTGAAAGATGTCCTATAGGTCAACAAACTCTCTTGCAACTTTGATGACCAATCTTTTCTAGATATATCAACTATCTTTTCTAAGATTTTCTTAGTCTCCCTATTGGAGACTTCGATCTGTCCACTCATTTGTGGATGGTATGTGGTTGTTATGCGGTGTTTTACTCCATACTTAAGTAACCGTTTTTCCAATATTCTTGATATGAAGTGAGATCTGTAACACCCCAATTAAAATAAGATAATTATTTAATTTAAATTAATATTTTATTTATTAATTTAATTGAATAATTGGAAGTTGGATTATTATTATTATTTTGGAATAATCATTATTGGGTTATTATTTTATTGGAATAAAATAAGTTGGAATAATAAAAAGTCCCATTTTTGGTAAAAAGGGTTTGCACGTGAAAAGGAAAACATAGAGAAGCGGTTGAAAGTGGAAAAAAGGCAAAGAGGCAGAGCAAGAGAAGAGGAAGAGCTTGAAGCTAACGGAATTTGCCGGATTAACTCAGGTAAGGGGGGTTTATCATCGATTAACGGGTATTATGGGATAGTATGTGATGGGTAGTGAGAAACCATTGTTTTACCTCTGATTAGATTGATGCATGATGAATTGTGAACTCTTTGGATGAACGAAATTGGGGTATAATTGAGAAAGAATTCGTAGGAATTAGATGTAAAAGTGTCAAATTTTGTGTAATCGAATAAGATACGAATTGTGTTGAAAATATGAATGATTTCTGTGTAGAAATTGGACTGTGGAAGGTTGGTTTGAGTAGATCTCGTAGCAGAGAAAGCCATTGCAGATCTGAGAGTTCTGGTTTCTGGTCATACGCGTATGGCACTAGGCAATACGCATATGAGATGGCTGGTACGCGTATGGCACTAGGCAATACGCGTATGGATGAGGAAGATGAAATTTTGAACGTGAAATGGTCTCTGGTGGTACGCGTATGGGGAAGTGATACGCGTAGCATACGCGTATGGGAATGGCCAATACGCGTATGGACTTGGTCAGGTTTGGGCAATACGCGTATGGGCATAGGCAATACGCGTATGGGCAGAATTGTGATTTTTCTGTGCTGTTGTTGTGCAGTTTTTGGTTGTTTAGGCTGAGTGATGTACTTAGCGGATGTATGATGTAGCAGGGATCATTTCCCGTTGTGTTGAGTAGTATGGGTATTAGTAGAGTGTGCTAATACTGTATTTGGTTATGTGGCATGATGTGATATGCTTTTGCGATAAAATGTATTAATGATGTGTGATGATAAGCATGATGCTGTGAATGTATCAGTTATGTATGCATTTGGGAATAGACTGTTTTATGGCTTAGAGTGTGAGCTTATGCCTATTATTGAATTGTTGTTGTTGTTGTTGCATTGCTAGGTGATTAGCATGCATATTCTAGCCTTTGGGGCTGTAGCTAATTCCCATGGTGAGGAATTAGTGAGTGAATCATTGTGGATTTGTTGTTGATGTTTGCATGCTAGATGATTAGCTTGCATAGTCTAGCCTTCGGGGCTGTAGCTAATTCCCACGGTGAGGAATTAGTGAGTGAGTCATTAGATCTCAAATGAGTGGGACTAGTGAGCTTAGTAGCCGTATCTGGATTTGATCGGTGAGCTTGAACTGTATGTTCAAGATTAGTCGGTACCGCATATGTTGAGTCTCATTGCATAATGAATGTATGGCATGTAATATGAATGGATGTATTCCAGTATTATATGTGTGTTGTGTGTTGTGTTGTTGATGTTGAGTATGGTTGAGATTATACATATGCTATATGTTACTGTTGAATATGATGTTTGAATGGATATTGCCGTTGCTGAGTGCGTAGTCTGATTAGGGTGAATTGATGTGTTATTACTTAGCATTACATGTTGTTCTATAATGCTTATTATATTGATTGAGGAACTCACCCTTACATCTATTTTTCAGGTAACGAGCAGTGAGTTGAGTAGAAGCTAGTGCTATGGAGTCTAGTGTCGTCCTTAGTGGGTCATGCTCTGGTAGATGTAACATCGGGAGGGAATGTTTGACTATGTTTTAATTTAGTTGTTGATTCAACTTTACATGTAATGTGGTACATGATTTGAATGCCGATGTTTGTACCCGCTGCGAATTATGCAAAAGAGTCTTATTTTGATTTAATAAATGAGCCTGACAGGATATTTTGATAATTGTTGTGAAATGATTGTGTGACACCCTTCGGGGCATAATTACTCTGATTGATATGTTATTATTTTAATTAAATATTTTGGGGTATTTAGAAGGGTGTTACATTAGTGGTATCAGAGCATAGTCGGTCGAGTCGAGTCATAATTATTCTGTTTCCCCTGTACGGGATAGGCGTTGTGTAACCCTATCAGTACTAATTGTTTTAGCTTGTTGGGTTTTCAGAATAGAGATGGCTGGAAGAGGTAGAGATGATGCTGCAATTGCTGAGGCTCTGGGTATGCTAGCTGGAGTACTTGGAGGGAATCCAAATGTTGTGGGAATGGGAGCTGCTCGTCAACTGAGTGAGTTCCAGAAGAATAATCCTCCAATGTTCAAGGGAGCATACGATCCAGATGGTGCTCAGAAGTGGTTGAAGGAGATTGAGAGGATCTTCAGAGTAACTGAGTGTGCCGATAACCAGAAGGTCAGGTTCGGTACGCATATGCTATCAGAAGAAGCAGATGATTGGTGGGTTGCTACCCGCACTGAGTTGGAATCTGCTGGGAATGCTGAGATCTCTTGGGCTGTGTTCAGAGAGAGATTCCTGAGGAAGTATTTTCCAGAGGATGTTAGAGGGAAGAAAGAGATAGAGTTCTTGGAATTGAAGCAGGGTAACCGGTCTGTTACTGAGTATGCTGCTAAGTTCACAGAACTGTCAAAGTATTATACTCCCTATAGTGAGGCTACTGGGGAATTTTCCAAATGCGTGAAGTTTGAGAACGGGTTGCGTCCCGAGATCAAGCAGGCGATTGGATATCAGCGGATCAGGGTGTTTTCTGATTTGGTTGACTGTTGCAGGATTTTCGAACAGGATTCCAAGGCTAGAGCAGAGAGCTATCAGCAAAGGGTTGATAGAAAAGGTAGGAACCAGAACGATCGTGGAAAACCGTATGCAGCTGGCAAAGGTTTTCAGGGTCAGAGTGGGATGAAGAGGCCTAGTGGGGGAGACTCTAGTGCTCCTGTTAAGTGTTACAGATGTGGTCGGGCTGGACATCGTGTTCATGAGTGTACCAGTGCTGAGATGAAGTGTTTCAAGTGTGGAAAAGGTGGTCATTTGGCTGCAGAGTGTCGGTTGAAGACTGTGACTTGTTTCAAATGTGGAGAGTTGGGTCATATCAGTCCACAGTGTCCTAAGCCGAAGAAAGAGAATCAGTCAGGAGGCAAGGTCTTTGCTTTATCAGGTTCTGAGACTTCTGCAGATGATCGGTTGATCCGAGGTACGTGTTATATTAATGGCTTTCCTCTTGTAGCTATTATTAACACCGGTGCTACTCATTCCTTTATATCTTTGGATTGTGCTGTGAAACTTAAGTTAGAGATATCTGAGATGCGTGGTAGTATGGTGATTGATACTCCTGCGAAGGGTTCAGTGACTACTACTTCGGTTTGTTTGAATTGTCCTTTGAGTATTTTTGGTAGAGACTTTGGAATGGATCTTGTGTGTCTTCCACTAGTACAGGTTGATGTTATCCTGGGTATGAACTGGTTAGTGTTTAACCGAGTCTATATCAACTGTTTTGATAAGACTGTGATTTTTCCTGAGATTGAGGAAGGAAAGAATTTGTTCCTATCTGCAAGACAGGTGAATGAGGCAGTAGTAGATGGGGCAGAGTTGTTTATGCTGTTAGCGACTATGGAAGTTAAAGATAAACGGGTGATTGGTGATCTAGCTGTGGTGTGTGATTTTCCTGATGTGTTTCTGGAAGAGGTGAATGAATTGCCGCCAGAGCGTGAAGTTGAGTTCTCGATTGATTTGGTACCTGGTACTAGACCGATATCGATGGCTCCATATCGTATGTCTGCTGTTGAGTTAGCTGAATTGAAGAGTCAGCTGGAAGATCTGTTGGATAAGAAATTTATTCGTCCGAGTGTGTCACCGTGGGGTGCACCAGTGTTATTGGTTAAGAAGAAAGAAGGTACTATGAGGTTGTGTGTGGACTACAGGCAACTGAATAAAGTGACGATCAAGAATCGGTATCCTTTACCGAGGATCGATGATTTGATGGATCAATTGGTTGGTGCTAGTGTGTTCAGCAAAATAGATTTGAGATCTGGGTATCATCAGATACGTGTGAAAACTGAAGATATTCAGAAGACTGCTTTCAGAACAAGGTATGGACATTATGAGTATTCTGTAATGCCTTTTGGTGTGACTAATGCGCCTGGAGTATTTATGGAGTATATGAATAGGATTTTCCATCCGTACCTGGACAAGTTTGTAGTAGTGTTTATTGATGACATTTTGGTGTATTCGAAATCTGAAGAAGAGCATGCTGAGTATTTGAGAGTGGTTTTAGGAGTTCTACGAGAAAATAAGTTATTTGCTAAACTGTCTAAGTGTGAATTTTGGTTAGAAGAAGTTAGTTTTCTTGGTCATGTGATTTCAAGAGGTGGTGTTGCTGTTGATCCTTCTAAGATAGAAGCGGTGTCTAAGTGGGAAGCTCCGAAGTCAGTTTCTGAGATAAGGAGTTTTCTTGGACTTGCAGGTTATTATAGAAAATTCATTGAGGGATTTTCCAAGTTGGCGTTACCGTTGACAATGTTGACTAGAAAGGGGCAAGCGTTTGTTTGGGATTCAAAATGTGAAGAAGGTTTCCAAGAGTTAAAGAAAAGGTTGACTACTGCTCCTATCCTGATATTACCGAGTTCGTCGGAACTATTCGAGGTTTATTGTGATGCTTCATTGTTGGGTTTAGGTGGTGTATTGATGCAGAATAAGCAGGTTATAGCTTATGCTTCGAGACAACTGAGAGTTCATGAGAGGAACTATCCGACGCACGATTTAGAGTTGGCAGCTGTGGTATTTGTTCTGAAGTTATGGAGACATTATTTGTACGGGTCAAGATTTGAAGTTTTCAGTGACCATAAAAGTTTAAAGTATTTGTTCGATCAGAAAGAGCTGAATATGAGACAGAGGAGATGGTTAGAATTTCTGAAGGATTATGATTTTGGTTTGAATTACCATCCGGGTAAAGCAAATGTAGTGGCTGATGCATTGAGTCGGAAATCATTGCATATGTCTATGTTAATGGTTAAGGAATTGGATTTGATTGAGCAGTTTAGAGACTTGGGTTTGGTGTGTGAGAGTACTCACAATAGTGTTAAATTGGGTATGCTGAAGTTAACAAGTGGTATTTTGGATGAGATTAGAGAGGGTCAGAAATCCGATATGCTTTTGGTTGACAAGTTGACTCTAGTGAATCAAGGTCAAGGTGGTGAATTCAGAGTTGATGAGAATGGTGTTTTGAGATTTGGTAATCGGGTGTGTGTTCCGGACGTTGCCGAACTTAAGAAGAGTATTCTTGAGGAAGGACATCGTAGTGGCTTGAGTATTCATCCTGGAGCTACGAAGATGTATCATGATTTGAAGAAGTTATTTTGGTGGCCGGGAATGAAAAGAGAAATTGCGAGTTTTGTTTATTCCTGTTTGACTTGTCAGAAGTCAAAGATTGAGCATCAGAAGCCGTCTGGGCTAATGCAACCGTTGGCTATTCCAGAGTGGAAGTGGGATAGTATCAGTATGGATTTTGTTTCTGGGTTGCCGAGGACAAGTAAGAATTTTGAGGCTATTTGGGTGATTGTGGATAGATTGACGAAGTCGGCTCATTTCATTCCGATCAGAATGGATTATCCGTTAGAGAGATTAGCCGAGTTGTATATTGAGAAGATTGTAAGTTTGCATGGTATTCCGTCGAGTATTGTTTCGGACAGAGATCCTAGATTTACATCGAAGTTCTGGGAAGGTTTGCAGAGGGCTTTGGGAACTAAGCTGAGATTGAGTTCTGCATATCATCCGCAGACTGATGGTCAGACTGAGAGGACGATTCAGTCATTAGAGGATCTTTTGAGAGCTTGTGTTTTGGAAAAGGGAGGTGCTTGGGATTGTTATTTGCCTTTGATTGAGTTTACCTACAACAATAGTTTTCATTCGAGCATTGGTATGGCACCGTTTGAAGCCTTGTATGGTAGGAGATGTCGGACACCTTTATGTTGGTATGAGCCCGGTGAGAGTGCTGTGGTTGGACCGGAGATTGTTCAACAGACTACAGAAAAGATTAAGATGATTCAGGAGAAGATGAGAATTGCTCAGAGTCGTCAGAAGAGTTATCATGATAAGAGGAGGAAGTCACTTGAGTTCCAAGAGGGAGATCATGTGTTTCTTCGTGTTACTCCGATGACTGGTGTTGGTCGGGCTTTGAAGTCGAAGAAGTTGACACCTCGATTTATCGGTCCTTATCAGATTTTGGAGAGGATAGGAGAGGTAGCCTATCGTATCGCTTTACCGCCGTCGCTTGCGAATTTGCATGAGGTTTTTCATGTGTCTCAGTTGAGGAGGTACATTCATGATCCGTCGCATGTAGTCCAAATAGATGATGTACATGTGAGAGATAACCTGACTGTGGAAACATCACCTATGAGGATCGAGGATCGAGAGTTGAAGCAGTTGCGGGGTAAAGAGATTGCCTTAGTGAACTTAAGCTGGTATAATAATTCGCGTCCTCGACAAAATGGTAATGCTTTAGTAGTTTCCCGTTTACAATGAAAGGCTCGTTGGACTTGCCTAATATTTCAAAAACACCATTTTAGAAGACTTTAGTTACTTCGAAGGGTCCTGACCATCAAGAGCGGAGTTTTCCAGGGAAAAGTCTTAGTCAAGAATTAAAAAGGAGAACTAGCTTCCCTTGTTTGAATTCTCTCCTTGTTATTCTCTTATCGTGCCATCGCTTTGTTCTTTCTTTATATATTTGGGTGTTTTCGTAAGTATCTAATCTTAGTTCCTCCAGCTCGTGTAAGTCAAGAATCCGCTTACCACCAACAGCCTCATAGTCCATATTCAGAGTTCTACTGGAAAACGGCATGACTTACCATAAACAAGTTTAAATGGTGTAGTTCCAGTTGGTGTCTTGAAAGATGTCCTATAGGTCAACAAACTCTCTTGCAACTTTGATGACCAATCTTTTCTAGATATATCAACTATCTTTTCTAAGATTTTCTTAGTCTCCCTATTGGAGACTTCGATCTGTCCACTCATTTGTGGATGGTATGTGGTTGTTATGCGGTGTTTTACTCCATACTTAAGTAACCGTTTTTCCAATATTCTTGATATGAAGTGAGATCTGTAACACCCCAATTAAAATAAGATAATTATTTAATTTAAATTAATATTTTATTTATTAATTTAATTGAATAATTGGAAGTTGGATTATTATTATTATTTTGGAATAATCATTATTGGGTTATTATTTTATTGGAATAAAATAAGTTGGAATAATAAAAAGTCCCATTTTTGGTAAAAAGGGTTTGCACGTGAAAAGGAAAACACAGAGAAGCGGTTGAAAGTGGAAAAAAGGCAAAGAGGCAGAGCAAGAGAAGAGGAAGAGCTTGAAGCTAATGGAATTTGCCGGATTAACTCAGGTAAGGGGGGTTTATCATCGATTAACGGGTATTATGGGATAGTATGTGATGGGTAGTGAGAAACCATTGTTTTACCTCTGATTAGATTGATGCATGATGAATTGTGAACTCTTTGGATGAACGAAATTGGGGTATAATTGAGAAAGAATTCGTAGGAATTAGATGTAAAAGTGTCAAATTTTGTGTAATCGAATAAGATACGAATTGTGTTGAAAATATGAATGATTTCTGTGTAGAAATTGGACTGTGGAAGGTTGGTTTGAGTAGATCTCGTAGCAGAGAAAGCCATTGCAGATCTGAGAGTTCTGGTTTCTGGTCATACGCGTATGGCACTAGGCAATACGCATATGAGATGGCTGGTACGCGTATGGCACTAGGCAATACGCGTATGGATGAGGAAGATGAAATTTTGAACGTGAAATGGTCTCTGGTGGTACGCGTATGGGGAAGTGATACGCGTAGCATACGCGTATGGGAATGGCCAATACGCGTATGGACTTGGTCAGGTTTGGGCAATACGCGTATGGGCATAGGCAATACGCGTATGGGCAGAATTGTGATTTTTCTGTGCTGTTGTTGTGCAGTTTTTGGTTGTTTAGGCTGAGTGATGTACTTAGCGGATGTATGATGTAGCAGGGATCATTTCCCGTTGTGTTGAGTAGTATGGGTATTAGTAGAGTGTGCTAATACTGTATTTGGTTATGTGGCATGATGTGATATGCTTTTGCGATAAAATGTATTAATGATGTGTGATGATAAGCATGATGCTGTGAATGTATCAGTTATGTATGCATTTGGGAATAGACTGTTTTATGGCTTAGAGTGTGAGCTTATGCCTATTATTGAATTGTTGTTGTTGTTGTTGCATTGCTAGGTGATTAGCATGCATATTCTAGCCTTTGGGGCTGTAGCTAATTCCCATGGTGAGGAATTAGTGAGTGAATCATTGTGGATTTGTTGTTGATGTTTGCATGCTAGATGATTAGCTTGCATAGTCTAGCCTTCGGGGCTGTAGCTAATTCCCACGGTGAGGAATTAGTGAGTGAGTCATTAGATCTCAAATGAGTGGGACTAGTGAGCTTAGTAGCCGTATCTGGATTTGATCGGTGAGCTTGAACTGTATGTTCAAGATTAGTCGGTACCGCATATGTTGAGTCTCATTGCATAATGAATGTATGGCATGTAATATGAATGGATGTATTCCAGTATTATATGTGTGTTGTGTGTTGTGTTGTTGATGTTGAGTATGGTTGAGATTATACATATGCTATATGTTACTGTTGAATATGATGTTTGAATGGATATTGCCGTTGCTGAGTGCGTAGTCTGATTAGGGTGAATTGATGTGTTATTACTTAGCATTACATGTTGTTCTATAATGCTTATTATATTGATTGAGGAACTCACCCTTACATCTATTTTTCAGGTAACGAGCAGTGAGTTGAGTAGAAGCTAGTGCTATGGAGTCTAGTGTCGTCCTTAGTGGGTCATGCTCTGGTAGATGTAACATCGGGAGGGAATGTTTGACTATGTTTTAATTTAGTTGTTGATTCAACTTTACATGTAATGTGGTACATGATTTGAATGCCGATGTTTGTACCCGCTGCGAATTATGCAAAAGAGTCTTATTTTGATTTAATAAATGAGCCTGACAGGATATTTTGATAATTGTTGTGAAATGATTGTGTGACACCCTTCGGGGCATAATTACTCTGATTGATATGTTATTATTTTAATTAAATATTTTGGGGTATTTAGAAGGGTGTTACAAGATCCACTGTCACTGATGACTAGTCTCGGATACCAAATCTAGTGAAGATAATGTTTTTAAACATCTTGAACACGACTCGTGCATCGCTTTTATATGAAACTATCGCCTTAATTGACTTAGATATGTAATCTACTACGACAAGTATGAATTTATTTCTAAATGATGATGGGAAAGGACCCATGAAATTAATCCCCCATACGTCAAAGACTTCTACTTCTAAGATGTTTTTAGAGATATCTCATTGCATCATGAGATATTACCAGTGCGTTGACACCGATCATATTTAGTGGCAACGACGTGGACGTCCTTCCATAAGTGAGGCCCATAGAGGCCTGCTTGGAGAATTTTCGCACAAGTCTTAGATGTGCTAGCGTGCCCTCCATAGGGGGAAACATGGCAGTGAGTTATGATGTCATCAATCTCTTCTTATGGGACACAACATAGGAAAAGATCATTGGTGCCTATTTTGAATAAGAGGGGTTTGTCCCAATAGTATTGTTTAAGGTCATGGAAAAACTTCTTTTTCTGTTGATATGTTAAATCGGGGAGTAATACTCTGGCTGCTAGGTAGTTGACGAAGTCAGCATACCATGGGATTATGGATTGCAAAGATATGGCTTCCACATCTTTGACATTTTCATCACCATAGTCTTCCTCTTCATAAGAATTATCCAATTGAGAACAACTGGGTGTGTTATTTCCTAAGTGTGCTACAAGTCTTTCATAGGGGAAGTCATCGTTGATTGACACTTGTTCGGTCTTGACATTTTCCAACCTAGAAAGCTGATATGCCACCACATTCTCTGTTCCCTTTTTGTCTTTTATTTCTAAGTCAAAATCTTGCAGCAGTAGGATCCATCTAAGGAGCCTTGGTTTGACGTCTTTATTACTCAGTAGATACCTAATAGTCGTATGGTCTGTGTAAATGATGATTTTAGCTCATACTAAATAGGAACATAATTTGTCAATCGCGAAGACCACAACTAGGAGTTCTTTCTTAGTTATGGCATAGTTCATTTGAGTTGTGCCCAAAGTTCTACTAGTGTAGTAGATGACATGTAACTTCTTTTCCTTCCTTTGGCCTAAGACAACTCCTACCACATAATAACTTGCATCACACATGATTTCAAACGGCTGATTCCAATTTGGAGGTTGCATAATAGGTGTAAAAATTAAGGCTTATTTTAGCAGTTGAAATGCTTCTAAACATTTTTCATTGAAAATAAACTCATCATCTTTCATTAAAAGGCCGGTCAGGGGTTTAGTTATCTTAGAGAATTCTTGAATGAAGCGTCGGTAAAAAATGGCATGTCCAAAACCTCAAACCTATCTAATTCTAAAATTAGAGATCCCAAGTTTGTTTTTGTTGAAATCAAACCATACATCAGAGTGTATACCCGACCACCACGTAAAATTAGTAACTGATAAACCTAAACTAGCTCACTTATTTGCACAATGATTACCCTCCCTAAAAATATGAGTAGCCAAAAAATTGAAATCTTTAATCATCAACAAACAATTGTGCCACCGATTCCGAAGCTTCCAAGGCACAAATGAAGAATTGTTGAAAGCCTTAACAAGTAATAAGGAATCCGACTCCAATTAGAGATTACAGCAATTATGAGAAAAAGCCCATTCCATAGCCAAAATAGCACCTGTGATTTCAGCAAAGAAAGCATTAATAGGAGGTAAATTGCAAGCAAAATTCCCTAAATGCTTCCCAAGATGATTATGGAACATATCGCCACAAGCTACTTTAATAGGAGAACCACCGGAGGCGCCATCAATGTTAAGTTTGATCCAACCGACCAAAGGAGGACACTACAAAACCTCCTTCAGAACTTTTGGCCTAGGAGGATGAATTTGGACATCAAAATTCTTTAAAATCTGAAACTCCCACATGTCGGAACCGAAAACTGCAGCGCAAGAGTTCCCAACCAAAGAGGTCAAAGAAAAAATAGAAGAACAAGACAATTTCCAAGGGGTAACAACATCCTAAAACCAGGCCTGGTTGCGATCTAGCCAAATCACCTTGACCGTATTTATGAAAGCTACCGTAATGACTGCCTTGCATTGGGCATCAACACAACTATTCATAATCACTTTGCAGTCCTTCAAACTAGAAATATTACGCTGAATATCAAGCAAATGTTTCAACTAATTCCAAATAGAAGTAGCATATTTACAAGAGAAAAAAAGATGTTCCATGTTATCCTCACCATTAGCGCAAAGGATGCACATTGAGGGAAGGAAAAGGCCTCTAATCGCAAGTTTATCATCAGTGGAAAGTTTTGCAAGAGTCAATTTCCAAAAAACTAAAGAGTTGGAGGGGGAATGAAGGAGCTCCAAATGAGCTTACCCCAATCCGAAACAGGAGATCGAATGTTACAATGCCTGTAAGTATCTTTGGCAGTGAGAATTCCATTATCAGTAGAACATCATCTAAGGTTATCATTAAGCTTATCATTGGGATGCAAATCCGGCACCATCAAAGAAAGCTCCAAATGCAACAAAGCCAACATGCTTGGCAAAAGAATATAGTTGTTAAGAATGATGTCAATCAACATAACTTTTAAGTTGTGATGTTTGTCTTCAGGAATTTGGAGAAAAGAGACTAAAGGTTGGCCGCACCAATTGTCCTTCCAGAGATTAATCTTTTTCCCGTTACCGATTTGCCAAATAGAATTTTCCGTCACATCAGGAAGGTAAGCTTTCGAACCGGACCAAATTGAAGAGAAAACATGATACCGCACCTGCCTCCCATTCTTACACACCCTATCCTTCAAAATGGAACACCTAATATCTGACGCATTAAAAATATACCAACATTGTTCTCGATTTATTGCTTCATTGATAGTTCTAAGCAACCTTAAACCCACACCACCACTATTCTAAGCCTTACAACATTGGTTCCAGACAACTGTCACAAGCTTCCTTTTATGAATGTCTGCACTCCAGATAAAATTCCGACACCACTTATCAACCACGTGGATTAAACTAGCAAGCCAAAAATAGATTCTGACAGAATACAAGAGCATACTATGAATAACCAACTCGACCAATTAAATCCTACCAACAATAGTCAATAGACTGACCTTCCAAGACGTGAGCTTAACTTTGATTTTATCAACAACCGAAAGAAAATGGTTGACTTTAGACCGCCCTTTAAAAATGGAGACTCCTAACTAAGAGAAAGGTAAACTAATAACAAATAATACATAAATCAAATGATATTATATAATTTATTAAACTTATAATATTTAATAAATTAACATTGAAACTAGTTGTTTGACAAATGTAACATTTGAACTATACGATAAATATAGAAGCAATATTAATTATTAAAAAAAAAACTTATGATTTATAAGAGTATTAACGATCTGTAACTATGAGTTGGAAAAATATCTTTTGCCAAACAGCCGCATGTGTTCTTTCCTTGCTTAGCTGACTTAAAGAAATTTTTTTCTCAATCTTTATTCTTTCCTCATAGTTTCCGCTTCCGTAAGACCCTGCCTCTCCTCCGGCCATTAACTATTTTTCTTTTATTCTTTTTTCTCGAATGTTACATTTTTTAACTTATTTTCGTCGGCAATATCTAACAAAATTGAATTAAAAATAGTAATAGTGACTTTGGCAGAAGCAACTAGCGACCAAACTCTCTCATTTTTTTCTTCACACTCTCCGCTATTTAAATCCTCTCTATTTCACTCTACCAACACGTTTCGATTCAAATCTCACTCTCTCTCCGCGTATACACAATGCAGAGATAGCATCTCGCTCTTCCTCTTAGATCTGATTCTCTCTCAACAACCAGAGGTACGTGCTCCCAATCTTCATTCCTCAGATCGAGTTCATCTTTTTCATGCAGTCAATTTTGATTCAAACTTCACCGTTTTTTTCTAGCAATCTAGATCCGTTTGATTATTGTTCGTTTCAGTATGTTGAACCTTTCGTTTTCTGCATCTTAGTTCGATTTGAGAGTATGTGTCGGTGATAAATCTTGCTGATAATGAAAGATTCAACTGATTGAACTTTATAGCGGTTTGATTTTAACTTTGAAGTGTGAAAACGTTCTGATCTGTATGTTTTGTATTGTGATTTCGTTATCTTACTGATTGAACGCTGCATTCGTTAAGTTTTTTTTTCTTTCCTGATTTGTGATTGTGGTTTATAGCTGATTAATTAGTAATTTAGTAGGCTTAGTTTCCTGATTTGTGTTTGAAGTCTTAAGTTTAGTAGTTCTTGACCAGGTATAAATCATCGGTGAGTTGAGATCGTTTCCTCGGAGCGATGGCATTAGGAAAATATTCTAGAGTAGATGGTAGAAGATCAGCGTCGGGTTATTGTTCAACAGTGACTATTGTTGTGCTTGTTGCTCTATGTTTGGTTGGGGTTTGGGTGATGACGTCATCTTCTGTAGCTCCTGTGCTAAATGGTGGAGATGGAGATGTGGCTCAGGAGAGTAAAAATGAGGTGAAAGAGCAAAGTGAGGTGAAAGAACCGGCGAGTGATAGTGATAATGATAATAGTAATGCTAGGCAGTTTGAAGATAATCCGGGTGATTTGCCTGAGGATGCAACCAAGGGGGACAGTAATGTCACCTCTGAAGAGAAGTCGGAGGAAAGTTCTGCGGAGGCGGAGAAGTCTGCTGAAGATACAAAGACCGAAGATGAGGGGAAGAAAACAGAAGAGGAAGGTTCCAATACAGAGAATGTTGAACAAAACTCAGAAGCTACGGAAAGTAACAAAGATAGTGGAGAGTCCAGTAAGGAATCTGATTCTGATGAGGGTGAAAAGAAAGATGAATCAGATGACAGCAACAAGTCGAGTAACTCTAATGAAACAAATGATAATAATATAGAGGAGAAGGTGGAACAAAGTGACAACAAAGAATCTGATGACAATTCTAGTGAAAAGAGTACAGATGATAATGCAAAAGACCAAAGTTCAAATGAGGTGTACCCTTCAGGGGGTCAGTCTGAGCTTCTAAATGAAAATTCAACTCAAACTGGATCTTTTTCTACTCAGGCAGCAGAGTCAAAGAATGAAAAGGAGTCTCAGGAATCTTCCAAGTCTGGGTACAATTGGAAAGTTTGTAATGTTACCGCCGGCCCCGACTTTATCCCATGCCTTGACAACTGGAAAGCAATTAGGAGTCTTCGGAGCACTAAGCACTATGAACATCGTGAAAGGCACTGTCCTGAAGAACCTCCTACCTGCCTTGTCTCTCTTCCCGAGGGATATAAGCGTTCTATTGAGTGGCCTAAAAGCAGAGATAAGGTCGAAATCAAATTTTTAAATTGTCACGCTCTGTTTGTTTTCTCTTTCCTTTCCTAAATTTATGTTATTTTTCCTGCAGATTTGGTATTACAATGTTCCACACACTAAGCTTGCTGAAGTTAAGGGGCATCAAAATTGGGTGAAAGTCACAGGCGAGTACCTTACTTTTCCTGGTGGCGGAACCCAATTCAAGCATGGGGCACTTCATTACATTGACTTTATACAAGAGGTAAAATATGCATTTTGTTTGGATTGAATTTAACTTTGCTTTTGTTCATAACTTGTATATGCTAAAAAACTGACTATCCATTCAAATTTTCATGATCAATACATAATCAATGTAATTCCTAACTTGTTATGTCCTTCGAGAAAATATCATCTCTTCAACAACATACTCGCTAGTCTACATAGACTTGTGAAGGGGCCATAGACTCGACTCGTAAAGGTCTATGAAAAAAAAAAGACTTTTAAAAACTATAAATGACACATACATAATAGAACATCATTTAACATAAAAGTTCCAATTTCAAACTCCATAATAAAACAAGTAAAGTAGCAAAGGGTATAAGCTATGACAAAACAAAGAGAATAAATATGCATTCATGTAAAGAATAGAGCAATAAATAAACAATGTTAGTTTTGTAGAATGGAGATGAAAAACAACAGTAATACGGAGACATGCGAGTAACACAAACAATAAGCACTCGTAGCACAATTAAAAGAGAAACAAAATGTAAAATCAACACAAATAAACAGAACAACAAAATGAAATAACAATTTAAGTCAATGCGGAAAAAGCACTACATAAATAACAAAGCACAAAACGAAACAAACTAAAGGATCGAATGTGGGCGAGACTGGGAGAAATGCTAGTGTGAATGTGATACAACTAGAAACTGCATTGTAAACCAGAGACAATAAGAAATGTGCTATGAGAACGTGAGACTTGGAGAAAAGGTTGTTGTTCTTTTGAGATTTCTAACTTCTAAAACTATAATGGAAGTGAAGAGAGAGAGGTCTTCTAACTTCCTTTTTGTTTTTTTTTGTTCCCAAAATCTCATTAAACTTGTAAACTCGCATCAGACTTGTAAGTCAATGCGAGTCTGACCAAGTCTAAGCAAGCCTACCATGAAGATGAGTCTGGTTGCGAGTCTATGAGTTGACTCGTGAGTTTGACAGCCATGCTCATCAGTACAGCCTTTCAAAAGATATGTTATGATTGGAATGAAAACAAATATCATGACAATTCAACCATGAAGAAATTACAATTTACAAATCTTCTTGCCTTCTTGGTCTAAGCTTATTTATGGGAAAAAACCGTTGCACCGATATAGCCTTTAAAAAGATCTGTTATGATTGGAGTAAGAAAATATTATGGCAAAAATATTGATTTAGATGTATTATATGATGTTCTAGAAACCAGCTTCTTTATCAAAAGAACCTATGTTACATAGTACAGTAGGATGAGAAATCTATGTACTTTCATCCTAAACTTTTTTTAGTTTCTTACAATGTGTTTACTTGATGTGGAAGAGAAGTCAAGCATTTTTTCTAATAGAGCTTTGATGATGCAGACTCTATCCGACATTGCTTGGGGAAAACGCACACGTGTTATACTAGATGTTGGATGTGGTGTTGCTAGCTTGGGAGGCTTTCTCTTTGATAGAGATGTACTTGCAATGTCACTTGCACCAAAGGATGAACACGAAGCTCAGGTCCAGTTTGCTCTTGAGAGGGGAATTCCTGCTATATCTGCTGTAATGGGCACAAAGAGGCTTCCCTTCCCTGGGAGAGTATTTGATGCAGTCCATTGTGCACGATGTAGAGTTCCATGGCACATAGAAGGTATTCATATTACACAGCTTGTATTTCCATGATTAGAGTGATTCATTATATAGCATTTTGAACTTTATTCCTTTAGGCATTTCAATTTTAACTTGGTAAAAAGTTGTAGCTACAGACGACATATGATATATAGTACATGGAAATATAACTGGGTTTTGTTATGCAAGCTATTTTGGTGGGGTTGGTATGTTGGATTATGTTAGTTGGCATTACTATCGAGATGAAGAGAAAATGTGCAACATTTGATGAAATCCATGTGTTTGAATTATATCGTTGTGGCTTAACTATATAGAGTTAATGTAATAACTATAAGAATCCCCACTTTCCTATTAACATGATTACTGGATTTGATTATCCTATGAGCATGTTTTTCAAAATTACTTTTTTCCAACTGCAGGTGGTAAACTTCTTTTGGAGCTGAACAGAGTATTGCGGCCAGGTGGTTATTTTGTATGGTCTGCTACTCCCATTTATCAGAAGCTTCCTGAAGATGTTGAAATATGGAATGGTAAATTATAATGAGAGTCATGTGTTGGTTGTGTTTCATCTTTTGTGCATTATAATGTAGGTTTCTCAATCTTGACATTTATGAATTTGTTCACAGCCATGAAAGCACTAACAAAATCAATATGCTGGGAACTTGTGGCAATTAGCAAGGATCAAGTTAATGGAGTTGGTGTAGCCATATACAAGAAACCACTATCCAATGATTGTTATGAGAAACGAGTAAAGAATGAGCCTCCACTGTGTCTAGAGTCAGATGATCCCAATGCAGCATGGTATTCCTTCCTTAACTGACATGGTGTTTTTCTTAATAAAAAATCAAAATAGAAATTGAGATTTTTCTTAACTGATAGTGTTTTTTTATCCCCCCTTCTGTCTTGTTAAAGTGAAGAAGATTTGTATAAAACAAGTATTGAAATACGTATAAAAATGAACTGGGACTTTTTATATGGCTAAAAGATCTTATATGTTTCTGCTACAAATAAACAATTATTGTGCTTTGAGATTTATCTGCAGAAGTTTTAATGAATCTAGTAATATAATGTTCATGCAGTCTAATCTCTGTTGTGACAGGTATATTAAATTGCAAGCATGCATACACAAAGTGCCAGTTAGCTCTAGTGAACGTGGGTCACAATGGCCAGAAAAGTGGCCAGCTAGACTGACCAATGTACCATATTGGTTGTCAAGTTCCCAAGTTGGAGTTTATGGAAAGCCAGCCCCTGAAGATTTTGCTGCTGATGATAAACACTGGAAAAATGTAGTGTCCAAGTCTTATCTAAACGGGATGGGAATTCAGTGGACAAATGTGCGGAATGTCATGGATATGAATTCTATCTATGGAGGGTGAGCAAAAGTCATTGTTTCGTATGTTATTGTGAATTATATTTGCTTGCTAATATTTGACATCTTCTGCTAATTCTTCCAGATTTGCTGCAGCTTTGAAAGATTTGAAACTTTGGGTCATGAATGTAGTTTCAATAGAATCCGCAGATACCCTTCCCATTATTTATGAAAGGGGTCTTTTCGGTATATATCATGATTGGTGCGAATCATTTAGCACCTATCCCAGATCTTATGATCTCCTTCATGCAGATCATCTGTTTTCGAAGGTTAAGAAAAGGTGAAAATAACTATTTCATTCCTCATTAGTTTAAAACCATATTACTTTTGTTTTGCTAATGCTTATTGGTCATTTGTCACACAGATGCTCTTTAGCTTCTCTATTAGCTGAGGTTGATCGGATTCTCAGGCCCGAAGGAAAGCTTATTGTCCGCGACACTGTTGAGATAATTAACGAGCTTGAGAGCATGGTAAGGTCCATGCAGTGGGAGGTTCGCATGACGTACTCCAAGGATAAGGAGGGTTTGTTATGTGTTCAGAAGTCCAAGTGGCGGCCTAAGGAGACGGAGACACTTCAGTATGCTATTGCTTAAGCATGGACGAGAGCCAAAATTATTGGGTTCTGGGTGTTCAAAATTCTCGTGTAACTGTATTTCCACTACTAGTCATGTATCATCTTAGTTAGAAATCAATGTATTCGTCTTTTTTACCTTTGGCCATTCATTTTGATATCCGCTATTTATAATTAGAGATTGGTCTTTTCTGCTGTAATAGGGTGCCATAGTGTGAGGGAAATTTGATCTCATTCTTGCAAATTTAGGGGGCCATTGATTGATTTATACGCGTAATAGTTGGGAATTTGGAATATCCATTACATTATAAATGGTAGTATTATTTATGGATTGGAAGGGAAAAATGTATAATGATTTATGACTTAAGGTCAAATACTATACAAACTTGTACCCTATTTTACTACACTCTTTTTACGGTTTATCTATACAATCTCTCATCTCAGTGTTTGATATTTTTAAAAATTTTTAAAAAATATTAAAATATATAAACATATAAAATTATATTGTTTTTTATATTTTTAAAAAATATCAAATACAAACACATTTTAAGACGAAACCTTTCAAAATATTTTCCTTCAAAATTCTCAACAAAAAAAAAAAAAATCAACTCCCAATCACACATGTCTAAACATAAGGGTCATAGCAATTTGCTAAACCCTGAGATCCATTGCCCAAAATCAAGCACCAAGGAATTATTTTTAAATATGGGTTTAAGTTATCTACCCTTAACTTATTATTCATTTATGGAAGATAGACATAAGTTAGTTATACTAATTATGTTTGTTATACCAATTTAGTTGTACTAGTTTATTAATTGATTTTTTATACATAAATAGACAATAAATAGAGAATAGATAATTGTGTATACCTGAATTCATCATTTTTTCTCCACAGCCAATGTGGATGGATAGAATCATAAAGAAAAACGATCCTTTCCAATTTTTTTTCCTAAGGAGGCAAAAGAGGTAGTTCAAGAACGTGTATCAGAGTTATATCATAAGCAAAATTCTCTACTCACTTTCTACATATCTTTGGTACTCCAAAAATTTAATAATGTCACTTCAAATTTTGCATTTTAGCACACAAGCAATTTTTTTCGACTTCCTCAATCTTATTATCGTCCCAAAATTATAGGTAATCTTAATATTTATTCTCATTGCTATATTGTCGTTTAAATCTATTTGTTTCTAATACGGGTAATGACTACAAACAAGGTGTATTTAAATGTTGTCAATTGAGGAATTTGATATTTTTGGTTTGAATGTTATCTACTAAATGTTGGTGAATTAAATGTCTTAAACTCGATGTTGTTAGAGTAATCGTTGATGAAATTAATATTGATAAATATTTGTGTTACGAGAATCTATGCTTAAATGTATGTATTGAAAATTGTTAAGTTAGATTTTAGTGTAATTCGAAAGGTTTGGATTGAGTTCTTATGCAAGAAAACTTTTATATTGTTAGGTTATGAAAGATGTGTTGAGTATAAAGAAATAAATAAAAATTTAAAATATGGTATATAAAAATAAAGAAATAAATAGAAATTTAAAATATGGTGATACAAAAATAAAGAAATACGGATGTTGATTGTGTGAGGA
This sequence comes from Lathyrus oleraceus, assembly GCF_024323335.1. Lineage (NCBI taxonomy): Eukaryota > Viridiplantae > Streptophyta > Magnoliopsida > Fabales > Fabaceae > Lathyrus > Lathyrus oleraceus. The sequence goes on along the minus strand of NC_066583.1, from coordinate 151,405,353 downwards.
TTATATGACTTCAAATGTTTGAAAATTTATTAGGTTTGCGGTGTACGTAACTATGACTTGGATCAAAAGCTAGTAAACCATCATATTTTCGATCTTATAAATGTTGATGAGAAGAAATTTATTGCTGAGATGACAATGAACTCAATTCATTCCAAAAGCATTGTTGTAACTTTGAAAATAAAGAAACCTGATAATGTAACAAATATTAAACACATTTATAATGTTTCGGGACAAAAACAACAAGATTATAAGGGATTTGAGAACTAAAATGCATCATTTGCTAAAATTCTCGGATGAGAACGAATATCTATCTAGGTATATAGTGTTTAGTGATGAAAAATCCATCTGAGATATATTTTTGGGTGCATCTAGGATTTTTCAATGTATTGCTAATGGACTAACATACAATACCATTCTAAATTACTTTTACTTGAATTTGTTGGTGTTACTTCTACAAATATATCATATTCAATTGAATTTATTCTTATGAACTATAGGATGATACCGTTATTTGGGGTCAAGAGATGTGTTGCAATTTATTGAAGGGTCTCGATAATATATCTCAAGTGACATACCACATTGATGAATGAAGTTGCAATTTTTTTTTCAATTTCATTTTCTTTACTGTGTTGGTATCACATTACAAGAATATGAGAGTTAGATGCATGTTGGATGTAAAAATAAAAAATCTCAAAGCTAAAGACCAGAGTGCAAAAAGCTTCAAATCAAAAGAATTGTCAAATATCATAATGCAAGTTTGAGAAACTGTAATAAATTCTTAAATAGAGGAATCTCATATTGACTTTGTTTCGTAGTTTAGAAGTGTGCACACTATTTTCTTTTTAAATTTCTAAAATATGTTGAAAGTAACATATTAGAGCTAATGAATGAGAAAATAAATCGTGTTTGGACTGATAGGGTTAGATACTTTGTTAACGCAACCGCAAACAAAGTTAAATCCGCGATAGAGCTTGGTTCTCAAAAACAAAGAAGCAAATAATAGAATCGAATCAAATTCTACCATATTGGCTAAAAAATCCATATCCACTGTCATAAAAAAATAAGGTGACACAAGAGACTGAGATGGTCACCATGAATAAGAATGATTGTAGAGAAAACATTAAGTTCCCTCCCAAACTTAGGAGGTGAGACATCAAGATAATGATGTTAAATGAGTGTTGGGTATGAGACAATCCATCCAACCAAATTTGACCATTTTATTTACATTTTTATTTTTATTTTATTTTGATGTTCTTTGTTATAGAGTTAAGGTATTTTTTTTTAAGAGAATCAATTAACCAAGTTTAGGGTAGAAAAATAAATATAGGAAGAAAACATAAAAATGGAAATTTTTAGAAAAAATGAATTTTTGAAAAGAATAACGCCACTCTTCACTTATAGCAACACAAATTTGAGGTTTTGTTTGTCAAAGTGTCACTCCCTGTTTATTAAGTGATACAATTTGCTCATTGCAAAGTATCTATCCCGCTGCACCAAAGTTTGTTAGAATCAAGTTTTCATATAAAATTGAAACGTGAAATTAAAACATAAAATCATAAAGTTTACATTATATTAAAATAAAAAATATATATATATATATATATATATATATATATATATATATATATATATATATATATATATATATATATATATATATATATTGTAAATGAATCAATAATTTAAAATTTTAACTTAGTTATAAAGCAAGAATATACTAAATCATCATAATAAATTATAATATTCATAAACTTGTATCAAACTACATTAATTACCCACCAAATTATAAGAAGTAACATCCAAAATAGTATCCAAAAAATAAGAGTTTCATAAGTTTCTCATGTTAAAAAAAACAAGTGTTTTCATCTTACTATTCAACTTAATCGAAAGTTAAATCCTTATACAACATCATCTTCATTAGTGTCTTCATCTTCAATTTGATCAAATTCATCTACAGATGATGAAGGTTCTTCAATACTAGAATCAAAGACAAAATTATTAGAAGGTGGAGCTGAAGGATTGCTTGAACCAACCGTTTCACAACATGCATTAACTTCAACATTAATGTTTGCTGCATATTCTCATCATCATTATTAGCATGTCCATTAGAGGTACTTAAAAATTCATCATCATATTCAATATCAACAAATTTAAGTGGTTCCTTATTTATAGTTTCTTTGTTTGTTAACCTCATAGCCATCACATAAACCAACTAATTCATTCTCTCTCAAATATGTGTGAGAGAAGCTGTTTAATGTCACTAAAATAATGAAACGTGGGAGAAGATTTCATGGGTTAGAATATGAAATGAGCCTTTTAAAATTTCACAAAAAAAGATAAAATCGGGTCAAAGAGTATAATCCAACAATTTTACATGATTTCAATGATTTTAGAGCGATTAAAATTGTGAAAATTCGTCGTAGGATACGATTTTACAGAAAAACATTTGTACCTGCGATTTAACACAAAATGCCGATCTAGAATGTGAAATCTATAGAGTTTCTCTTTTAAATCACGATTTTAACAACCTTGGTTGCACCTATGACCAAAGTGGGGAGATTAGAATGTTGGTTAGCCATTATGAGTGCGTTGGAAGTTGAAATCGCAGTGCATTTGTAGGAAATAAAGACATAATTGTTGATGTTCTATAAATAGTCTTGGCGTTTTCTCATTTTCTTTTCTTTGCTCACTCCTTTCTATCCTACTAATTTCTTTGACACCCAAGCTCCCTAACCTTAGTCTCTCTTTTTCATATTTATTTCTTAAACCTAACCATGACACCACCTAGAAAGCAAAGGAATTCACAAGTTCCTCAAGTTCCCTAGCACCATTTTCCACCTACTTTCGATTCAAAATTGTAGGAGTTAAAGACAAATGGAAGGAGATAAGGCAATGAAAACTCAACACATAAATATCTTTTGCTTGACATGTTTTATCTGAACATCCCATCGCGCTCAACAACTTAACAGCTAGAAAATTGAAACCCCTCAACCAAATTCTAGGTAATAACATCAGCTGCATTATTATGCTTGAATTCCATGCAAATAAACAAATAACCACTTTGGAGCGCATAATGTTTGTGCATGGAATTATGATTGACTGTAGCCTTAGAGCTATCAATCAAATTCTTCAACTTAGAGAACCCGTGGTATATGGTATTAATAAAAGGAGGTATATAAACCCTCCACCATAATGGGATGAGTGGGATCATATTTTGAAAAAATTAGCCAATAAGGGGCCAGTTGATCACAGTTAGAAAATAGGCCTCCCTCAAAGATTGTGGCCTTCAAACTCAAGAAATATTAAGATATGTGGTAGTCCTTTTTTCCTTTCAAATTAGGAGAGCACACATAACCATTCTGATTGTTAGAACAAGATTTGGTTATGCATCCATACCTTGATTTTTAATAATAACAATGTTGTATTTGTGTGAGAACAATTTTGGTACCCTAACAGTTTGTTATTGTGTAGCTTTAATAGCCAGTTCTGATTCTGAGTTTATGACGTGCAACGTCATCAATTTTTGAACATTTTGTTCTGAATTCCGCTTCTGCGCTAATCATAAGAAATTCTAAAAGACGCCAGATTACTGCTGCAATGTTCTTTCTTCTTCTATGCTGATTCACTCTTGAGAAGCTCCTGAAAGACGTTATGTTGCTACTGCAATGTTCTCTCCGCTTCTGTTTCTGGATGTAACTCTGTTTGTCAAGCTTCTTAAGAATGATAAGCTTATGAAGTTTCGTTACTTAGCTGAATATTCTAAAGATCTCAAGGCAGATGCTGACGTGGTCAATGTTCTGACTGAAGACTCTGAAGATTCTAATATCAACTTTGTGTTTCTTCTTTTTATGTTTCATCAACTATTTCTCAGAAGCCAATGAATTTGAAGATAAGATCAAATGGATACATGATCATATAATACATGGTACAAATTAAATATCCCTTCCATTCCTGAATTCGTGGGTGAAAGACAATATTATACATCGCACCTGTCACTGGACTTGTGGGCGAAGGACTGTATGATGTATCACCCATGTCACCAATCCAACAGTGAACAACTTCTCTTTTGGTATCCCGATTTTGTCCTCCAATGGTCTTTTTCTTATGCTATATAAGTAGGACTTGGAGACTTGAAGAAAAGTGACTGAGCAACAACATTTTTGAAAAGTCTGTTTCTACGTGAAAATCTATCAACTTTGTGCATAATTTTTATTTAAGTGTTTGTTTTTTTATTTGTATAAAATCTGCTTGTGTAGAAGCAACTTGTAACACAAAAGTTATACTCGAACTTGTTTGTTTGTATTTCCTTAAGGAGACTAGGTTTTAGTTGGATCCTTGAAAAGACAAAGAAAGTTGTTCTTTATGATTTTCCTTAAGGAGAATAAGTTATAGTCGGATTCTTGAGAAGACAAAGAAAGTTGTTCTTTGTGTTTGTCTATAATTTGTTTGATTATAGTAGATTAAGTCCTTTTATATAAGGAAAAATCACTAAGGAACTACTACATTCACTCCACGTTCAATCTTCAAGTTCCCACTGGTGTGTTTACATGTCATCCATGACACCATCTGTTTGAAACCCACGTTGATTTGTAATTGCTTCCAACTTCCTCACGAACCCTCGATGGTAACTGTTCCAACATGCTTTCGACACTGAATATCAATGAATTTGGACTTGTAAATTTACTAAGTTTTTCACCTTACATGGTTCTGTCGACTATTCCTCTTGGTGAAATAAAGGCCTTTGTCGACTTCCCTTTTCGAGATTCTGGACATGTTTCTCAGCGATCCAGGTCTTAGGGATTTATCTATAAGATTCCTTCAAATGACTCGGTCGACCCCTCGTTATTAGTCTGTCGACACTTCATTACTAATTCTCTTTAAAACACTTCATTAATGCTTTCTCACAACAAATGTATTTTCATTGACATTCTTTGTTAACTTTCTACTAGCTGAAAAATCTAAGTGTAAAACTTGGTCAGATAATTTTTTGGATCAGATGGAAGAGTTTATCAAGTTAAGCGGAATTAAAAGAGAATCAAATATGGAAAAGTAAGATTCGCAACCACCCATAAATATAGATTTATATGGTGACATGTTTTTTGATGCATTTTGGTTTTATCTTACAATGCTTTTAGGTGGTGAAACATTTTTTGTATGTAATGTTGGATTGTTATCTTCAAAGATTTAATTCTGATACATTTTGATATGTTTTAATGTATATCTAACATTACTTGTATAAAAATTGGACTTGATTTTATCTTTTAAAAAATAGGTTATGTTTGTGTGTAAAACTATATGTTTGCTAAAACAACTTGTATAATGGGTAAATATGGATTTTATTATCCGAAAAAACCCTATTTTGTGTGTGTTATTTCATGCGTAAAAGAGTTAATACAGATTTCAATCTCCTGACAAGACGTTATTTGTACCTGATTGAATAAGGATTTCAATTTTTAGAATATTTCCTAAGATAAAATTGCTTTTGTATGGTCTATATTGATCTAAAACTTGTGTAAATATACATCATATGTTGTTAATAATATTACACCTTATTCGAAAAGTATTGGTATATGTGATAAAAAATATTATGTTATATTTTACTACTACAAAATAGACCTTTCGTAATACCCATTTTACAACAAACTTCCTGTTAATTATGGTAATAACACTTTTTTGGGCGTTTTGGTTTATGGTATTTACTAAAAGGCATTTCACAACGATCATATGTACCAACCGTAGTGAAATGTACCCGAAGTGAAAGGGTTTGAATTCTAGCACCAACAACTTTTCATTTATCGTGACAACCCTGTATATCACCATGGTTCTTATAACCAACCGTGGTGTAAGTTGCAATCATTTTATTACAGTTTATTTTATCAATAGTGGTGAAAGGTGTTACTTATTTATATAGAAGTGAAATTATCTCTCGCTTCAATACATTATAATTGTCTTTCTCAAAACAAAACCCTAACATCTTTTTTACTCGTCTCTCTCAAAACAAAACCCTAACATCTCTAACACTCGTCTCTCTCATATGAAAACCCCAAACTTATGCAAACAACTCATCTTCTTCGAAGGATACATTTGTTGCATCAAATATTAGCAAATGGCTACCTCACATGTTCATCTTCACTATAGTTTATGTTTCAAAATATGTTTATGTATTATTGTTTATGTTTAAATATCTTGTTTCATAATGTTTGAACTTTCTGCTTGTTTTGACTTGTAGGTAGGGATGCTTGTTTCAATAATGAGGAAGAAGCTAAAGTGAGCGCTGGAAACTTGTGTGAAAGACCCAAAATGACATACATTTAAAATAGGCACAAGTTTGTAGTTGTCACTTCAACTTCATTCTTTTTTCATCGTGGATGCCATTATGGTACATGTACGTTTCTGAAACATTCGATGAGTTTATATGTTTGTTGTATCTTGTGTGTTGTTTATGGTTTATTGTTGATGAATGTTGTTGTTAATGTTTGTTTAAAATATGAGTTTACTATATCTTATGTGGTTTGAGTGTTTTTTCAATCTCTTACTGAATATATAACTTTTCATGTTACATTAGAAATTTATAATATGATAGATAAATTTATGTTAGAAAACAAGTACACATTCAATTCTAGATAAGAATTATTCAGCCAGTTATCTGCATATTGTTCTTTAACTGTTAGAACTTTATTTAATAATTGTAGTTTTTCAATCGCCACTTTCTCCACCTCTATTTTTGTTTGCAAAGTAAATAATATTTTGTAAAATGAACTAGAGATAAAGAGAGGGAAGGTTGAAGAACTAGGAGCATTAAACAAAGTTCTAACTATTAAAGAGAAAAATGCGGATAAGGAGTTGAAGAACTCTTGTCTAGCATTGAATGTGAACCTTTTCTTCTAATATAACTTAATTTGTCATTTTATAATATTCTAGATCAGATTGAAAGGTTATATGTTTAGTGAGCATTGACGAAATAGTATTCCACATAATTTATAATAAACTCAGTGTAAATATCACAATGGTTGTTTAAAGTAACTATTGTGGTAGGTAGCATGTTACATAGATTATAATCAATACCACACGACCGTGGTGGAAATAATCATACATACAACCACCCCTTACCTCACAACAGTTGGTCAAACGTGGCGATATCCCTTTTCCAACCGTTGTGAAATGACTTTTACGTAGTAGTGTTTTATTTCATCTCTTGTCTGAAACTGCTTCTAGTTTTGTAATAACATAGTATATCCAGATTTCAAATTTTGAAAAAAAAATCTTGAACATTATTACACGTTGCATTCAGAATGAGTTTATGATAAATTAGTGATATCATGGAAGAATCTGAATTTTGATATCCAGACAAATCCTTGAACATCTTAGGGGATTGACTTTCGATGTGATGTGATGTGATGGGCGCGTCTGGATTCTAAAATCCAAACTTTTTTTAACATTTAATTTGTCGTGTCTCAGAATTTATAATGTATTTCGGGCGCATCCAGATTTTAAATCTAAATTGAGAAGTATTTTTAAAATTTTGTTAGAGTGTATGATTAAGTAATGAAGTATATTGAATAACCATTGAATTACAGGTTTTTTTAATGAAAATATCCTTTAAATAATATTACTTCTATTGTCATTCTCATTGCTTTTAAATCTAAAATCAATGGATATTTTTGAAATTCCATTAAATCTAAAATCAAGGGATATTTTTGAAATTCCATTAGGGCGTCTGATTAAGTAATGTGTATATTGAATGGTCATTGAATTATATGTTTTTTTATGAAAGTCTAATCCATATAATATTACTTCTCTTTCCATTCTAATTGTCTCGTCCACCACTTTATTTTCTATTTTGGGCGCATCAAAATTTTAAATCTAAAATAGAGAGATATTTTTTAAATTTTATAAGAGTGTGTGATTAAGTAATGAGATATATTGAATGACCATGAGTTATAGGCTTTTTCAGAGAAATCTACTTTAAATAATCCTACTTATTTTCTATTCTCATTACTTCACCTACCATTTTGTTTGCTATTTATGCCACATTCAGATTTTAAATTTAAAAAGAAATAGATATTTTTAAATTTTCGTAAGGGGTATGAATAAGGTATATTGAATGATCATTGAATTATAGATTTTTTTATAGAAATCTATTTTAAATACTATTCTTTTCATTTTCATTGCTTCATCCATTATTTTATTTATTATTATCTCTATTTTTTATTATAAATTATTTTAAAAAATATTTTATACTATAATATAAGTCATTTTATAATATCAATGAATCATTAATATTATTTTTCTATTATACCTTTAAATATTTATTATTCTTTCTTTTTAATATATCAATTTATTTTTTAAGTATCATTAATAAATAATAATTTTATAAGTTTTTTTCATAATTTCTCTTTTTTATACCATAATTATTATATTTTTTAATACGTGTGAAAAATAAGAAATCATTTATAATAAAAACGGAGGAATATTTCATAGACATCCAGATTTTAAATCTAAGATTGTGGAAGTAATTTTTAAATTTCGTTAAGGTGCATGATTAAGTAATGACATACATTAAAATGACTATTAAATTATAGATTTTTTTATGAAAATCTACTTTAAATAATATTACTTATCTTTGTTGTTTATCCGCCGCTTTATTTGCTATCCCCACCCCCACCGCATCAAGGATAAATATTAACCAAACGTCAAAAATTATTTTATGCAACACTTTTCTTAGTCTATCCCATCGATTTTATTTACAAAAAGGAATTCGTCATATCAATACATATCCTATTCTCATGGATACTATTTAAAAAAATAAATAAAAAGTATTTAGTTGAGTTGAATTTCAAAACTTATTAAAAAGGCACACTCTTATGTATCTTTGGCAACCTTTATCTATCTATATTTGGCAACATTAAAAGAAAATTATGAAGTTGTGACAAGGACACTAAACTTAAAGTAGATATGCTAAATCTAAGTATAATTAAGTAGATTTGTTTATTATAAATGGTACAGCGAAAAGTAGATATAATATGATATTAATAATATAATAAAATGAAAGAAGAAGGAGGGCAAAAACAGTAAGATGATGTGCATAACTTTGTTTTGGTTTTTATATATATATATATATATATATATATATATATATATATATATATATATATATATATATATATATATATATATATATATATATATATATATATATATATATATATATATATATAAATGAGTCATATCAAATAATAACAATTTATTTACGTGAAATAATTTTTTCATCTTCAACCATTCTCTATGCATACAAACAACAATTACATATAATCATTTTTGTTGGGTACCATCTAGATTCAAGGTTGATAAGGTCCAATTTAGTATTTGTAAAACCAAATTGGTTTGAGATTACTTTGGGGGTTTCATCGATAAAACCAATTGGGGCTTTTCCTCCAAGATCAAGTGTGATTTGGGGTTTTTGGTACACAATTTTGCAACTAGGATTCAATCGACTGAAAGCTTTGAAAAAATGAGTTTTTGTCAAAGAAGTAGCGGAACCGGAGGATCAAATTGAAAATCTTGGGACACTTGATCTTGTTGCTTAAGATCAAAGGAAGAGAAGAAGATAGAATCAACATCAAATTTGGGATTTGGGGGGTTTGAATTTCTATTTCTCTCTTGTATTCAACATTTTGCAAAGATTATTTAATATCTCAATTCGATTTGGAATTGGGGGCAGACGTATCCATAGAGAGGACAATTGAGGAACTTCTTAAACAAATCCTTGTGTATTCTCTCTCTCTCTCTCTCTCTCTCTCTCTCTCTCTCTCTCTCTCCGTTTTTCATAATTTGTTAACAAACTTTCTTTAAAATTTGTGAACTCATTTAGTGTGCTAATTTTCACATATTGATAATTCCTTGTTGTTAAGATATCGCAAACTGTTTTTGTTAAGATAAATGCAATCCATAAACTTGCAATTGGATTTTCACATCAACAACACAAAGAAAAATTGTTCAAACGATATTTTGGAAAACCTATTGATTTGTTTTCTCATCATTGTGGTGCGTTTATTTCATTTAGTTATAGTTTAACATCCATATCCGGTTCTTCCTATAACGGAACCGGTTCTTCTTCGATAAGGACGTAACAAAAAATGTTGACAGTTCTAGATTATACATCAGCAATGGAAATAGGCCTATTACTACCAATGAAAATATTGATATGAATTTGAATATGCAAAGACATATAGATCAAATTGGGGAATTTGAAACTGAAACTAGTGGAGTTGTGAAATCCACAATTTTTAAAAACAAATTTACGAATCTTCTTGATGTGGTCCACTGAAGAAGAACCTTAGAAATATGATGACAACTGTCTGGATAAGGAATTTGTGGAAGTGACACAAATAATTAAGGATAAGAGTGATTCTATTGAGAACTCACCATTCAACAATCTCAATAAAAACGAGAAATTTCCCCAAGATTCTTGGGAGGCTTTATCAGAAAACCAAAGTGAGGAGGATAGGGATCCATATGAATTGGAAGATTCTCCTCTTGAACGTCCTGGTTTCACTTTGATCAGAGGTAAGAATAAGAAGAAAAAAATGAAGTTGGCAAGTTGATACATTACTAGATCTAAGGTTGGCGAAGTTGCACCTTTGAGATGATTTGTATATATTGGAACTCGAGAGGTTTGGCCAATAAGCCTACTAAATTAGATCTAAGAAGATTGATTATTAAAAATAAACCTAATTTTCTTTTTATCTCTGAAACTCAAACGAGCTATGATAACTTCCCTCAAACTTGGCTTGAAGCTTATCTCTATCAACTGTTGGCTTAACAATCTCTCTAATTTATGGTGTTTTTGCAAATTCTCTTTGGATCCTATTATCTTATCAGTGGGTGAGCGACACATAGAATTCACCTCTACTTTTGAAAACAATAGTTGTTGTTTGATTTTCATATAAACTTCCACTAGCTATCTTAGAAGGAGATTACTTTGGCATGAGTTATCTTCTATAATTTCTAATCACAGATTCTCTTGGATCATCTTTAGAGATTTTAATGTGGTTATTCAAGCTCACGAACACCTTGGAATTTTAAGATTGGACCAATAAGAATGATCTGTTGCATTTGCCTATAATTGAAGCTTACTACACTTGTTATAATGGTAGAGTGGTAGATCTAGCACTCTCAAGAGACTGGATAGAGCCATATACAGCATGGAATGACTCTCACTTTTCAATCAAAATTCTTGCTACACTATAACTAAAGTAAATCTGACCATTTTCCCTTGATGCTTAATTTCAATATCTCCCTTGTTTCTATTGACTGGCAATTTAAATTCCAAAAAATATGGACTGCTCACCCTCTTTGCATATATATTTTCAAAAACTCTTGGAATTTTAAAGTTTCAGAATTTCATATGCTTATCCTTTCTGAAAAGCTTAAGGTGCTAAAAAACAATCTTAGAATCTAGAATAAAGAAATTTTTGGTGATGTCCATCGGTTAGTTAGTGAAGTTGAGGAGAAGTTGAACATTGTGTAGGATAAGATCCAGTCTGATGGTTACTCTGAAATTCTTATGTATAAGGAAAAACTTTGTATGAGCAAGCTTGAGGATGCTTTATAAGGAGCATTTATTTTGGAAAGAAAAGGATAAAGTCAATTGGAATTTGGAGGGTGACAGAAACACAAAGTATTTTCACAGGATTGCCAAGATAAAGAACGCTACTAAAAATATATCCGCCCTTATCATTGATGGGAATCTCATTTCTGATCAAGAGGTCATTAGTAATCATGTGGTTGACCATTTCAAGAATTTATTCGCTTCTCATGTGGGAATAGTTATTGATTTTGACCTAATTAAGGATAGGATTCCCAACCTCATCAGTCAGGAAACTAACCAAATGCTTACCGAAATCCCTACTGACCTTGAAATCAAAGAAGTTGTCTTCAATCTTAACAAATAGGGTGCTCTGGGGCCTGATGGTTTTTGAGCTTTCTTCTTTCAACACTACTAGGATATTAATAATCATGAAGTCATTGAGGTTGTTAAGCAATTTTTTGTCTCTTCTTGGATTATGTCTAACTATAATGCTAACACTTTGATTCTCCTTCCTAAAACCTCTAATGTTGATTCTATTATCTCTTTAGACATATTATTTAGCTAATTTTAAATTTAAAAACGTTTAAAAGGTTATTGCAGATAGACTATCTCCCATTATGTCAACAATTATTTCTAAGGAGCAAAAAGGTTTTGTTCAAGGGAGATGTATTAAAGATTGTATAAGACTTACTTATGAAGCTGTCAACTTGATGCACAAGAAATCCTATGGTGGTAATATGGTTATGAAAATGGACATCAAAAAGGATTTTAATTCTATTAATTGGTTGTTTTTATGCAGGTTCTCAAGCAATTTGGTTTCAATGATATTTTCACTAACTGGATATGGACCATCCTCAATTCTTCCAAGATCTTTGTTTCTTTCAATGGGAATCTTCATGGTTCCTTTGAGTGTGGTAGAGGGGTGATACAGTGTAATCTCCTCCCTCATCACTTATTTTGCATTGCTGGAGAAGTCCTTAGTAGGAGTTTAACTAATCTTGTCAATCAGAAGAAAATCAAGCTTATTCCTGGCCCTAGAGTCTTGAAGTTCCCTTTGTCACACCCAACTTAAAATTTGAGTATTTTATCTAATTATTTGTGTGGGTTATTTATTATATGTGAATTTTGATATTTTCAAAGAAGAGGAGTATTTTGGTAATTTACTAATTACCGGTGTTAAAAGATGTGAGAGCAAATAAAATAATATTATTGGAATTATTAAAGATAGTTAGGTATTTTAATTATTTGGTAATAATATAAAATAATAGTAATTATATAATCCTTATTAAATAATTATTTAAGTTGAATATAATTTAAATATTTATTTATTTTAAATAATAATTTAATTGAATAATAAGAGAATGAGCAATTTGTGTAATTAGAGGAAAGTATGAGGTGAGAGGAGAGAAGTGAAGATTAAATTGGGCAAAAAATATAAATTTGAGAATTAAGACCATATATATACTAAAGTGTGAAGAGAAACTAGGTTAAAAACATTTTCTGGGAGTATGTGAAAAGAGGCAGAGAGATCAGAGGGGATTTCAGGGAAGAAGAGCTAGGCTTGAAGAGAGAAGTCATCATCGATCCTTGGTGCAATTCTAAGGTAAGGGGGATTGTCTATTGATGAGTGATTTTATGCATGCAAGATAATGGGGGTTCCTTACCCTCATATCAGCGTCGTGGGGTAAAATGATTTTCTGTAATTTCCTCTTTTTGCTTATGATCTGTTGAGAATGTTTTTACATGTTTTGCTCTTAGACCGTAATAGGGGATTTAGGATAAATCCCCTAAGGTCTCTATAAGTTATTGTTGGATGTGATAACCTTCTATAAGTGATGATTTGATTGTATGAGTTATTTTTTTCTTTGTTGGTTTGATTTCTATTGAGTTGGGACTTTTCCCCTGAGGATTTGAACGACCCCGTTTCAGTCTTTGATTCCCCAAATGTGTGATATTATGACCTCAGTTATGTTTCCCTAAAAAATTTCCTAAATCGATTATTTCAAATTTTTTCCCAAATTACAGAAAACCTTATTTTTTTGGCAAAATCTAAAGAAATTGAAAAAAAAAATCATTTTTCGAAAAATCAACCTTTTGAAAAATTAGGACTTTGACGAAAAAATCAAAAATTGGTTCAACGGGGATTTCAATCGCGACAGCGAGCATGGAGGTCGGCGTCAGAGCCACGCCGCGAGGTCTGCGTCGATCAAAGGCGACTGATAATCATTACAGTTGCAGCTGTGCGACGATTGTTATGGAGGTGGGCCTCGCTGCTAGGCGGCTGCTCGGGAGTCGCGTTACACTCCGAAAGCGGTGATGGCGACCGATGATCCATAATCATTGTTTTGCAATTTTTTGATTTCACGATTGGGTGGCCGCGCTACATTGGCGGAGGAGGGCCGACTGCGACGGTGGGATGGTAGTCAGTCGATTCCAGCGTCGATTTTCTGATTTTGGGCATTTTCGTCTTTTTTTGAGTTTTCAGGCATTTCAGTGTTTTTCCGAGTTTCAGGTATTTTATGGAGTTTTTCGAGTTCGCGTGCCCTTCGATGGTATTTTTGAGCATCTTGTGACATTAGAGTCCTTTTGGTGACCTTAGGGTCACTTTTGAGTAAATTGAGTAAATTGAGAAAATTGTCAGTCATTATCATAATAGAGTTATCACTCGTGAACTTCTAAAATTTTGAGTTTTTTTTGAGAAATTATGAGTTTTTAAGAATTTGAGGAATTATGAGTTTCGAGACGTTTCAAGTTTATTGAGTATTTTGATGATTTGAAGTTTAGGATAATAATATAACTTTACCTTTTGAAGAGAAATAGTTGAAATTATTTTTAAAACACATTTTTGAGAATAGTAATCCAGTGAGGGATTATAGTGAGGCCTTATTGGCTATTTGGGAATAGTAATCTAGAGAGAGATTATAGTGATGGTCTGTGAATGGTGAATTATAGGTTCAAGTGTGGAACCTTTTTGAGGATGTTTTGAGATTTTTGTTTTTGTGAGTCTATGAGGTTGATGATGTTGCATGTTTGTATTATTCATAGCCATGCATTCGTTTATTTCGGAGATAGGTATGACTTCGGTCCAGTAAAGGTCTGGTTCAGAGAGGAACTATGGAAGTCTCACGTCCAAAGAGGGACACTACTCAGAGAGAAACCAGAGACATGGGAAAATCAGTAACATACCTCTGATCCTAGTGATTTGGTACCACATGCATTTCTGAGAAGGAGTTGGTGGCATTAGCATTGCATTTACATTGTTATCAATTGGTTGTGCTTTGAGTGTGATTGAGACATTTCATAACTCGTCATTACTATCATGTTTTGCTGAATTTCACCGTTAACATTTATTAGATGTATTCTCACCCCTTGTTTGTTGTTATATTGTTGGTGCTCTTCGAGAGTACGGACAATCGGGTACAAGAGTAATCGCTTAAGTTAGAGGATGGCGTCGTGCCTCTTTAGCCTTTATCATTGGGTCTTAGAATAGTCGCTCTAATATGTAGCAATGGGGATGTGATGTCATTCTTTATTCTTGTTATGTTTTTCTTATGCTGGAGTTTTTGGTTGTTGAGACTTATATGTCGAACTTTTTGATTTCCGCTTCTTATTTTCATATAACTATTTTATGTTGAGGTTTTTATGCTATGGTGAAGTATGCGTGACACTCTAATTATGGATTTTTATTTTAAATTATTTGATTAAATGTTGAATCGGGAATTAGGGTGTTACACCCTCTGACTGTTTGTTTACTAATGATGTCATGGTTTTTTGTAGAGGTGACAAAGACTCTATAACTTCTCTCATCAACTTGTTCTCTAGATATGCTATATCTTCAGGTCAAATAGTGAATCCCTAAAAATCTTGCATTTTTGCTGGCTCTGTTACTGAGGCTAGGATGCACCACATTGCAAATCAATTGGGGTTTAAGATTGGGCACCTTCCATTCTCTTATTTGGGTGCTCCAAATTTTAAGGGTGAACCTAAAGCTATGCATCTTAGACCTATCCTTGAAAAATTTAAATCTATATTAATCAATTGGAAGGGTTCTCTTCTGAGTTATTTCGAGTGTTTCTTCATCCCGCTCAAAGGGAATCAATAAATCGAGTTGTTTCGAGTGTTTCTTGACCGTATTGCAGTTGATGATAGATGTTCCACATCGTACAATGATCACCGTCAGATGCGTCCCTAGGATGACATAGCCTTATATTCTGAATGGTTGGCTTATGGGTCACGCTTGATCTATCTACATCTTCTTGAGCAAGTGATACACTAGTTCGAGTTTCAACAAGGTATTCCATGAGACCCCACTGTGTCTGCTTCTTCCACTGTCGCCCACAAAGATGTTAATGTGATGTTTGATGATTTCTATAATTATATGGTACAAGAGGAATCACGAAGTGTGTCAGCTCCTCAACCATGAAGTAGTGCATTTAGCTGTATCCAATGGTATTTCAGAGTGTCACATCCTTACGTGACACAAGATACTTAGGGAGATCCATCTAGGCCATCTCATTAGGAGATATTATAGGAGGAGCAAGCTAGAGCATATCATGTTGTTGATGTGTTACCTACATGTCATTTTATTATGACTGTTGTGCAAGCATGTATAAAGAGAGGAAAGTTTCCGGAAGCCACTCTTGTGAGGGCCACTTTAGAAGCCATTCTATTCGAGACACGAAATTCCTTACAATATAAGAGACATAGAAAGAACGGAGTCACATATACCCATTAATTCATTTTTACTTGTATTTTTATAATAATTGTATTATCGTTTATAATTTATCAACAATTACGTTTGATTATCGATTTTAATTAAATTAATAGCTGAAATTTATTAGAAGTAATTCATATTTATTAGTTGTACTATTTTCTTAGCCCCTAAGTTTGTTAGAGGGTATTTTAGTATTTTATCCTATTCTAGTAACCCTAGTTTTAGCTTATAAATAGGGTGACAATCATTGTAACTTTTATCATGTTTTGTAGCCGTCATTCTCTTAATAGAATATTTCCGTTCATCATTTATTCTACCTTTGCACCAACAATTGGTATCTAGAGCTCCGGTTCGGATTCATTGGGAAACACGGGAAACACGAGTGAACGTGAGGTCTTGTGTGTTTGATTTTGATTCTTAGATTCGTGTTGAATCTTGAACAAAATCTGATCAGAATTTTAATTCTGTGGGTTGGGAAACAGTGTGAGAAATCTGAGTGTACTGTGCAAGGTAGAAAGATGAACGAAAACGGCAACATGAACACCAAACTTCCAGTATTTGACGTTAAAAACTGGAATCGTTGGATGATCCAAATGCATGTACTGTTCGGTGCTCAAGATGTTCTAGATCTTGTTACTGATGGTTATGTTCCGGTAGCAGCAGATGCGACGGATGAACAGAAAAACGCGCAGAAGGAAGTAAGGAAGAAGGATCAGAAAACATTGTTCTTCATTCATCAGTGTGTTGATGTAAATGTGTTTGAGAAGATTGCAGATTCAACGACAGCAAAGGCTGCGTGGGACAGACTGGTTAGATGTTATGGCGGTGACGTATCAGTGAAGAAGGTAAAGCTTCAGTCCTTGAGAAAGCAATATGAGAATCTCAACATGAAGAATAATGAGAAAGTTTCTGAATACATCTCCAGAGTGATTCTGATCACTAATGAGATGAAAGCGTGTGGAGAAACTCTTTCTGAAGAAACAATCATGGAGAAGGTATTGAGATCCCTTACCTGTCAATTTGATTACATTGTGGTAGCAATAGAACATTCCAAAGATCTGAGCACCATGAGAATTGAAGAGCTGCAGAGCAGTCTAGAAGCGCAAGAGTTGCGTTTGACTAAGAGAACTTCTGAAAGGGAAGTAGAGCAGCATGCTCTAAAAGAAACTTCTGATAGGAGGTATCAGAAGCAGTCAGAAGCCAGGAGAAGATCTGATGGTGGTCAGAAGTCAGAAAGCTCAACCTCTAATAGACAAAAGAATGCTCAGAAGGGAAAAGAGAAGTATGACAAGAAGAAGATCCAATGTTACTGTTGTAAGAAGTTTGGTCACTTTGCTAGAGACTGTTGGTCAAACAAGGAAAGAAAATCAGAAGAAGCAAATATAGCCAGAAGTTCTGATGACGAATCTGTGCTATTGATGGCCTCTGAATCTGATGACATGGATCTGATAGACTGGTGGTATATGGACAATGGCTGTTCAAATCATCTTACTGGAAACAAGAAATGGCTGGTTGACTTTGACTCTGAAAAGAGGACAAAGATCAGATGTGCTGATGACAAATATCTTAATGCAGAAGGTATGGGAAATGTCAGAGTGATTCTGAACAATGGGAAAACAACATTGATTCAGAACGTGTGGTATGTACCTGGCATCAGAAGCAATCTGATGAGTGTGGGACAATTAATTGAGAAAGGTTTTTCAGTTACCATGAAGGACAATCTTCTGAAGCTGTATGACTGCAATCAGAAGTTGATTATGGAGTCAGAACAGGGAAGGAATAGAACATTCAAGGTGAATGTCAGAACTACGGACTCAGAATGTCTTAGTGCAACAAGTGCTGAGAAGGAGAGTGAGTTGTGGCACAGAAGATTTGGTCATTTGAATTTCAGAAGCTTAAAACATCTGAATTCAAAGAAGTTCGTACATGGAATTCTTGCAATTAAGAAGCCTGAAAAGTCATGCAAAGTTTGCATGAAAGGAAAACAACCACGATTGCCATTTGCGTCAGAAACTGCTCCAAGAGCAAAACATGCCTTGGGAGTTGTACATTATGATGTGTGTGGTCCATTTCCAGTAGCATCGATTGGAGGGAATAAATACTTTGTGTTATTTGTTGATGAATTCACAAAAATGACATGGGTATCCCTTATTAAGTTTAAACACGAGGTGTTTGATGAATTCAAGAAGTTCAGAATGAAGGCTGAGAATCAGAGTGGTCAGAAGTTGAAGATTCTTAGAACTGACGGTGGAGGTGAGTATAACTCCAAAGAGTTCTAGAAGTTCTGTGAGGAGAATGGAATTGAGCATGAGGTTACTGCTCCTTATACCCCTCAACACAATAGTCTTGTTGAAAGAAGAAATCGCACTTTGCTTGATATGGTGAGAAGCATGCTAAAGGAGAAGAAACTTCCTCAGAAGCTCTAGGGAGAAGCTGTTGCCACTGCAACGTATGTACTCAACCGATGTCCTACGAAGAAGTTGAAGGAAATAGTTCCAATACAGAAGTGGACTGGAGATAAGCAAAGTGTTAGTCATCTAAAGGTGTTTGGTTCTGTTTGCTATAAACTTGTTCCAGAAGCCAGAAGACAGAAGCTGGATGATAGAAGCAAAGTGATGATTCTGATAGGGTACCACATTATAGGTGCATACAAGCTCTATTGTCCAGAAACCAACAAAATTGAATTCAGCAGAGATGTGATTGTGAAGGAATCAGAATTTTGGAATTGGGATAAGTCTCAATCTGATTCTAATGTTAGAACTTCTGAAGAAAGGCCAGAGTTAAGAATTTCTGAAGTTGGAGTAAACTCTGATGTTGATTCTGATTCTGATAGTGATTCTGACTCTGGAGAAGACTCAGAAGATGAAGGTGACTCTGATGATCCAGACTCTGATGACCCAGACTCTGATGGTAATCCAGATTCTGGTGGCAATTCAGACTCTGGAAATATGCCAGCCCCTGAAGATGGTCAAAGCTCTGGAGGAAGTCAACCATCTGAAGCTAGAAACTCTGAAGCTCAAGACTCTGAACAAGTTCAGAGACCACAAAGAATCAGAAACATCCCCAGAAGATATGCAAAATTTGACATGCTGCAAGACACTGAAGTAGACTCTGAAGGAGAAGTTATTCAGTGTGCCATGTTAGTAGACTCTGAACCCATAAGTACAGAAGAGGCTCTTAAGCAGAAGCTCTGGCTGAAGGCCATGAAAGAAGAACTTGATGCTATAGAGAGAAACAAGACTTGGAAGCTGACAGAACTTCCAAAATACAAGAAAGTCATCAGCGTCAGATGGGTTTTCAAGCAAAAGTTAAAGCCAGATGGTTCAATTGGCAAACATAAAGTAAGGTTGGTAGCCAGAGGATTTCTACAGAAACCTGGACTGGATTACTCTGAAGTGTTTGCACCTGTAGCAAGACATGAAACAATCAGAATGGTGATTGCAATAGCTGCTAACAGGAATTGACCTCTGATGCATTTAGATGTAAAATCTGCATTTCTGAACGGTCCATTAGAAGAAGAAGTTTACGTGTCACAACCTCTTGGATTTGTGAAAAAGAATTAGGAAGGGATGGTGTACAGATTATACAAATCTCTATATGGATTGAAACAAGCGCCCAGAGCTTGGAATCAGAAGATTGATTCATTTTTCAAGAAGCAAGGCTTTCAGAAATGTGAGATGGAGTACGGTGTCTATGTTTAGCATACTTCTGAAGGAAATATGACTCTGGTATGTCTATATGTTGATGATATACTGCTGACTGGAAGTTCTGAACAGGAGATAGCCAAGTTCAAGAAAGTTCTAATGAATGAATTCGAAATGACTGATCTAGGCAAAATGACATACTTTCTAGGGATGGAATTCAGATACTCTGAGAAAGGTATTATTTTGCATCAGCTCAAGTATGAATTAGAAATTCTGAAGAGATTTAATTTGAAGAATTGTAAGATTGCTGTCACACCTTCTGATACAAATCAGAAACTGGATTCTGACTCTGATGGAAAGGATGTGGACGCTACAACCTTCAAACAGTTGGTTGGTTCTCTGAGGTATTTGTGCAATACCAGACCTGATATTTGCTATTCAGTTGGGATGGTTAGTAGGTTCATGAGTAAACCTAAGTGGTCCCATTACCAAGCTGTTGTCAGGATTCTGAGGTATATCAAGGGAACTCTGAAGTATGGAGTATTATTTCCTTCTAGAAGAAAGGATGAGTCAGAACTTCTGAGTTATTCAGATTCTGATTGGTGTGGAGACAGAGTTGACAGAAGAAGTACGTCTGGGTACTTATTCAAATTTCTGGGAGGTCCCATTTCTTGGTGTTCCAAGAAGCAACCTGTTGTGGCGTTGTCAACTTGTGAAGCTGAATACATTGCAGGTCCTGTTACTGCATGCCAAGCTGTGTGGATTCTGAATCTATTGCCGGATCTGAAGATTAAAGTAAACAAACCTCTGAAGCTGATGATTGACAACAAGTCTGCAATCAATCTTGCCAGAAACCCAGTGTTGCATGGGAGAAGCAAACACATTGAGACCAAGTATCATTTTCTGAGACATCAAGTTCAGAGGGGAGTGTTAGAAGTTGTACACACTGCAGCACTCAGAAATAATTGACAGATGTTTTGACGAAAGCTATCAAGACTGATCAATTTCTCAGATTAAGGGATGAAATTGGTGTTACAAGTTTTGATGGAATATGAATTAATGGATGGTATTAGAAGTAATTCATCTTTATTAGTTGTACTATTTTCTTAGCCCCTAAGTTTGTTAGAGGGTATTTTAGTATTTTATCTTATTCTAGTAACCCTAGTTTTAGCTTATAAATAGGGTGACAATCATTGTAACTTTTATCATGTTTTGTAGCCGTCATTCTCTTAATAGAATATTTCCGTTCATCATTTATTCTACCTTTGCACCAACAAAACTTTAATTGAATCACTGCGATGCATGATTTAATTGAATAACAATTATTTTGAGTATAAATTGCCTAAAGAAAATAATTAAATAGACTTAATACTTTATACTAGTTATAAGATAGATCCGTATTAAATAAGTGGTATTAATGTTTACTTTCACATTGTAATATGGAGCAACAAAACTCAAGAATGTTATTAGTAGTTATTTAAATTTTTTATAATAGCTTTTAAATCTAAAAAAAGAGTCAACGCAAATAATAATAATAAGTGGTGAAATATAAGGATAAATCCCACCCACGAAACACAAGCCAGAAAACGACAAGGCCACTTGGGAGGAACTTGAAGAATAAAAATCAAATAATTAAAAGCATCGTGATGTTTAACTCAGCAACCAATGATAGTTCGACACATAGTGATGTTCACGTGGTGAGCACCGTGTTATACAAATGGGCTTATGTTCCATTTGTGGGGAGTAAGGTGGGGGTTGAGAGAGATAATCAAATCAAATCTTAATCTTCAATTGGCTATTTCATCAATTCGTAACACATTGATTAGATGTATAGTTTGGACTTTGGCAAAACAACGTGATTGTCTTCTCACTCTCAATTTGTTCATGTGTTACTGTTACCACGTGCGTACCCATTGGGTTTTTTCCCCTAGGGGACATGCATGCATTTGAGAAAAATAGCTACTTTGTCCTCCATTTATTAAGAAAACCCTTTTAAATTTTGAGTTTGAATGGATATACCAAACACACACTTTTAGAGTTTGAATAGATATACCAAACGCACATTTTTAGAATTAGGTGTGTTGCAATGTCTGACGAATTATTTGTGGAGTAGATGAGGTGAGTTGCGAGATAGATGTCTTAAAATCTGTGTCATCCTTGAGTTTCTATCATTTTTGTTGGATATAAGGTTTTTTTTATCGATAGAGTTTAGAGAGATAAAGAGATAATTCTTAAGGTTATTTGTTTTTGCATTTGATTGATCTTTGATTGTAATATAAGTGTTGGAATCACTTCATACTCCTTGAGATTGAATGATTCATGTACTTAGAGGTTGAAGAGATTGAGTTACAAATTGGTAGAAATTGTGAAGTATTTTTAGAAATTTAATGAGTTAATTTCTTGTAACTTTTCAATCTCTTGTTGAAACTCTTGATTGGTAGTAAAACAAAGAGTTATTCTCTCCCCACAGTAGGTTATTTTGGATTAGACTAGGTAAATATTTTATGTGTATTGGTTCTTTTCTTTGTTCTTGTTAGTTTGTGATTTTCTTACACTTAAATTATCGGGTTATTAATGCTTGCGGCTGATTAATGTAATTTTCATTGTTCTTTGTCTCATAAATTATTATCACAAGTGAGCACCATGAGTTTTAACTGAGATAACGAGAAGTTTTATGGAGACAACAATTTTGGATTAAAGAGAAGATGCAAGCAAGCTTGATTCAATAAAACTGTGCGGAAGTACTGAAAAGTGGGACTTTGATGCATGCATTAGAAGAATGAGATTATGGATAAGGGCCGACGTGTCATTATCTTGTGCTTCTAAGATGAATTATTGAGGGAGTTACAAGAGAGAATACCATAGAAGAAATTTGGGTCAAACTTGACTCATAGGTCTTGCTTGGAACAAAAACTCCACTCATTTTAGATGGTGGAGAACAAATATATTATCTAGAAACAAATAGAATTTCACAAAATTATTAACGACTTGTAAAATATTAAGATGAAATTCAATGATAACGACAAGGCTCTCCTCTGGTTGAACTTGTTTGACATGTGACTCCAAACGCGCGCGCGCGCGCGCGCGCGCGAGAGAGAGAGAGAGAGAGAGAGAGAGAGAGAGAGAGAGAGAGAGATATGAGGGCTTGAATTATGTGGGTTTGAAAACCCAGTTCCAAATAAAAAATATTTAACAAAATCAAAGTTTAAAACACGTTTGTAACAGAAACAAGAAATAAGCAGCAAAATAAAGTAAATTAAATAGAAGGAAGTGCATTGGAAATAAACAGCTAAAATATAAAGAGATATGGTAAGAGAATTATGCACCAGAGATTTAGAGAGCTTCGACCTAATGGTTTACCCTACTCATATTCCCAATAATTTATTCTTGAGAGTTTCCACTATGGTGCGAGCTTTTGATATGTTTTGCCCACAAATCTTCTTACAAAAGGATTGAAGTTTTACAAAGGCTATCCTCTCCACCAAACATATAGTTTTTACTACAGAGATCTCCCAACTAAGAGATTTTACCACCACGATAATCTCAAACCAACTGAGAACTTTTAACACCAGGCTAAGCTCATGAACAAAATAATAGTTTTAATTATAAAGACTTTTCAACCAAACATAGGGGTTACCAAGTTCACTTCAACAACCAAACAAGAGCTTTTCAATTGGTTTAACTCACAACCAAAACAAACTTCTCCCAATTAGATATCACAATAATGCCCTTACATCAAACCTAAACACTTCAAAGATAAAATATTCACTCTCAAAAGCACTAAGGCAAAAGTGAAATGAGAGAGAGAGAAAGTAGTGAGAGAAATGTATTTGAAATACATTTTTTAAAGTGTATGAAAGGAGAAATGTTCCCTCTATTTATAGGACAAAAGATGACTTAAATATGAAAATAATCCATGAGCTTTGCAATGCTCCTAGTCGATTAAGTGAATCCCGTAATTGATTATGAAGTACAATGGAAGGTTTTTAAAAGGCACATTCACTAATCAACTATATGCCCTAATAATCGACAATTAGGTGTTACAAAAGAAATAATCGATTAAGCTTAAAGTGATAATCAATTATTTAGTGTAAACAACTAGCTAGGCACAAAAACATTTTCCATTTATTTAATAAAATAAGAGAGGTTTTACGATCATTCAAAAATGTGTGTGTGTGTGTGTGTGTATGTGTGTCTGTGTGCACGCACACACATGTTTTTTATCTTAGTAAATTCGATACCTAGTCTTATATCTTTACAGTCAGATATCAGTCGATCGGGAACAACAAGCTTTCACACTTCCTCTCTTTCACAACTTTGAAGTTTCAGGATCCCTTCCTAGATTATCTTTGTCTTTAACACTTAGCTGCAATCTTGAACCTTCTCCCTTATGAGGCTTGAGATAATTCTTCATCATATACACCATCATCGAACAAATAGATTGATCATAGATCTTCACCGAGTCTACCAAATGCCGCTTGACATAAGGTGTTGTCCTCAAAATATAGGCTTTAATATCTTGGTCTTTAAGCACAAAAACTTGCTCACCACATTAGATGACGACTTTACCTCATAGAGTTGTCATTTTAAAATAAGATGGACTTGACCAACACGTTTGATGAAGGCTTCACTTTAGAGTGTTTCATCACCAAAATCACATTACTTGTTACAGACATCACACATTGAAACTCATAGATTGTAATTGTTTAACCCCTTACAAATATATAGAGTATATCTTACTCTCATTGAGAGTATACTTCTTCCCCTTTGTAACTATAAAAAAGGTGGGGAAAACAACAATAAATAGATATGGAAAATACTTAAGCACATAGTTCACAGAAACACGAAGACAATTTTAAAATTCAAAATACTTCATTAATTAGAAAATGAAAATGAAATACAAAATCGGGAAATTTTGAATGAAAATACTCTTAAAAGAAAACATTAAAGTGAGACAACTATTCGTTGTCACTATTATCATTGTTCTTGATTATGGCTTTTCCCGACATGTTATTGTTTATGAGGGAAACATTCTTGGTCAACTTCTGAATGGCGAGAGTGTTATTCTAACTTATCACAATATGGTTTTGATCATTTCATCATTAGCTGAGATGGGTTGAGATTTTTCTTCATCTTCTTCCATGGTCATTCCTCAATTCACCATGAATGACTCGAAATTTGATTTTGGTTAGATATGATAAGTTAATCTAATAGTGGATTGCATCTAAATGTTCATCCTTATGAGGTCAAAACTAACTAAAGCCAAGATCTTGGTGATTAAAATTCCATAGGGCAAACATGCCAAGTGATTCTTCTTGCACCAAATCATGTGACTAAACATCCCGTATAACCAATTGTTTTGAGGATGCTAGTTAGAAAACATAACGCCATAACATCCTCTTTGATGAGAACCTTAAAAATTCCTTGTCTGGGGAATATTATGCGAGTGAGTAGATGACGTGCCACGCGAACGTTTGCCTACATAAATCTTGTTTTAAGAGGCGACTTTATCTCTCTCATTGGATCTACAACAAAGCTTAACTTGTGGTAGAAATTATTTGACTTAGAAGGTCCTTCCATGATGTATGTTTCTCCATCGTAAGGTTACTCAAACATCTTTCCAAAGGCGTCTTGGTGAATGCTAACTTCCCCAACTTTTACGGATGTTGAGAGTGTTTGTAGCGGTAAATTCATGACCACTGAGCTATTGGTTAACTCAACATCAATAAAACAAGAGTCACCACTGCGCTTTTATTATTTCCAAAGGAAAAGGGAAAAAGTACAAATAAAACCCAAAGATAAGAAGTTTTCAAATCAAAATAATAAAATGTCAGAGATTACAGGTAAGGGGGTTGGTTACATAGAGGAAAGGTATTAGCACCCAAAGTGTCCTAGGTGGTCCTAGGGAGCCCTTTTTGTGTGTAAGTGTTTTGGTTGAAAAAGATGTTTGCTAAAAAAATAGAATGAGGAGATGAGAAAAGAATTCATTATTTATATTTTTGTGTTTGACAAGACTTTTGGTCTTATGCCTATGTACCAACATAAAAATGAGGGATCAAAACCTCGTAGTTCATGGTAGAAATTTCAAAGATGGGTGAATTGATTTTAATAAAAGCTTAAAGGTCTTTTGTTATCAATGGGAGAATACTCAACCAAACATCCAAAGGTAATGAGAGCTTTACATCATTTAAGAGGGAGGGCTCAAACTTGGATTTAATCAACAAGTATGTCACTAACCCCTAATAAATGGAAAGTCTTATACTCTACATATCATGGAATGGGAGAATTATATCTCAACCAAAGATAACTAAAATCTAAACGCTTTCTTTTGAAAAGGTTAAAAGGAAAATGCACAAGGTAGCCAAAATTATTAGATGAGGTTGTTAGTTCTTTTTGGGTCTTTTCAAAAATAAAGTCAATATGATTAAGTTCACTTACAAACTTGATTAAGAAAATATTTTGAAAAATCAATGGCATAAGGCCAAGGTTTCTACTCATTAAAACAAGTCTAAGTTAAAAAAACACAAGAAAAGAAGTTTTTTGAAAATGAGAGGGAGATTTTGAAATTAAAGAAGAAGGAGGAGATGAAGGGACTATCCTAGACAAGATTTAAAAGTTTAGAGTTGGAAAGATCTAACCCATGGGAAGCATCCACAAGACAATAATGTCAAATAGAAACCCATTTCCTTTGGATTGTCAAGCAAGCGATAAAGCCATAATCATCCAAGCAATTAATAAGAAGACCAATGGTATCAAATAAAGATAACCAAGATCCAAGTAAGCACTCCAAAGCAATCAATCTTCAATGTCCTTTAGATGTATCAGATGAAAAGTCCCTTGAAACATACTCAAAGAAAAACATCAAATGATATCAATAAGATCAAAATAACAACTCAGACACAGAGAAAGAGTGTATCAAATAAACCCAATGGAGTTTCTCTAGCTTGTATCATATGAATGGAATTGACCATGATTGGTCTCAAATTAATGGCATTTGCCATGTTCTTCCATAGCTCAGGGATGTTGCCTACTCTAATTGCATAGGTCCAAATCAAGTCACGGACAAAGGTCCAACAGTCCACCAATGTAATTTTTAGGGTTTTTATTTTTATTAAGTGTTTTAAGGTCCTAAGACCACAAACAAGACAAGATCGCAAGCACAAATATATCACAAGCACAAAATACAATGGCTCAAGTGAGCAAACTGAAAATGACTGAAACATAAACAATTTGCATGAATATAAATGACAATGAATGATAAAGTGCAAGAATTTAAATTGCATTTAAGTAAATGATACTAAAATAAAGCCAATATAAAGAGATGTTAGTGAATATTAGTGGAGGAAGAAAATATTATTTTTAGTCATTTTCTGGAGAACACTCAACCATTCACTCACAAGCATGATGATATGAACCTATACATCATTCATGAGAAGAGCTCCAACTTGGATGAAATCAACAAGTATGCCACTAGCTCTCACAAATGGAAAAGGGGAAAAATCTTCATACAGTACCATGAGGAATAAGAGACTTACAATCTCACTTACAAAAATGCTATTGTTTTCGGGAGAAATTTAGTGCTATGTTAAGCAATCGTAATTGGACTTATGTAGAAGTCACAACTATTTGAGGCCGGTCAATAATAATGTTGGTGTTAATGCATTCTAGAGACAAGGTATCAAAACCAAGCTCATAAAGTATACCACACACAAAAATAAGAGGGGATGGACCTATCTCAATCAAACTCATGTTGATTCATCTGACACAAGGTCATTGATAAATCAACTAGCATTTTGATCTATGAGAAATCATTGGCCATGAGAGGATAGGGGAAGAAAAGAGATGAAGATGAAGAGATGAAGTGAAAGAGATCCCAAATTGATCAAGGAATGAACCTCACTTGATCAATACCATTAATTCATCTTGAGGGATGAAAATCAAACTTCATCAACCCCCTAAATCCAATGGTATTGACCAAGTTAAGGTCCAATTCAACCAAGACCAAGGCCAAACAAAAGCAGAGTCAACACAAAGTCAATAAAATATCTCAAAAAAGCATTAAAAAAATTAAACCAATTTAAACCAATTTTTAAAATGAAGAAAAATACATTTTAAAAGGTCAAAAACCTAAAATCCCTTCAAATCACCAAAGAAATGGCCAAGGGATTTATGATAGGTCAAACAAGGTCAAAGGACCATTGACTAATTTTTGTTGGCATTTTTGAAAAGTCATAAGTATTTAAAAATCAATTAAAATAAGTCAAAAATCACAAAATTCACTAAAAATATCAAACTCAATCCAAAAATTAATTTTAATTCAGAAATGGGAAGAGGAAATTATTTATGAAATTTTGGTGTTGGTCCCATAATTTTTGGATTAAAAATGAAGTTATAGTGAATTTTGTAAGAAAGTTCTATTTAATAAATCAATTTGAAAAATAAAATAAATAAGAAAAATAAGGGCGATCAGATCTCCCTCATTAATTGAGGTGGCATATTTGATGGCCATGCGCGCGCTATCCACCAAGTCCACATTCAACGCGTCCATACAATTGGTATTTAAAAGGGACACACCAAATTAGAACATAGCATAAATATCTAAGGGTTTGGACCGTGCCAACACACCACCAGAGCCCTAGCTCCGATCATCTTCTCAGGCTAGCTCGTCGAACTGGTCAAACTAAAAAGTTTACCAAAATGAATGGATCATATACCAAATTGAAGATAAAAATGCAAGGAATCCAAATATCACCTCGAAATCTTCCAACTCTCACTCTATAATCAGAAAAGTGGAGTTGAAAATTAAGGTGTCTAAACTGAATTGCTTCGATTCAACCTTAAAGAAACTCAGGATTAATGCCTACATTGGTAGGACTTCAGTCATCCATAAATTAAGCCAAGATCTTAAGGAATAAGAGAGAATCAAAGAGTTGAAATTTGAAGAAATTCACCTTCGGGTAGCAGCTTTGGAGGTCAATTCTTGATGCAATTCCACTTGGTTCCTCTTCCTCTTGCTTGCAGAAGTTGAATAAAATGAAAATGGATGTGAATCCTTGGAGTTCTTGTTCACAAACAGAAGTTGAATTAATAACTCGATTTCAAAGAAATCCTCAAGGTATTCTGTAGAGTGTGGCTATGGGGTTGATTGACAAAGCTTGGGCAAAGGTCTCTTTTCAATATGAGGCAATGCACTTCATTATATAGGCAAATGAATTGATTTCTACACTATTCAAATTTTGAACAAAAAATAGTAAATCCATGTGCGTGGGTGCATGGGCATGTGTTTAGGCCCAAATGATCATTGCAATCCACTCAAATTCGTGCCAAAATGCTATTGATGTCATAACATGAAGCCATGCAAGGTTGTGTAACAAATGTTCAAAAGTTGCTAAATCAAGCCATGAAAAGACCCTATGCACAAGTCCCTCAATTCTTGTCCAAATGGTGTAATCTTGGACTTTTTGGAAATTTACCATTATGAGGAACAACTTTTATGTTGGGACTTTTTCCATTTGAAGCTTGGAACATGGTGAATTCTGACCTTGAAGTTGGAAGAACCAAACATGCTTAGAAATTTTCTAAGTTAAAAGTCAAATGAACCCTTTTTCCACCTTGAATAACTTTTGATATGAGATTCAAATGACTTTGGTTCCTTCTATAAATTATTTGTATTTATTTCAATTCTATTTAATTTTATCACAAATTTGACACCATTTGGAGCTTCGATGATGGAGTTATGGGTTTTAGAAGTTGAGGAAAATTGCTTGTTCAATGATGAAGACCAAAATGGACCTATAATGTTTCCTCATGGCACATGACTTTTAAAGTGGAATTTGATCTTTCTCAAAGAATCAAAGTTAAAGAAGACATATTGAAATTAATCATGAAACTTGGATAATCTTCATATCATAAAAATTAAGGAGGTTATGGTTCTTGGAAGTTGACCCTCTATCTAGGGCACAAACAAAATAACCTATAATCTTTCACCATAAAAATGACTTTCCAAGCAAAATTAGCTCTTGATGCCAACGTGAAAGTTGTTTGGAATATCATAAATAGTAACTTTTCTCTTGGAATCATTTTCATATGATAAAAATGGTAGTATATAGGGTCTAGGGAACCCTAGATATGACCAATTAACTTTTCTGGTCAACCTCTTTGGACCAACTTGCAAACTTGAAGTTCCTTTGCTCTTAGAGGCTCATGGGGGATCATATATGATTATGACGAAGTAAAATTAAGTATCCCATGATATCTTTTATCAAATGTTGAAGAAACTTGCTGAGGAAGGCACACAAGATACCCAGATGAATTAGGGCTTCCTTGACAAACAAGCTTCAAACTCTTGATGAATTCTTGATCAAAATGAAAAATAAAGAACATGGAGATCCATATATGATGCTTAGAGCCAATGTGGACCCTTTCATGCTTTATCTCTTGCATTGAGGGTCTTAAATCCTAGTTGTGAGCTTGATGAGGCACAGGTGGACACACACTACCTACATAAGAAACAAAGCTACACTAGACATATTTTTGTATTCTGGTTAGTAAATAAAGAAAATAAAGTATGATACACTCAAATATGATTGGTGATATCTCCCAACGCAAA